>NW_004443937.1:7133980-7246976 GCF_000243295.1 Trichechus manatus latirostris
AGGATTGTTGATTCTCTGTTTGGCTTAGTTTTTCGGATCTTTGTTGTGGAGGGACGGCGTGGTGCTTCTGCCTAGACCGCCATCTTGCCGGAGTCTCCCCACATATTGCCAAATTTTAATCTCCAATCTTGCCCCATGACTTTTTTGCAAACTTTCTTTGGGACCCATTTCTTGGTTCCTGCCCTACTGGCGATGTGACCCCCTTGGAGAAACCTCTACGTGTTGCACAGGTTTGCCCCATTTATATTAGCATGCTGCTCCCACTCTCCATCTTCCACTCTAATCAAACTCTTGGTCTTAGTACTTCTTCCCAGCCCTGACCTAAGGGTGTCACATCCTGGCATGGCAAGAAAAATTACGGCCATGCTGATAAGACTTAACCTAGGGAACAAATAAACTGCTTTCTAAAAGCAGGCCCTAGATCCTTGGGGGAAGTACATCTGTATGCCGTTGGCCTAAGAGCAAGCCAGGAGCTCCCTGAAACCAAGTGGCCTACAAATGGGCCTGACTCTCTGGAGGAAGCCCTGATCCCCATGGAAGAGCAAACTTTCCTAATATTTACCAAGTATCTGTGTAGTGACTGACTATCCGTCTTCCACTCTGCCTTGTTGAAATCGATAGGAGACTTACTGAAGTGAAAATGAAATCAATGTTTAATTCCCACAGATAGGAGATACTGCCATACCCTAGGTCTGACTGTCAACTTCCCCCAATTCCAAAGAGCGATAAGAACTAGACCGTCTCAGCCTCACAGCCCAAACTTATACCTGTAATTTCTTCCATAGCAATTTACTGCATTCCTACTATATGCCAAGCATTACGTGTACATTTTTACCAAATCCACATAGTGACCCCAACCAGTGATTTAGTGACTGAATATTAAATACGTGCGTGGCAGATAAAGTGCTAAATACCTCAGATATACTATCTCATTTAATCCGATAATTGCACTTTGACATATACATTATTGCCCCATTCTACAGATGAGGAAATTGAGGCACAGAGAAGTTAAGAATCTTGCCCTGTTAGAATATTATAGAGCCAGAATTCAAACCCATGTCTGGCTAATTCTGAACCTCAGGCTTTTAACCACTCTTCTTTACCACCTCCCATTTCACAGATGAGGAAAGTGAGGTTCAGGAATGACTTTCGAAAGGTCACACAGCTAATATATGGATTCCTATGCTTCCCTCCTCCTTCAGAAGTTTCAGTGAAGTAGGAGTTGAATTAGTTTTGTCTCATTTATTAAGGAGCTATAGTAAACAAGGAGCCCTCATGGCACGGTGGTTAAGAGCTTGGCTGCTAACCAAAATGTTGGCAGTTTGTATCCACCATCTGCTCCTTAGAAACCCTATAGGGGCAGTTCTACTCTGTCCTGTAGGGTAGCTATGAGTCAGAATCAACTTGACGGGAATGGGCCTGGTTTGGTATACTAAACAAGGACTGTTCTTGGTCCTGTAAGAAATAAAAAGTTGAGGATACAGACCTTGTCCTTGGAGAGTTTACAGTGTAGTTGAGAGCAGTGTGACAAATAGAAACAAAGCACAATATGTGCGAACTAGACAGGGTTCAAGTGGTGAATCCATTAGGATACCTTTGACTATAGTGACAGAAAACCATGACTTAGGTTGACTTGAACCATAATCTCATGTAACATAGGCAGGGTGGCTCTGGGGCTGGCTAATTCATCATCTCAGCCTCGTAAGATACAGCTGCAGGTTCTTTCCCTCTTTCCACTTGTTCATCCTTGTTTTGTTGCTTTGTCCTCAGCCAGCCTCCCACATTATTGCAAGGAGTAAAAAAAAAGAAAAAAAAAAATGCAGTCAAGTCAATTCTAATTCATGGTGACCTCATGTGTGTCAGAGTAAATTTTTGCTCCATAGGGTTTTCAGTAGCTCATTTTTTGGAAGTAGTTTACCAGGACTTTCTTCCCAGGTGCCTGTGGGTAGACTTGAACCTCCAACCTTTTGGTTAGTAGCTGAATGTGTTAACAGATTGCATCACCCAGGGACTGAACAGATTCTTTGTTGCTGCTGTTAACCGTCTTCAAGTGGGCCCCCCAAATCATGGCATCCCCAAGCACAACAGAATGAAATGCTGCCTGATCCTAGGCCATCCCCGTGGTTGGTTTCAGATCGAAATATTGTGATTCATAGGGTTTTTATTGGCTCATTTTCAGAATTAGATCACCAGGTCTTTCATAGTAGTCTGTCTTAGTCTGGAAGCTCTGCTGAAACCTGTTCAGCAACATAGAAACATCCAAGCCCCCACTGACAGACAGGTGTTGGCAAGGCTCCCAAAAGTTTAAGAACCACTGATCTAGGCAAGTATGGTCTGCAGTTTGGATCTAGCACGGCAGAAAATTGAGCTTCAGCTGAGTTGTTTTTTTTTTTTTGGAATAGACTTGGCAAGATGAAAATAGTATTTGGAAGTGAAGTACCCAGCAACAGTGTCCAGAATGTAGCTGGATTTAAGCTTATCATCTATTTGTGTCTGCTGGTTCCATGAGTAAGCCAGGAGTTTCCTCCTATCTTGTTAACACATGTCGAAATATGCAGGTTTTATTGTGGCCCACTTTGGCTGTCGCTGCTCCTGGGCTTAGAGCTGCTACACTAGGGCGGGGGAACTGTATCAGCAAATACTCTTTCCTTTCACAAGGCTGAAAAAAAAAATTATGATTTAATGTAACCAGCTCTCCTGGGTGGTAAAAGCATAAAAGTATGTTTGTTGGCAATTTTTAAAGTATTGGTAAGATTCTATTCCAATCAGTAAACATGACTGAGTGACCACTAGTTGTCAGTTGCTGGACTGACATTGCAATATGCTATGCAGCAGTAACCAAAAAAATAGATGATGAAAAGAATGTATAATTAAACACAGCTTAATAGGTATTAGGTGATTGGAAGCCACGTTGACTGTCGCAAGAGCATTACTTACTACGTATTTTTCTACTTTTGCTTTTGTTTTTAAACAAAATCAAGTGATTGAGTGCTATATAAACCTGGGTTACTAAGCAGGTTATTAGAACAGGCCTTTGGCAGACAAGATGTGATTTTATGCTTGAGTGCAACTAGTAAAAGAAAAACCAAATTTTTACTGCACTATGCATTTTTGTTTCGGAAAGGACCTTATAACAGAGTCCACCCCCAAATTAACTGTCCCTTTGCCAAATGATGCAAAATTTGGTTCCTCCTCATGGATCTCTAAAATTAACTTTCAGATGATTGATTCTTATAGATGAGATCTGGGATTCTAAATACCCAGAGGCCATAGACCATGTCTGCTGAGGTGATTTATTGTACCCAGATCAGCATAGAATTGTGGGTTACAGTAGCTGTGTAGGCCACATCACTCTTCACAAGATAGCACCCTAACACTTACTCCCAGCCACATTGCTTTTTACCAAGATAGCACCCTACCATTACTCCCAGCCACATTGCTTTTTACCAAGATAGCACCCTACCATTACTCCCAGCCACATCACTCTTCACCAAGATAGCACCCTAACACTTACTCCCAGCCACATCATTCTTCACCAAGATAGCACCCTAATACTCCCAGCCACATTGCTTTTCACCAAGATAGCACCCTACCATTACTCCCAGCCACATTGCTCTTCACCAAGACAGCACCCTAACACTCCCAGCCATATTGCTGTTCACCAAGATAGCACCCTAACACTCCCAGCCACATCGCTCTTCACCAAGATAGCACCCTAACACTCCCAGCCACATCGCTCCTCACCAAGATAGCACCCTAACAGTCCCAGCCACATCGCTTTTCACCAAGATAGCACCCTACCATTACTCCCAGCCACATCGCTCTTCACCAAGATAGCACCCTAACACTCCCAGCCACATCACTCTTCACCAAGATAGCACCCTAACACTCCCAGCCGCATCAGTCTTCACCAAGATAGCACCCTAACACTCCCAACCTCTAGCAGGGCTTTGTTCAAGTTTCTGGAAAAAAAAAAAAAATTTTTCCCTAGAACAGAGCATGTGCATAATTCCCTGAAAAAAAAAAAAAATGTGTGTGTCATCTTAGAACCAGGACATTCTTCTACATGTCTTGCTGAAGTTCGTCCTGCTTTCTTTTAAGCCAGTTTCTTATTACCCACTGTCTTAGTTTCTTAGTGCTGTTGTAACAGAAATACCACAAATGGGTGGTTTTAACAAAGAGAAATTTTATTTTCTCACAGTTTGTTGTTGTATACCATCAAGTTGATTCCAACTCGTAGAGACCCTATATGACAAAATAGAACTAACTGCCCCAGAGGGCTGTAATCTTTATAGGAGCAGATTACCAGGTCTTTTCTCCCAAAGAGCCGCTGGTGAGTTTGAACCATAGACTTTCTGTTAGCGCTTAACCACTGCGCCACCAGAGCTCAACTGGGTGGTTTTAACAAACAGAAATTTTATTGTCTCATAGTTCAGAAGACCAGAAGTCCGGATTCCGGGTGCCCGCTCTAGGGAATGTCCCTCTCTCTGACGGCTCTGGGGAGAAGTCATTGTTTCAGCTTCCTTGGATATCACTTGGAATCTAACTTCCCTCATCTGTGCGTGCTCCTGTGTCTAATCTGCTTTTTTTTATAACTCAGAGGTGATTAAGTTGAGAGCTCACCCTACACTGATACAGCCTCATTAACATAACCGAGAAAATCCTATTTCCAAATGGGATTACATCTATAGGTACGGTGGTTAGGATTCCAACACATACTTATGGGGGCACAATTCAATCCATAACACCCACTGACAACATGGTAAAGGCAAACTGCTAGAATGAAGAAAAAAAAAAATATTTTAAGCACTAGAAATCTTTCAGCTTTAAGAGTTCATTAGAATTGTAAATCACATTGGCACTAAATTGAATTTCAAAGATAGCCTGTCTTATTTAGTCATTAAAATACCTTGTGTCTCTCTGTGGTACACTAAAGAGATATTCTCTGTATATTCTTTCTTTTTTCCTCTACTTTCATCAGCATAACAAAGACAACAAGCAATTTATAAAGCATTTTTATATCCATTATCATATTTGTTCCTCCTAATAACTTTGAAAAATCAATTTTCTTATTATAGTCCCATTTAAAAAAATGAGGAAATAGCTATAATCAAAAAATAAAATAAAATAAAAGCATAATAATAAGTGTTGGTGAGGATGTGGAAAAATTGGAACACTCATACACTGCTGGTGGAAATGAAATTGGAGCAGCTACTTTAGAAAACTGTCAATTTCTCAAAAAGTTAAAAATACAGTTATATTATGATCCAGCAATTATATTCCTGGGTATTAAAAAAAAAAAAAACCAAACCCACTGCCGTCCAGTGGATTCCTACTCATAGCAACCCTACAGGTATATACCCCCCAAAATTGAAAACATGTATTCAAACAAAAACTCGTTCATGAATGTTCACAGGAGCAGTATTCAAGGTAACCAAAAAGTGGAAACAACACAAACATCCATCAACTGATAAATGGATAGACAAAATGCACTATATCTATACAATTAAATATTACTGAACAATAAAAAAAAATGAGGCACGAATAAATGTTATTCCATGGATAAACTCTGAAATATGTTAAGTGAAAGAAGCTAGACAAAAACAAAACTGTCATGGATTGACTTCTGTCCCCCCAAAAATGTGTGTATCAGTTTGGCTGGGCCATGATTCCTGGTATTGTGGGATCTTCCCATGTGTGATAAATCCTGCCTCTATGATGTTAATGAGGGAGGATGGGCTGCAGTTGTGTTAGTGAGGCAGGACTCAATTTACAAGACTGGATTGTGTCCTGAGGCAGTCTCTTGTGTTATAAAAGACAGAAGTGAGCAGAGAGACAGGGGGACCTCATACCATCAAGAAAGCAGTGCTGGGAGCGAAGAAGCTCCTAGTCCAGGGGAACACTGATGAGAAGGCCGAGGGAGAGAAAGCCTTCCCCTGGAGCTGACACCCTGAATTTGGACTTCTAGCCTACTTTACTGTAAGGAAATAAACTTCTCTTTGTTAAAACCATCCACTTGTGGTATTTCTGTTATGGCAGCACTAGATGACTAAGACAGAAACAAAAATACATGTTGTATTATTCTATTTGTAGGGAATGTCCAGATAGGCAAATGCATATAGACAAAGAGGGCAGTGGTAGAACTTTGACCTTTCATGTGGGAGTCTGGGTTCATTTCCCTGCCAGCACTAGATGATGCGTTGCTATGATGCTGAACAGGTTTCAGCAGAGCTTCCAGACTAAGACAGACTAGGGAAAATGGCCTGGTGACTATTTCTGAAAATCATCCAATGAAAACCCTATGGACCACAACAGCCATGGGGTTGGTGCAGGACTGGGCAGCATTTTTTTGTTGTGCGTGGGGTCACCATGAGTCGGGGGCCAGCTTAAAGTCAGCTAACAACAACAGCACAACATACAGAGAGAAAATAGATTAGTAGTTACCAGGGGCTTGGGAGTGACTACTAATGGGTTTTCTTTTTGGAGTGATGAAAATGTTCTGGAATTAGATAATGGTGACTGGGGCACAACTTTGTGAACATACTAAAAGCCACTGAATTATACACTTTAAAATGGTGAATTTTATGGTATGTGAATACTATATGATATTAGGTTGAATCATATGAAATTGCCGTTTTTCTTGGTCAAAAATAGTCAAATATCCACCTTCCTTTGACTTGCTTCTTCTCTTCTTTAGGTCTCAGTTTTAAAGAGTACCTCCTCTAAGATCTGTCTCTTTACCCCACCTTCTCTTTAGCAGGTCTGAATTCCTCTTATGCTGTTTTGCAGTTTTCTGTTGGTTTCCTTTGTAGATAATTACAATTAAATTACAAATAAAAGCAATTTGCAAATATTTATTTACTTGCTTGTTTACTGCTCTCCTTACCTTATGCTTGCCCTAAATATAAACTCTGTGAAGGGCAGAAATCTTGACTAATTGGCTCACAATTGTAGCACGGTGCTTGTCACCTCATACCTATAGTAAGGTTTTGTTTGAATAAATAAATGAATGAATAAACAAAAGGACAAATGAATAAACCAGAAGCAAGTATACTGAAACCCCTATTTCTGTCTGAGAGTTGGTTTTACATAAATGGTTAAGAGCACACGTTAATAGGAGACAAATCTTAGGTTTCCGCCACTTACCATCTGACCTTTCGCAAGGGACGTGCCTCCTGTCTAAATTTCAGTTATGTTGTCTATAAAACAGGTTGATCATAGTGCCTAGGAGACTCAGTAAATGAGCAGGACATAGAATAGCAGGGGCATTATTGGTGGGAATTTGTTGGGAAACAAAGACATAAGTTGGGACTGACCAGGATGTTTTCAAAGGACCAGTCCTGTTTCACTGGCTCGTGGGCCTGCTCGGAAACCCTGGAGGATGGCATTATCCTGAGGCAACTTTGTGTGTGCTTTTCACTTTCTCTTGCACACTCAGCTAATTGCTTTGGCAGGCACTTCTGCTACCAGGCTGTAGGCGTAGGGAACCTGCCTATTACAGACAGTAGTTCAAATCCTTGCTCTAAGAAGATGGCAATCCAGGAATCAGGAAAGATCCACTCTTCTGATTTTATGGAGGACAATTTGTCAAGAGACTTTGCAGAATTCTATAGAGATACCTTTGGGAAGCAGTAAATCAACACACAAATCTGTAGCCATGGTGAGCATTTGCCTCAAGGGACAGAAGACAAAATACAGGTCTGGGGCCACCGGTGCACTTGAGTTAGCTGTAAATGAGAAGCATAGATTCATCCCAAGCACTGCTGACCCAGTGAAAGCTGAGTCTGAGTGTGCTCTTTGGGCTAGAAAGTTACATTTTCCTTAAATCAGAGATTTTCCCTATCAAAATGCAATCACGTAACTTCCACAAGGACACCACAAGAAACCTAGATGCACAGCTCTTGGTGATTACTGTAGTCAGGAGGCAGTGGGTTCACTGTTTGTTATCCAGAAAGGACAGCGTATAATGGCTTGGGGGCAGCGACTGACCTCCTCTAACTTCACAAGGGGGAAGGAGAATCAAGATCAACAGCCCAAGGCTGATTTCCTGTGAGGCAGAAGTCAGACATGCCTCCTCTCTCTACCATCTTTACCAATTCTGACACCAGCTGTCCCTGCCACGGCACTCTACTTCTCTGCTGGGTTCGATAATTCACTGCAATGGCCACATAGAACTCACAGACAATACTAACAATTATGGGGTTTATTAGGGAAGTAACAGTTACAGTTCAGGCTCAGAAACACTCAAGATATAGTTCTTCCATCAGTACATCCTTTTCCCAGGCATGCCTCTCTCTGGCCCTCACCCTCTGCCCAAAGGCACTCAGTTTTCTTTCTGCATGGGCCAGGAAGCTTACCACCCCATCTCCTGTTGCTGGGTCTGCTGCAGGGTCTCTGTGCCTTCAGTGTTACAGCTCTCTCTCTCCTTCAGTTCTAGAAGCTTCTCAGTGTAAGGATCCCGGGTCCAAAGGACACGCTGGCTCTTCTGGTAGTGGGATCCTCTCTTTTTCTGCTTCTGGGGTGGCTCATTTCAAGCCCAGTGGGATGGCAAAACTGACGAGTCCCTTTGGTGGGCTACAATTACCCTATCACAAGGTCCCACCCAATCACTTGGTGGGAGTTACAAGACCATGGCGAGAAAGGCCGCTCAGAAGTGATCCATTGCACTGCAAGTAGACTTGAGTTAGAATCCCAGTTCTGTCACTTATAGAAATAGAGAGCATACACTTGGATTTAAATCAGGTGGAAAGGACTCTGGCTTTGAAATCAGATCTGCCTCTAAATTACTGGATGGCGGATTTTAAATGGTTGCAAATGTGCATGAGCCCAATGTTCTCATCTGTAAGTTGGCAATACTGATATTCCAAGCAACTCTCAGGTTGCAATTTAAGATCACTTCCAAGTCTTAATTTATCTGGACCACTATCTGTTCTCATAGGTCCTGGTACCTCCCATATTCTAATTAAAAAAAAAAAAAGTTGCTGTCTAGTTGATTTCAACTCATGGTGATCCCATGTGTGTCAGAATACAACTGGGCTTCACAGTGTTTTCAATGGCTGATTTTTTGGAAGTAGATTGCCAGGCCTTTCTTCTGAGGCTCCTCTAGGTGAATTAGAACCTCCAACTTTTTGGTTAGCAGTTGAGTGAATTAACCACTTGTACCAACCAAGGACTTCTATTCTAATACAATTTATTACTACTTTTGTTCTTCCCCCCATCAGTGTTTCTCAAGCCTGTTTTCATCACTGACCCTGCTAAGTAGCATAGTTGATTTATTTATCTTTCTTAATTGTGTACCCCCTTCCCCAATGATCTTTTAATACCATGGATATCCTGAATATCCATTTATGTACTGCAGTCCTTTGTAGGGTCATAAACCATTGCAAGAGCTAGATATCTTGCCCACCTAGAAGCAATGTTTGCGCCTTTGGGGGCAATATTGCCCTCTATTGAGCACATATGATTTAGACAAGAAATTATATGTTAGCAGAAATAAATTTGTCTTGTTTACAACAGTAACCTCAACTTATAGCACGTAAGAAATGCATAAAGGTATTTATTGGATGGGTGGGTAGGTGAATCGATCGATGGTTGAGGATTAACTGACAACAGTGTAAAGAAATGACCTACTATTAGGCCTGCTACATTGCAAGTAGGAAATACATATTTGCTCTCACTTCCGAAAATCTGCCTGAACCTTGCAATAGCCCTTACCAAAATCATTTCAGATCTTTATTTGTATGTTTTCATCTCAGCCAGTCTGTTGGCACATTAAGGGCAGAGACCACATCAATTGCCTACTCTGCATGGTCACCTACCATGACTGTTAACGGTTTAATGAATGAATAAATAAAAGGAAGAATTAAAAGTTAGAGCTCACCTCATCCTTGGTTGGAACAATTCCAAGAGTCTACTGATCCCGCCACCAGCATTGGAGTGCATAATACCTTTGTTCAAAAGAACCATTTCTGTCTCATTAAAATAATTTATGTCTGCCACTCAGAAGCCCTCTGTTCATTACCAGTTAACAAGTTGCCATCAAGTTGACTCCGACTCATGGTGAACCCATGTGTGTCAGAGTAGAATTGTACTCCATAGGGTGTTCAATGGCTGATTTTTTAGAAGTAGATCACAAGGCCTTTCTTCCAAGGCACGTCCAGGTGGACTCAAACCTCCACCGTTTCGATTGACATCAACCATTTGCACCCCCCAGGGGCTTGGGCACATTATAGTAGCAGCTTATTTAACTCACTTTTGGACCAGAAGATCTCTGGGATGAGAATGCTGTATCTTTCCAAAAAGAGAACTTGACCTGGGAGTTTGGACACAATACAATGAGGCCAGTTAAAATTATTTATTCTAATTCAGTCTATGGTATTACAAGTCTACAAGACGGGAGAGGGAATGAGTTTGGGGAGGTGGTAGTGATTGGGAAGGGAGCACAAGGGAACTTTCAGAGTTCTGGAAATGTTCTGTTTCCTGATATGGGTATTGATTATATGATTATATTCACCTTGTGACAATTCACAAGCTATACGCTTATAATGTGTATATTTTTCTGGATGTACATTATACTTCAAATAAAAGAAAGAATAATGAGGCCAAGAAATAAGATCTGAGCCTCCTAAGAACTAGCTGCTTAGGCAAGTCACTTTTCTTCTCTGAGTTTCAGTTTCCTCTTTTATAAAACAAAGATAATAACACCTACCCACATATTTGTTGTGAGAATCAATGAAATATAGTATATAAATCACTTAGCCAAGTGCCTGGTTCATTCATTATTACCTATTATTAATAGTTGTTTTTATTCATTATCATTATCTCCATATTAATGTAGCCCAAAGTTACTGAGACCAGACCAAAAGTATCGACTGATCATTGTTAATTCATGTGGAATGAGGGGAAGATGAGACCTTACCCCTTCCAACATGTTATCATGAAAATGTTCAAACATACAGAAAAGTTGAAAGAATGGTACAGGGACTCTCACAGACACACCACCTGTGTTCTACAATTACCCTTTTGCTAGATTTTCTTTATCATGTATCCATCCACCTATCTATACACCAGACCATAGTCTGGCCTTTTGTTACAAAGACCTGTCCATGGCCCAAGGATGGGAACTGCGGAAATTAGTAAGGAAAACAGTAGCGCCAGCATCAGTAAGATGTCCCTGCTGAACTTACCAGAATGGAGCCACCTCCTGTTGAATAATTCAGTTCTTCATATTCCTTCTTCCTAGCAGTCCATCAGCAAAAGAACTTGCTGTGGGAAATGGAGGTAATACAGCTTCAAGGCCACTGTGTCCTATGCAGTAGCAAATGAAAAACAAAGCCTTCAGTGTGACCTTGGCTTGGCCAAGAATATATGCAGCAGAAGATGTAAATTCTTCCCAAGAGGTTCTGAATTCATGAATTAGCATTGACCTTGAATTAGTCATACTTTTCGCTGAATTGATACTGAAAAAAATCTTAGAATTATATTTTTCTTGCAGGCATGTTGTGTTTCTATATTCCAATGTTTCAATAACGACTATGTATTATTTGTACAATAAGAGCATTTGTTTTTGTTCTTGCTTTAATAAATCGTAGTTCTGCTTGAATGAACAGAAACAAATAATTTGTAATTGGTCCATTAATTATTTGCTTTTAAATGCCTCTGTAAGAGTAACTTAATAAGCCATTGAAAAACATTCTCTTTTGGCAGCTGAGTTATACTCTAGTAAACAACTCTTTTTTGGTGTGGGGAGGAGTTGTTGTGTTGTGTTGTGTTTTAAAGCAAGAGGCGCTGGGAAACTAAACTAGAATCTGAATCACCATGAATCCACAGGCTCAATGAAAATTCCATTAATTGAAGTGTTAATTAATGAACCTGAGTGATGCCACAGATCCATAAGAAAGCTCCATGGAGCCTGGCCTTCTCTCAGCACAGCCACCCACAGGTGAATTTTTAATAGTTAGAACAGTGTTTGTCAAACTTTGCTGCACAAGTGAATCACCTGGGAAGCTTTAAAAAAATCTTGATGCTTAGATCACAGCCCAAACCAATTAAATCAGACAGTCTGGAGTGGCCACCAGGCATCAGTAGTTTTTAAAGATTCCCAGGTGATTCCAATGTGTAGCCAAGTTTGGAAACCACTGGCTTGAGAAATTATCCTTCTACCTAATCCCCTCCTCTACATACTCAAGGTTAAAAATAACCAAACAAAATAAAGAAAAAAATAAGCAAAAGCATAAACTCTCCACAAACCATATACCAGAGACCCTGAGTGATGCACATGTCCTGTAGGGTTGCTATGAGTTGGAATCAACTGGACAGCAATGGGTTTGGTTTTTGTTTATATATATATATTTATGTATGTATATAAATATTTATATATATATAAAACCTGTTGCAATCCAGTTGATTCCTACTCATAGCAACCCTGTAGGACAGAGTAGAACTGTCACATAGAGTTTCCAAGCCTATAAATCTTACAGAAGCAGACTGCCACATCTTCCTCCTGAGGAGCGGCTGATGGGTTCAAACTGCTGACCTTTCAGTTAGCAGCCAAGCACTTAACCACTGTGGTACCAGGGTCTTTGCATATATATATATATAAAGAGAACCATTATCCATTTAATCTTCATTATATTATTGTATTAATAATCATTGTATTATTTTTACAACTATATGTACATGTATATATATTATTGTAAAAAATTAACAACTCAGTGCTTTTTACATGTACAATTTAGTGATACCAATTACATTAATCACGTTGTGCAACCGTCACTAATAATCATTGCCAAGTTTTTTATCACCATAAACAGAAACTCACTGCTCCTTAAACCATGACACCCCCTTTCCCCCTCCCTCCTGCCCCTGGTAACCACTAATAAAACTTTAGTCTCTATGCATTTGCCTATTCTAGATATTTCATATAAGTAAGATCGTACAGTATTTGTCCTTTTGTGACTGATTTATTTTACTCAGCATAATATTTTCAAGGTTCATGCATGTTATAGCAGGTATTGGTGAGTAATGTTCCATTGTCTGCACCATGTTTTGTTTATCGATTTCTCTGTTGATGGACATCTAGGTGCTTTCACCTTCTGGCTATTGTGAATAGTGCTGCAGTGAACAGCGGTGTACATGTGTTTGTTTGTGTCACTGCCTTCAAATCTCTTGGGTATATACCTAGGAGTGGAATTGCTGGATCACATGGTAGTTCTATGCTTAGTTTTTTGAGGAACCACGAAACTATTTTCCACAGTAGCTGCATCATTTTGTGTTCTCATCAGCAAAGGATAAGGGTTCCAATTTCTCCCCATCCTCTCCAACATTTGTTATCTTCTGTTTCCTTGATCTTAGCCATCCTAGTGGGAGTGAAGTGGTATCTCATTGTAGTTTTGATTTGCATCTCTCTAATGGCTAATGAGGAGCCCTGGTGGTGCAGTGGTTAAGAGCTTGGCTGCTAACCAAAAGGTCAGCAGTTCCAATCCCCCAGCCGCTCCTTGGAAACTATGAGGCAGTTCTACTCTGTCCTATAGGGTTGCTACGAGTCAGAATTGACTCGACGACAGTGGGTTTGGAATCCTTACGGAAGCAGACTGCCATGTTTTTCCCCCATAGAGCGGCTGTTGGGTTCAGTGGGTTTAAACCACCGACCTTTTGGTTAGCCAACTTGATGGCACCTAACAACAACAACGATGGCTAATGAACTGTGTGGGGCAGTTCTGCTGTGTTGTATATGGTCGCTACAAGTTGGAATTGACTTGATGGCAGTGGGTTTGGTTTTTTTGGAATGACTAATGATGTTGTTTAACTTTTCATGTGCTGGTTGGTGTAGGGCTCAATATATTCTGGTGTTTGTTATTGTCTTACTAACGTGTCTGAGATGTTTTATTCAGTTTCTGCAAAGTTAGCTTTCTAAGCAGAGTGTAGAGAGAGAATGTAGCCTTAAAAAGAACACTGGGATATGGCGGTGGCATGCTGGACTTGGCTCTTCCCTTCTCATACCAGCTCACAAGAGCTGACCATTAAGTTTTCAGGAATTTTGAGAGCTGGTTGCTAAACATTATTAAAATTAAATTATATAAAATTACAATTAAGTAAGTTATATTAAAAACAAAAGTAATAAATACTCAAAACTCATCACTTCCTAATTATCTTACTACACCTACTGCTCACTTATCAACTATCTCATTATCCAAAATTTCACATTTATAACCGTAATAAAAAATCTACTATCTGACTATTTCACACATGAATGATGTACATCTAGCTATAACAAATGCTGAGGTACGAGGCGAGAGTAATGCTGGCTGTGATGTTTAAGTTTGTGTGTCAACTAGGCTGGGCTATAGTTCTCAATGGTTTGTAGTTGTGTAATGATGTAATTTGGCAGTTATGTAAGATGTAATCTGGCAGTTATGTAATGATGTAATCATCCTCCATTTTCTGATCTGATGTGGTCATCCTCTGTTTTCGCATAACACTGATTTTCACATAACCACCTGGTCTTTGGAACCTAACCATGTTGGTAAGTGAAGCGTGCGTGTATACTTTATCCTATTCTTATTTACAACTATTGAATCTGTGTGGTGGAAATACTATATAACCATATGCTACATCATCTCATGACAGCACATTGATTGATACCTTGAAATCAGCTACGGTGTGTGTTTATACCATGGAAATCAGCAAATGCTACAAATCGAAGATTTTTTTTCCTCAGAGAACTGGTTGTAAACATTTACCAGATCACCTCAGGATTAGAACAAGTGTATGGAGAGAAAGGGGAAGACTTGGGTGCATTTGACGCATCTCAGCTATGCTGAAGAAGGACTGTGGTGGGTTAGAACTTGGAGGAAGATTTTTCCAACACAAAAATTGCTTAGGAAACCAAGTAGGGAGGAGAAAATACTTCTCTTAGTATCTTATTCAAAACAGACAAGATGCTGAGAAAGAAAACCCAACAATCAGTTGTGGCATCAATGCTCTACTTTCTAATGGCAAAATCAATTCTATTTTCACAAGTGGCCATGATGCCAGAAGTTTTGAAATTTTCTGGTAAAATCTGAGAGGCCAAACTTTCCCAATCATGAGAATTGATTTTGCAGAAAGAATAATCTGTGATCATGAATTTTTGTGCTTGTAATTTTTTAAATTAACTTTTTAAGAAAATGTATTTAAATGGCCAAATAACAGAAGTTATTGAAAACTATGAGGTGAACAGCCTTTTTTCTTGCCCTCTCGCTAATACCCCACACCACCAGTACACCATTGCTATTTTTTAGGATCTTTTCAGTCTCTTTTTGCATACCCAAGCAAACGCAAATATAGATTTTTACCACCATCACCCTCCCCCGTTTCACATAATACCTGTTGCTATCTGACTCATAGTAACCCTATAGCACCCCATAGGGTTTCCAAGGCTGTAATCTTTATGGAGGAGCCCTGGTAGCTTAGTGATTAAAGAGCTTGACTGCTAACCAAAAAGTTGGCAGTTAGAATCCACCAGGTTCTCCTTGGAAACCCTATGAGGCAGTGCTACTCTGTCCTATAGGGTCTCTATGAGTCTGAATTGACTCAACCGCAGCGGGTTTGGAATCTTTACGGAAGTAAACTGCCACATCTTTCTCCTGTACAGCGACTGGTGGGTTCAAATTGCAGACCTTTTGTTTAGCAGCTGAGCACTTAACCACTGCACCACCAGGGCTCCTGTTTCACATAATAGGTAGTCTATTATACTGTGTACCTTTAGGTACTCTATACCTTGCTTTTTTTCCCCTTAATAATAGATTTTGTTTGTCTTACCAAAGGAGTGCACGAGAGCGTCTTCATTTTTTTTTCCCACTGTAGCTGAACAGTATTCCATTATATGGAAGGGCTACAATTTATATAATTGGTCACCTAGGTGTTGGACCTCTAGATTGTGTTTAGTCTTTTCCTATTGCATAATGCTGCAGTGAATAACTACATTAGCAACGTGAGGAGTGCCTGCTTTCCCACAGCACTGCAAACAGAGTGAGTGCTCAAAGTTATGGCTTTTGCCAGTCTGATTAGTTCAATGTCAGTGTCTCCATGAGATTTCAATTTACTTTTTATTTATTCTGAGTGATACTGCGCTCTTTTCATAGGTTTAAGAACCATTTTTCTCCCTCCCTCCCTCCCTTCCCTCACTGTCTCTTTCTTAATTAGCTGTATGTTCATATCCATTGCTCATATTCCTATGAGACGGTTGTTTATTTTATTCCAAAACCTGCAAGCGTCATCTCTCAAGCTGCCTAGGATGGTGGCTGCATTCCCATGACTGTGAGACCTTCTTTTTGTTGGCATTGCATCATGCTATACTTTCAGGTAGCCGGGACAATTCATGTTCTGGTGCAAACAGGTGAGCTAATCTGGTGAAGACAGGCCAGTCCCTTCCTGAAATGTTTACCATCCAAACACAATACCCAACACCTGCATTTGAATCAGGTGCCTGCCCAGAGCCTGAAGCCTATTAGGCAAAAAACAACCTCTAAACTCAGCTCTGGCCACTCCCCCTTGCTTCCTAGCTGTCTGTCTGTCTATCTATCTCTTCTGCTTCCACCATGATGAGGCCTCCTCCACTCACCTGAGAAGGCCATGCTGGCTGCCGTCTTCATACCTTTGCTTGTCTTTAGGTTTGTCTTGAATGCCCTGGGTCTCCCAACAAACTCATTTGCTTTGTGAATAATTGTGATGTGGTGGCAAGAGCACCAGGTCTGTAGCTGGATGATGTGGGCTCAAATGTAGCTCCTCACCTACAAGCTCATTCAATCTTAAGTGACTTAACACTTAACTCGCCTAAGCCCTAGTCTCCTGCTGTACAAAATATAGAAATCAGTGTGGCATAGTAGTTAGTAGTATGAGTTTTAGAGTTAGATAGGCCAGGGTTGGAATTCCTGCTCATCTTCTTCCTAGCTGGACAAACTACTTGAAGACTCTGGACCCTGTTACCTCATTTGTAAACTAGGGATAATCATATTTACTGCTGGGAAACAGTTGTCCATGGATCACTCACATTTCTGCATGTCTTGTGAACAATGCAATTCACGTTTTGTTCTAGACTGTCTTTTCAAGGATATGTATATAACAGATACCATGGAGGACAGAGACGAATGTGTCCTTCTGGAGCAGAGAGCAGATTTATTTTCTGTCCAGGATAATAAAGACAATGCCTCTCTACAGGTCAAATATTAGACAGATTTGCTTGCAACATCCTTATAAAATATTGGAGTTTTCTAAACTCAGAGTTCTTCTCTTATAATGCAACCCATTGCATGCACAGCATTCTCCTGACCCTTTTCATGCTACCCTGTGGGAACTGGGGCTCAGGGAACCAGTGCAGTTGATGCCACTCTGGCTACTGCTATTGCTGTCAGTAGTAAACTACTCTTTGTCTCTGACCCAGGAGTCTCGTATCTTCTGCCAGAATGCCTGAAACTTAGTGGCAGGCTAACTTGTTAGCCTGCAAAGTAGCTAAAATCTCAGGCTTTTCACATTTCTGACATTTACTTCATAGGTTTGGTGTGAGGATTAAATGTATAATATACAAAACTCATATGGCAATGCCTAGTCCACAGTAGTTACACAAGTAAGTTGAAGCTACTATTAGCTATTTTTCTTGTTGTTATTGTTAGTGTTATTATTTTATTACCTGCCTTGGAAGATTGATGTGGGATTTGATAAGAGTATAAACATAAATGATGTTGGCATAGTACTTGGCACGTGGTAGACTTTCAGGCGGGATTTTTTTTTTTTTTTTCCTGCTCATTCCTTTATTGTATTATCTCGGAGAGACTACGTTAGCGGAAAGGGACCACAGACTCAGTATGAGGGTAGATTAAGTTCTCAATTTATTTCCAAGAACTTAGCTAAAGGATGGTGGCCCCAGGGCAGGGACAGGGGCCTCATGTCTCAGTGCAGCTTTCTAAGCCCCCATCTCGATGCAAGGCCCCTATGAAGTCATAAAAGGTAGGGTTTTACCAGATCTGAGAGACATAACTTGGTGCTACATAACAAATCTCTCTTTAGGGGAAGAACTTATACCATCTTGAGTCTAAAGCTTTCATTTAAGTGTATGTGTGTAGATGCTGGCTTTCCAGTTTCTTGCACTAAACTACACTCAGTGCAGCCACAGCTCACTGGGGAAGGAAGTGCTTTGTGACCAGGCATCTCTGATCACTTATTTGCATTTGATTCTGAAGCATTCCACAAAGGCAATTTCCTAACATTCATTTAAAGACTATTACCACGTGTTTGCTGCAGTCGGACTCTTGCTAGGCACTAGATTTGATGGTGGATTAAATGGACTTGATCACTGCCCTCAGGGAGCTTACAGTTAAGTAAAAAACACAGCATTAAATGAATAACATACAAATAAAATCAAATTATTAGTTGTGATCAGCGCTATGAAGAAAACCAAGCTGTTGAATTAGGATAAGTAATCCACCCCGAATCTCAAGCAGCTTAACATAACAAAGGTCATTTCTTATTCATGTCACAGTCCAGTGTGGATAAGCAGTGGGGACAGGGGTTGGCCTGAGGATGGGAGGCCTATGCATTAAAGATTCCATGCAGTCTCTCTTAGACCTTCCATTAAGTGGCACTGCCAATTCTAGAGCCTCATCTCTTCTCTGCATTCAGGGGGCAGATGGCAAAAGGGCAGAGAATTGGTGGAAAAGGCTTCTATGGGCAGGCCTGCAAGTGGCACACACCACTACTGCTTATAGTGTGAATGCAAGAAGACTGGAATATGTTGTCCGTCTGGGTGCCTTAAAAGAGTCTCTAGTTGGTTTCTGCCACAGGGAAAGAAATAGAGAACAGGGATGAGATTGCCTTAGGGTGGCCAGGAGGGTGTCTCTGAGGAAATGATTAGGAGCACAGGTTCTAGGGTCAGACTGGCTGGGCTTTCTGCTGGCTCTGCCACTTGCCAGCTGTGGGCTTGGATTAGTTACCCAGACTCTCCATACCTCATTTTCCACAGTCATCAAATGTGGATGACAATAGAGTGATTGAGAAAAATCAAAATAAGGAAGCCATGCAATCCATAAATAACATTCAGCATAGAGCCTTACTGATTCATTCTAAGGACACCATTTTTGTTGTTGTTAACTGCTGTGATGAGTCAGCTCCAGACTCATGGTGACCCCGTGCATAATGGAATGAAATGTTGCTTGTCCTGTGCCATTCGCACTATTGATTGCGGACTGAAATGTTGTGCTCCATAGAGTTTTCGTCAGCTGATACTCAGAAGTAGATCGCTAGACCTTACTTATCTTGGTTCACCATTCTGGTAACCTTCTAAGGCAGACAGTGTCTTTATCAAATCAGGTAAAGGTTCTGAAAAGTTCAGTGACTAGCCTAAAAATGCACAGTTAATGGTAGGGAAAGTATGTGTTTGGTCACAGGTTTGTATGAAACCAAAATCTTCTGCAGGCTTCCCATAACAAAATATTTCTTCCATACCTACTCTGAGTTGGTTTTATAAGGCATGAATGGGATTCCTGTCTAAAGGAAGCCTACAGTGATCTCTTGGGAAGATGCTGGCTATAATTCCACAAACGAGGTTTGAACAAGATGCCCTGGGTCTATACAGGAGGTGGGTTTAGGATTGCTCCTTGCCTTCCAGAAATAAGAGACTCTGGCTGGGCTAAAGAGATTCACTTTGACCAGAGTTAAGGATGCATGGCAGGGCAGGTGTGGCCCTGACATTGTGGGATGGTGTCATGGGTTGAATTGTGTCCCCCAAAAGTATCGTCAACTTGGCTAGGTCATGATTCCCAGTGTTGTATGATTGTCTACCATTTTATCATCTGATATGATTTCCCTATGTGTTACAAATGCTATCACTATGATATAATAAGATGGATTAGTGGCAGTTATATTGATGAGGTCTACAAGATTAGGTAGTGTCTTAAGCCAATCTCTTTTAAGATACAAAAGAGAAAGGCAAGCAGAGACACATGGGGACATCATACCACCAAGAAAGCAGTGCTGGGAGCAGAGGGCGTCCTTTGACCTGAGGTTCCTACACTGAGATGCTCCCAGAGCAAGGGAAGACTGATGACAAGGACCTCCCTCCAGAGCCAACAGAGAAAGCCTTCCCCTGGAGCTGACACCCTGAATTTGGACTTGTAGCCTACTACACTGTGAGAAAGTACATTTCTCTTTGTTAAAAGCCATCCACTAGTGGTATTTCTGTTATAGCAGCGCTAGATGACTAAAACAGATGGGTAGAGCCATCGAGTGGAGATGGAGAGAAAGCAAAGAGAGAGACAGAAGAGACTGATTAAAGACATACTAGAGCTACTACCTCTGCTGTCTTTAGAAACCTAACTTTGCCCATGAAAACAGTAACCAAAAATCAAATTAAACATACTTGGCAATAGTAAAAGACTTAGGCTCATTAACAATCTTTAAATAATTTATAATTAGTATTATTAAAAATAATTCAGAACAGGAGCATGAATATGCAAAGCTCTTTTTCATTCCCTTAAGCCAGCCATTTCCGAACAAGGCAGCTCTTTTTATATCTGAGCATAACGCCAGAGAGCCATAGGGTTGGGTGAGCAGGGGAGTGACCCTGCTCAGTATTTAATGATTGATGTTTTGAACCCTTTGGAGTTCCCCCTCTCCCCCAACCCTCTTTCTCTCCTGGAAAAAAAAAATACATATATATATAAATTAACATAAGGAATGCAGTTTGTGAAGATGTTTTCAGAAATCCATTGAAACATGACAAGAAGCTGGTTAACATGCTTATTTGCCTCGAGAAGTTGCTTGCAAGGAGGTAGAGAGGCTAATTTTTCATGGTATACAATTATGCACCTCTTGAATTTTTAGAAGACGTATAGTTAAATACATTTTTAAAAGTCTATTATTTTTGTGGCCAGGAAGGTAGCAGGATGTAAATAGAAAGATCATGGATTCAGACACTCAACTACTTGAGCCTGATTTTCCTCATTCATGGAGCACAAGGAATAATTCTTAACCTGAAGGGTTTTTAATAAGGATTCGGGAGAGTGTATATTTAATATCTAAAATGTTAGTGGATTCTCGATAATAATAATTGTATTATTGAAAAGCAAAAGCCCTTTTTGATAGGCTGTACCTGAATAAAGCTTGCTCTGGCTACGTTTTGAGTCTCAAGAAGTTCTGCAAATGTTATTGTTGTTAGCTGCTGTTGAGCTGGTCCCCAACTCATGGTGACGGCATGCAAAATGGAAGGAAATATCTGGTCTTGAGTCCTCCCCATGATTGTCTGTGAATAGGAACGTTGTGATCCATAGGTTTCCACTGGCTGATTTTTGGAAGTGAATCCTTAGTCTGTCTTAGTCTGGAAGCTCCTCTGAAATGTGTTCAGCATCATAGCAACATGACTGTTGCTACGCGGACAGATGGGAGGTGGTTGCACATGAGGTACCGACTGACCTGGTATTCAAAAACATAAAGAAAGAAGGACCTCCTGGAGTGATGTAATGCTTCGAAGCCATAGGAGAATTCCACAATTCTAGGAAAGTAATCCTGGTGGAAAGGAGCCCTGATGGCACAGTGGTAAGCGCTTGGCTACTAACCAAAAGGTTGACAGTTCAAACCTACTAGTCGCTCTGTGGGAGAAAGGTGTGGTGATCTGCTTTCGTAAAGATTACAGCCTTGGAAACCCTATGGGGCAGTTCTGTTTGTCCTATAGGGTCTCTATGAGTCAGACTTGA
Source organism: Trichechus manatus latirostris (assembly GCF_000243295.1). Lineage (NCBI taxonomy): Eukaryota > Metazoa > Chordata > Mammalia > Sirenia > Trichechidae > Trichechus > Trichechus manatus. The sequence continues at coordinate 7,155,706 of NW_004443937.1, forward strand.
CTCAATGGCATTGGGTGAATCCTTGATGGGAGGAAAGGGAAAAAGATAGTAATAATAACAAACAACAATAGCCTAATATTATGTTCAGAAAACTTGTTTATTTGACCAAGGCCCAAGCTGATTTCATTCTTGTCCCATATATTTAAGAAGAGAATTAGAGGTTTATATATTTTAGTGGATTGTATTGTCTAAATGTTATTGACATAGTCTGAGCATTAAACTTATCGTTTCCAAGCTCTGGATTAAGAAACTAATTACAAGGCTTTAATAGTTAAATCCTAGCTGCCAAGTCTTATGAATATTGTAGTGCTATCTATGAGGCTGAAAAAATTGTCTGAACTGTTGACATGGTAACTGTTTTGTAAAAGCAGTCTTTAAGGTTGTATTCACTCTTGGGAGTAGTCCTCAAGAATTGTGTTCAAATATGGCCATTGAAATCTGGGAAGCTTGTTATTAAAAGCATGACCAGCAAAGTGGTTAATTTTCCTGTGAGGAGATGTCAATTAACCCTAATAGAATTATTTTGGTGCTGATTTTGTTTAATCAAACATCACAAAATAATTGAGCTCTGAACAAATGGCTTATTATAGAAACATGCAGGTTGGCAAGAAAGATTGGTGAGTGCGTTTAAATAATGCACATATATTAACAGTTACTTTTTTCATTCAAATAGGCTATTACAAAGGGACTTGGTGCTAAGGGCATCAGTAGGATGTGTGGCCCTTACAGAGTTGCTTGGCTTCTCATCCAAGATGCAGTCAGATGTCCTGGAAGTGTAAGCACTTTGAGGTTTGAAAGGGAGAAAACATTGCTTCTTACTCATCACCCGGCAAGTGTGGGTTTGAGCCTGGGTAGCACAAACAATTTGCAATTGACTGGTAACCCAAAGGTTGGGAGTTTGAACCTACCCAGAAGCTCTGCAGAAGAAAGACCTGGCAAAATGTTCCCATCAAGATTACAGCCAAGAATTGCAGCTCAGTTCTACTCTGAAACACCTAAGGTGACCATGAGTCAGAATCGACTCAACAACCAATTTGGGTTTTTTGGTAAGTAATGTATGTGGCTACATACAAAAAGGAGAACTGTTTTGGTCATGAAACATCGTAAGTTTAAACTCAGATAGGTATATAGTTTGTGTAACGTTTTCCAGGGAACCATGTGCTATAAAAGGTTTGTGTATCATAAGCAATCCCCAACAAACCAGGAACATCCTGCTGATATCATTCTATGGGTAAGGACTCTCAAGTTAGCATATGCCATTAGTTTATTTGCAAGGAGGTCTGTCTTTAGCAAAAGGAGATTTGACTAAGAAAACTTTCTTCGTTCTTTCTGGAAGGTATGCCCACACACCCACTGACTCACCCCTCACGCATAAAGGAAGAGAATGAATTTCGGGTCTACTGCTAACCACATCCTTGCCAGAGGGACATAAAACTCCCCTGACTCTTTACCTTCCTCTCTACTGTCATATAGAGTGTTGTTACCCTCACCACTAAGCTATGGACACGCTCTTTGATTTTTGTTTCTCTAACACCTTGCTATTAAAGTGTGGTTCTCAGACCAGCAACATCATTTGGGAATTTGTTAAAAATGCAGACTCTCAAGACCCACCACCCTAGACCAATGGAACTGGATTTTAACAAGATCTCCAGGGAATTTATTTGCACATTGAAAGGTGAGAAGCATTGTTGTCTAAGACACAAGTCTTTTCTGCCTCAGGACCTTTGCACTTGACCTATTACTTACTGTCCCTTGTACTCACAAACCTGACCCTTCGCATGGTTGGGTCCTCAACTTTCTGGTCACTGTTTAAAAATCACCTCTTTTGCCTTTCTCATCTTCTGTCTAAAGGAGTTGCCTTCATGTTATGCTTTGTATTAAAACAAAACAAAACAAAAACCTGTTGCTGTGGAGTTGATTCAGACTCAGGACGACTCCGTGTGTTACAGAGTAGAACCGACCTCCGTAGGATTTTCTTGGCTATAATCTTTACCCGATCACCAGGTCTTCCTTCCCTAGTGCTACTAGGTGGGTTTGAACTGCCAACCTTTCAGTTAGTAGTCTGAGTGCAAACCTTTGTACAACCCAGGGTCATTTGCTTTGTATTAGCATACTACTGATTTTGTGTTTAACTCTTGTTACAGTACATAGTTTATTATTTTGTTGTATTGCTCTTGCTTTGGCTGTCTCCCCTACTCTAAGCTCCTTGAAGTCAGAAGTCATATCCAACTTGTTCAGAAATTGTATTCCAGTGAACATACTGAGTGATTGGTACATAGTTGTTAAATGAATAATGTGCAAACTGTTTCCGTGATCTGGTGTCTGCCCGTGTCTGTGTCTCCAGTTACCATCTTCTTCCTTCCTTCTTTGCTCTCTCTGTTTCAGTTCAAATTAAACTACTCGTCTTAGTTTCTTAGTGCTGCTATAGCAGAAATCGTCACGGTGGGTGGCTTTAAAACACAAAAATTTATTGTCTCACCATTTAAGAGGCTAGAAACCCAAATTTAGGGCACCAGCTCTAGAGGAAGGCTTTCTCTGTTGGCTCTGGGGAAAGGTCCTTATCTCTTTTCAGCTTCTGTTCCTCGGTTGCTTGACAGTTTTCATGTGGTATGGCATCTATCTTTACCCATCAGCTCCTTGCTTTGTGCCCAATCTGCTCCTTTTATATCTCGAAAGTAATTGACTGAAGACATACCCTACACTGATATTGCCTCATTAACATGACAAAGAAAACCCATTCCCAGTTAGGATTATAACCACAGGTACATGGGTTAGAATTTACAGCATATATTTTGGGGGGACACAGTTCAATCCATAACACTACTTATAGCTCCCATCCTCATCCCTGTCCCTCAATCCAGTACTTTCATGCTCTTGCATTTGCTCAAGCTTCTCACGCTCCCTGAATGCCTTTTCCCCATTTTGACCCACTGAAGAGCTCATATTCATCCTCAGACACCCTGCTCTAATATTCTAGAAAAAGAGGCTTAAAGAGCAATTGGGCCACCATTGTGTCTTTGAGCCTATTGAATTTTAATGAGATTCACATGCAAATTTCCACCATGACACCAAGATCTTATTGAGGGATAGGGAATAGGTGTTTCTCTTATCTGTATTATCATTAATATGATGCTTGGAACACAGAAACTGCTCAGTGAATGGCCTTTGAATTATGAGACAGGAAAAATACAAGATGGCATCAGGAGTATGGTATAAAGACCACCTATATCTGCTTCGTAATTTGGACAGGAAAGATCCTTCCAAAACATGGTGATTCCTGAAGTCCTGTATACTTTTTTGTTGATGAAAAAGTGCTTTTCATGTCCCTGTGGTCCTCCAGCAGTCCTGGAGAGATAATCTGAATCAAATAAATAAACACTTCATTTGTCTCACTTTGTGAAGTTGACCTAGCTTCTGAATGCAACAAAAAACAAGTAAATATTCGTGTTTGGTTTCAAGGCCGCTTCTCTCTTAGCTTTGTGGACTTAGAGATTTGTGAGCTAGTGGGCTCCATTTCTTAAATAGTCTAACTGAATTCTTTTACATATACATGTGGATATAGAAATCAACAAGCATATACCTCAACAGCGTTCTGCAAACTCTTTAGGGCACAGGACGGGACTCAGCAGCAGTAGGTGGCTACTTACCGATGTGGTATTGAAAAACCAAACCTGTTGCCAATTCTGACTCATGACAACCTCATGAGTTACAGAGTAAAACTTCTCTATAGGGTTTTTTTGGTTGTAAACTTTATATAAACCAATCACCAGGGCTTTCTTCTGCAGTGCCACTGGGTGGGTTCGAACTGCCAGCCTTTAGGTTAGTAGCTGATCACAAACCGTTTGCGCCACCCAGGGACCTCTAATGTGGTATGTTGTTGGTAGGTGCCACACAGTCAGCTCCTGATTGGTATAACTGATACCAAATGGCCTCTTACCCACATATGCTAACTACAGCGTCCTCTGAGCAGGCTACTAAGCCTCAATTTCCAAATATTTGAGTTGTTTCTTTGGATTTAATGTGAAGATGTCTGTTAAAGAACCAAGTGTCCGATTCATCATTGGATAGTACATGCTTTAAAACAATGCTTATATGCTGAGTGAAATAAGTCAGTCACAAAAGGACAACTACTATATGATCCCACTTACAAGAAATAGGCAAATATTTGGAGCCCAAAGCTTATTAGTGGTCACCAGAGATAGGAGGGGGAAAGAAGGAGTCATTGCTTAGGGGGCATGAGTTCCTGTTAACGGTGGAGGAATAATTTGAAAAAGACAGTAGTAATGGTTCCACAACATGATGCGTGCAATCAATGTCACTGAATTATCCACGTAAAAATTGTTGAACTGGCACATGTTTTGTTATATATATTTTTACCAAAATTAAAACAAAAACAGTTCTTATTGACATGCTCACTTTGTAAAGAGCAGTAACCTCTTTTCCTGTAATACTGAGGTTGACTCTAGTCTGGCTCACCAGTGGTTCACCAGCAGGAAGTAGTTAGCTCGGTCTTGCTAGCCCGTGTCTGGGAGAGAGTAGGACCTGCATAATGAAAGCATGGAGTCAATGAGCAAGAGAAAGCTACAACCAGCATGAAATAATAGTTTCCAAAAGAATAGTTTCTAAAGAATTAGAAGAAATAAAAATGCTTATTTTATTTAAATCCGTATTTGATTATACCTATAACTCCATTTTACTGGCGCAGGACCTAAGCCTCACAGAAGTTAAGGACTTTCCCAAGATGATTCAGCCAGTAGTTCAGAACTTTAACAACCAAATTAATATTTCTTGATGTATTCCATGATTCCACAGCCTGTACCAGTTGACGGGGACTCGATTCTGACTCATGGAGACCCCATGTGTGTCAGAGTAGAACGTGCTCCACAAGGGTTTTCAAGACTGTGACCTTTTGGAAGTAGATAACTAGGCCTTTCTTCCAAGGCGCCTCTGGGTGGACTTGAACTTCAACCTTTCTGCTAGCACCTAACCATGCTTACTGTTTGCACCTCCCAGGGACTCCCACAGTTTATACTACTCCAAAAAGGGAAGCATTCTGAAAGGCAATGTTAGAACTTCAAAGCATTAATAAACCAATGTCACTATTTCCCACAGTATTATTGGAAGGATATAAATTATGCAGGATGTTGAGGTAATAGATGTTACAGGAGTAGAAAGAATGGTCCATTCTGTAGCCAGATGAATTAAAAAGTACTGGATTGAACCAGGACATAGTCTTTCCTTAATAGAAAAACTTCCCAGTGTCTTTAATCAATTAATGTGCATCCTGGCTCCACTGATGTGCCAATATTGTATAGAGCAGTTTCTTTTTTTCAAAATTGCAGGGCTAGTATTCGTGAGAATGAACTGTGGGATAGCTCCCCTAAGGAATCTGCATGAAAACAGTTTCCAGCTTCTAGTTCAGAAAAGGGAAGCAAGAGATTCGGAAGCTTGGAAAAATAAAAAGGAGAGCGAAAAAACACAGAGAAAGAAAATCCAAAGCCCTGCTGTCTCAGATGGTAAACTGACTGATCAGCATTCTTCCCACTTACCTGGCAGAGAGCATGACTCACCCCAGGTGAGTGGGTGAAAAGCAATTTGCAGGTTGTCTTGAGTGTGAAAACCCAAGATGAATGGCTGAGCTGGTTAGAAAAGAAGATTTAGTAGCAGTGATATAAGGGCTTCTATTGTTCTTGCTTGTATAGTTTGTTATATTTAAAGCAAGTCAGATTCCTGAGACTCAAACAAAAAGGAAGCATAAGGAGTGTCCAAGAGCCCTAAGGGGAGGCATCGTTTTCTGAGGATTTATCCCCCAATGTCCTAATCCTGGGAGTTCTTGCTTGGACTAGAATCTGTCCCAGGTACCATTCCACTTTTCAGGCTCTGGGGGCTTAAAAAAAAAGAAACTCCACAGTGGACTCACTTTCTAAAGTATCAAGTAGAAGAAGTAAGAGAATGTCCTTAGTTGCCATCAAGTTAGCTCTGACTCATGGTGACCTTAAGTATGTCAGAATAAAACACTGTCCCGTCCACGCTGCTGTCATGATCTTTGATATGTTTGAGCCCATTGCTGTGGCTATTGTGCCAGTCTGTCTCTTTGAGGGTTTCCCTCATTTTCTCTGATCTACTGTTAAGAGTTCAAAGAAGGGAGAGGGCATTTCTAGTTTGGAAGCATCGGGGAAGATTTGGGGCATTTGAGCTAGTTTCCGAAGAATTAGAGGGAAAGGATGAGTATAAACAGAATCATGCACACAGAGAATCTTGAGAGATTAAAGGGAAGCGGGAGGGGTGTCGGTTGCTGGACGAGCAGTGGGAGTCTGTAGGAACTAGAGCCAAATGAGGCTGGAGGGAAGGGTCCAGGCTCTGTGACTTGAATGCTAAAATGAGGCATCTGTACTGTCTCTGGTGGGCAATGGAGATCCTTCAAAGACTTTAGTCCAGGGTACAGTATAACCCAAACTCATCTTCCAAGAAGGCACTCTGGCTGCTTGGACAAATAGTGATTATGTTAGTTTCCTAGGGCTGCCTTAACAAATCACCACAAAGTGTGTATGTGTGTGGGGAGAGAGGGGGATGGATTTATCATCTCACCGTTCTGGAAGCTAGTAGTCCCTCATGTGGGCAGAGCCATGCACTCCTTGCACTCTATGAAGACTCAGGGGGAAGATTATTTCTCTTCTCTCCCGGCTTTAGCAGCCCAGGCCTTCCTTGGCATAACTCCATCTCTGCCTGCGTCTTCACATGGCCATCTTCCTCAGTCTGTCTGTGTCTCTTCTCTTTTATAAGAACTTCACTGAGATGGAATTGTTGTTGTTAGCTGCCATTACGTTGGCCCCAGACTCACGAGGACCCCATGTACAGTGGAATTAAACACTGCCCTATCCTGCACCGTTGCTGTGATCGGTTGTAGATCCGATCATTGTGTCCATAGCATTTTCATTGGCTGATGTTTGGCTGTAGATCACCAGGTCTTTCTTCCTAGTCTGTCTTAGTCTGGTAACCCTGCTGAAACCTCTCAGAGTAATAACAATATGCAAGCCTCCACTGCATTGGGTGCATTGCTAGGAGTCGAACCCAGTTCTCCTGCATGGAAAGCAAGAATTCTACCACTGAACTTTAGAATCCATCCTACTCCATTCAGTAAGACCTTATGCTAACTTAAATGGTAACATCTTTAAAAACCCTATTTCCAAACAGGATCACATTCACAGGTACTGGAGTTAGCACTTCAGCGTATCTTTTTTTGTGGGGCATCATGCAATCCATAACAGTGACTGAGAGCTGCTTGTTATTCCAGGCACAGGATGAACATCAGGAAACAACATATATTTAGTCTCTGCCCTTTTATTCAAGTGGAGGGAGACAGACAAACAAGTAAACACCAAAATGTTTAATTTCAGACAGTAATTGCTATGAAGAGAAATAAAGTCGAGTAAAGGAATAAGAAATGAAAAGGAAGACTAAAATTAGAGCAATTAAGAGGATAAAATAATTCAATACACTGATATCACTGTGGACAAAGAGGAAAGGAATTTACTGGAGAAAACTGGAATAGACTTTGAATTGTTATATTTTGAGGGGAACAAGGTGAAGAAAGGAGTCAGAGATTACTGCAATGTGACTAATAATAATTGCAGTAGATATATCTCATTAATCATTTTACGATGTGTCAGACAGTGTGCTTTGCATGCGTTAGTGTTCTCAGTAAGTCCAGGAAGTAATTGTTGCTATCTCCAAATGAGGTTGAGAGAGCTTAAAATGATTTGGCCAAGGGTACCCTGCTAGGATTTGAACTCATGTCCATTTGATTGCAACACTCAGGTTATTAAATACTCTGGTATACCTGTTAGAGGGTGTGGGGAGAGATTTAGAAAAAAGGAAGGAAGATAATGTATTCGGTTTTAGACGTGTAGATTCTGAAATGTCTCTGTAACTGCTGGTGATAGTCAGCTGGAATAAATCAGAGTTTAAGAGATACAGGAGGACTGAGAATGGTCACCTTAAAGTTCTTTACATGGAATAAGTTAATCATTGGAACCATACAATATTCTAATGAAAAGTAATAATTAAGTAGCTACTTTATCTCAGGCACCACATTGGTTTCTTACACTGTTGTTTTGTTAGTTGCCTTCAATCCCAAAACCAAACCCGTTGCCATCAAGTTGATTCTGACTCATAGTGACCCTAAAGGACAGAGTAGAACTGTCCCATAGGGTTTCCAAGGAGCAGCTGGTGGATTTGAACTGCAGACCTTTTCGTGAGCAGCCGAGCTCTTAACCCCTACATCACCAGGGCTCCTAGGTGCCTTCAGGTTGGCTCCAATTTATGATGACCCCACGTACAACAGAAAGAAATATTGCCTGGTCCTGCGCCATCTTCATAATTGTTGATATGCTTGAGTCCATTGTTGCAGCATCTGTGTATTTTGAATGCCTTCCAACCTAGGGGACTCATCTTCTGGCACTATATTGGACAATGTTCTGTTGTGATCCATAAGGTTCTCGTTGGCTAATTTTTGGAAGTGGATCACCAGGCTTTTCTTCCTAGCCTGTCTTAGTCTGGAAGTTCTGTTGAAACCTGTTCACCATGGGTGACACTGTTGATATTTGAAATACCGGTGGCATAGCTTCCAGCATCATAGCAACACGCAAGCCACCGCAGTATAACAAACTGACAGGCAGGTGGTGGGTTTCCTTGCATATGTTATCTCATTTAGTCTTTATAACAAATATGATCCAGGAAACTGAGACTCAGCATTGTCAACTTACCTTTGGTCATACTGTCTGTAAGTGATGGAACTAGTCTTTAAACCCAGGGAAGTTTGACTTAATTTTCAGTGGTAGCTCAGCTTAGCAGAGGAGAAAGTAGTGTTCAGAGAACAGCCAGGGACCTATTGAGATCAAACTCTGTTCTTGGCTGAGGTTTCATTTGCACGGGACTTGTTTTCTCTCCCTCTTTGTGGTGCGTTCATTGTCTTCATTTTTCCTCTGACTAGCAATTCAGTGCTTTACATTCAATTCATTTTCTTCCCTCAAGAAAATGCTAAGGACATTTCAACTGCAAACTTTCACTCTATAGACCAGACCAGAATGATCAGAAAACCAATAAGACTCACAGAAGTAATTATGGATACTTCCATTATTACTAATTGCTGTTAATCTCAAATTTTTGCTGGGGGAAAAGTTGCTTGTAAAGGAGGGGTCAGTCAGTTCTTTCCTTCGTGCCTTCATTCCTCCATTCATTCGCACAATGCTAGTAAGCCTTATCCCAGACACTGAGGTTCCACCAGTGAATGAAGTGGACATAGGCTCTAACCTCAGGAAGCTTACACATTAGTTGGAGAGATAGACTTTAATCAAGTCACGCATTTGAGTAATTACAAACTGTGTTAAGTGCCATGAGGAGGGATCTTTGAGAAATTATAAAAGGGAACCCACTCCAGTAGGATAGGTTCTTTTTGAGCAAGGGTCAGGCAAGCTAGACTTTCCTGGAAATGGAAATAAAATAAAACCAGGAGAGTGAAGCCAATTGATATGTGTCCCTATCAGAATATATAGGGTCACCTGGGAGGTTTAAGAGCAATGGGAAGCCATTGAAGAGACGGTGCAGAAGGCTGACATGATTAGATCTGTATGTTAAAAGGATCATGCTGCCTGAGTGCAGATAATGGGATTAGGAGGGGCCAGCAGGAATGGGAGGTGAGGAAACCAGAGACGAAGCTTTCCCAGAGGAGGGTGTGTTAGCAAAGACGTGAAAAGAGGATTCAGTCCTCTAAGACATAAATTTTTGTCTATTTTGTTCCCAGAAACTAAAACAGGGTCCAGTACCTGGTTTGGTGGATAGATAAATTAATTAATGTGAGTGCAAGTGATAAAACCAATAAAACTTGTTGATAACTTGGATATGGGAGCCAAAAAAAAGGGAGGTGTCAAAGATGCCATCTGAGTTCTGGCTTGTGGAAGAATAACATTGTCACATATGAGGGCCCTATTTTTCTTTCCTTAGATTTGGGTGGGTGTTTTCTTTTTTTTTTCATATAAAGTGAAAAATAGTAAATATTTTAGGCTTTGCAGGCTATGTATTCACAACTCTCAGTTCTGCTATTTTAGCACAAAAGGCGCCATAGACAATATATAAATGATTCAGTATAGCTGTGTTCCAATAAAACTTTATTTACAGAAACAAACAGAGAAGATTTGGCCCATGGGCCATAATTTGGAGCCCCTGGTGCAGATTGTGAGTTTAGTTTTGAACAAGTTGAATTTGAGGTGTCTCTGAGGCATCCAGAGTGGATATGTTTACATTTATAATCATTCTTAAAGTGAAGCTTACAAAAAGCAAAATTATTTTCAACTGCATTTAATAATTAGAACAAGATTAAATATCTGGTCTTTAATTGGTATGCATCTTTTGGGAAAATGCGTCCCCAGAGAGGGAGGAAATATGAGATGATTTCTAGTTAGCATAGACTTTTATGGTAAGGAACTGGCTTCCTAGTGACAGTATTGTTTTACAGAGAGCTCCTAACTGTGGTCAACAGATGTATATTGTTTGGCTATCTGAGTGTGTATTATTTTTGAAAAGGCATTGTCAGTGAGTAAGGATGCATACTCTGTTAGAAATAAAAGCAAAGAGATTTATTGAAGGTTTGAGATAGTTTGAACTGGGGTCATGAACTGAAACCAAATGCTCCAAAATGGTGGAGTCACAGAGGCATATTTATGAGGTAAAAAGCAACATTCTGATTGGAAGTTGCAAGATTAGGTAAGCGGGAGATGGAGCAACTTGAAGGAAGGGGCATTACAATGATTAGTTGGAAAGTGGATGTGGGCTATTTGGATTGGTTAGTTTAAATACATGACTAAGTGGGGAGGGGTGTTACAGGGTGGTTACAAGGTAATTATCTTAAAACATTTCCTGAGAACTGCAGAGGCTTTGTGTTAAGACCCTTTCTTGGGAACATTCTTTCCATATCTTTAGTTTAACCACAGGAAAAAACATTTCCTTTGTTATGTGCTAAAGTCCATCTAAGGGTTTGATGATTGCAGGGCAAATCGTTTGTTATGCACTTGAGTCTGACTAAGGTTTTGGTGGTTGCGGGGAAAATAAGCAAAAGCTAAAATGGAGTTGGGGCTCAGACCTGGGCGGATCATTCTGATATAAGTCAGGCACCTCAATTTTGGAACTCTCACACAGCATCAACATTGTAATAAATTAAGAGATTTTACATAAGACTGTCCTGATTCTTAAAAAAGAGAGAGAGACAAAGAAAATTCTTAAACCAAGTAAAGTTGGCCCGTTTTAGCTGAGGATTGTTGCTAGTGGCCAAAGACTCTGCTCTGACTCATGGCAACCCCGTGTACAACAGAATGAAATTTTGTGTGGTCCTGTGCCATCTTCATGATTGTTGGTATGCTTGAATCCATTGTTGCAACTATTGTATAGAACCTTTTAATCTAGGGGGCTCATCTTTCAACTTTATATCAGATATAATGTTCTGTATTGATCCATAGCGTTTTGGAAGTAGATCACCAGGCCTTTCTTCCTAGTCTGTGTTAGTCTAGAAGCTCTGCTGAAACCTGTCTACCATGGTTGACCCTTCTGGTATTTGAAATACCAGAAGCATAGCTTCCAGCATCATAATAACACGCAAGCCACCTCAGTACATTATGGAACACTAGCAGACAGGTGGTAGAGCTGGAGGTATAGAAGTAAAAGCTTTCATAAATAGAGACCTGGATTTGCTTATTTTCATGGAAGACTCTCCAGTGAATCTGGGAATTTTTAATTATGCAAATTTCAGGTAAGAACCCACCCCATTACCACTTGTTCTTGAGGAAAATGCAGGCATAGAAACTATAAATGTAGCTCATTTAGGCAGAACAATTATAAGATAATGTTCTTGAAGTATAATTTAATAGACCTATGTCTCTTCCAACTTGGTTGTTTTTTGGTAAGCAATGTTGCTTACACCCAACCACTTCATTTTTTTCCTTTATGTGCCCAGCCTCTGTAGGCATCTGAAGTTATTTGTCCCAATGATATTCATGAAAGTTAAGTCCAGAGGCCATCTTGATGGTGCAAATCTGTAATATTAAGTACAGGATTGTACTTTCCCATTAAATCATCATAGAGTGTAACTGAGCATTTTCTCTGACCTATTCCGACTTTTAACTAGAGATAGTGCACCACAAGGTCAAGAATAGAAACAGAGAGAAGTAAATGTGTAGTCACTAAGAAGACTGCGCAGGACCAATGACTCGCTCTGTTACACGTAACGTTGCCATGAGTCAGAGCCAACTTAATGGCAGTAACAACAAGTTTGCTACACAGTGCAAAGATTTTCTTCTGCATTGCAGTTCTCTGGAGAAAATTCAATGGTTCCTAAATTTGACTGCATACTGAAATCACCTGAGAACTTTAAAAAGCGCTGATACCTACTTCTTACCCCCAAGAGATTGTGATTTAATTGGTCTGGGGGTGTGGCCTAGGCTTTGGAATTTTTAGAAGATCCTCAAGTGATTCTAATGTGCAGACAAGTTTGCGAACCGCTGGCTTACTTCAAGGTTATGCTCAGTTTATTATAAATTCATCCACATCTTGGACCTCCAGGGGGCTTTGCAGAGAGATGGGTCTACTGTGGTTAAAAACTATTCCTAGTAATTCTGTGCATGAAGTTTTTTTCTTTGAGCACATAAAAAAAGGATGATTCCTATAATTACAAATTTCAAATAAGTAGATTCTGAATTAATGAGTGTTTTTACTGTAACATAGCAGTCCCAGGATTCTGCTTCATAGTCTAGTCGTGCTGCCTACTCTTTAAAACTAGGAGCTGAGTTATCAAAGACCTTGAGGTGTTGGAGAGTTCCCGGTCTAGCTCACACTAGCCTCCTTCACTCACTCCCCACAAGAACCAAACCGTGTTCTTTTCTAGAACTGAAAGATCAGGATGTCTGTGCATTTTTGCTAAAAGGTTTTTCCCATAAATTAGACAGGCAAATGTATTTTAATGAACAAATGGAGTTTTAATAAGAAAGCTCTTTTTAAATTAGCTCATTCTATTAAGGATCTAATAAGTAAAAATAATATTGCAGAGAAATGTGCAATAAAAGAACCAACCAGCTTGGTCTACAGAGTAAACTTTGGAAATATGCAAATGGAGTTTCACCAAGGAAAATACCCCTTGAGTTATAAACTTTTCTTTCAGATAGAAAGTATCTATGTGGGGAAAAGAACAGATCTCTTCTAGATAAAAATGGATGCACCAAGTAGTATTTACAAAAATGCTCTCTCTCTTTGATTTTTGTGTTTGGCAGTAAGACAGCAGTTAATCTGGTCTGATTTTAAAATTCCAGTGATTATGAGGTCTGCACATTCTCTGTGGAATAACTCTCTCTCTACTAGCCAAACCTCAGTTTTTCTTTGCCAAACTCATGTGCTAGAGAGCTTTAGCTGACAGGTGCTTTTTCATTGTTTCTGCGGGAGCCAGATGCAATGGAGTCAAAGCCGGTTTTCTGAGTCCAAGTCTTTTCCTCCCATTTTCTGAGCATTCTCAGAAGACAAGGAAACATGTTTCTGATTGTGTGGGTTTGTACAGTTCCCTTTATGTCTGGAGTTACCTGCTGTCCATGCAAGAACTTGAATAATTGGATAATTGTCTAACAGTTTTAGCACATCTTCACGTATTGAATGCAGAAGGAAGAAAGAATATATTAGTTGGAAGCTTTGAGTGCAGTAACACGAAGAACGGGAAAGGAAATTTTATCATTTCACTTTTAAAATTCAGGGGTAAGGTGATGCCAGTTTTAGTTTACTTGGTGACTTGATGCCATCAAGGATACATTCTTTTTATCTACCTCGTTTACCATCCTCAGCGTATTTCCTTTTTCCTTAGGCTTGTCTCTTCGTGCTTGCAAAATGGCTGCTGTGGCTCCAACTACACATCTAAGTTCAAAGGCTGAAGAAAGCGTATCTTTTCTTTGTGTCTCTTTTTTAAGAGTGAAGAACACCTTCCCAGAACTCCACAACAGACTTATCCTTGTTTTAATTGGCCAGAACTGCATAATTCATTCTTTCTTAAACCGTCTATCCATCTATCCATACAGTCTGTATGTCATGCATGGTGGTAATTGATGCCCTGGTGGCACAACAGTTAAACGTTCAGTTGCTAATCAAAAAGTTGGCCGTTCTAACCTACCCAGCAGCTCCGTGGGAGGAAGACCTGGCTGTTTGCTTCTGTAATGATTACAGCAAAGAAAACCCTATGGGTCAATTTTACTGTGTCACATGGGGTCACTGTAAGTTGGAATTGACTCAACGGCACCCAACGACAACCTGTAAAGTTCTGTCCTGTTGCCAAGAGCTGTCATCTCAACGGTTCTTGCCCAAGAGCCAGCTACTGAGCAGATCCAGTACCCTGTAACTATAAGCTGTAGGTGTCCAGGAGGAAAAAGCATTATTTTCAGGGTCTTTAAGCCCATATCTTTCTAATGAAGAAGATGGTGAACATCCTGCCTCTTCTGTTAGTCTTCCTGCCTAAAATCTGGCTTTCCAACGAAACACAATTTAGTTGCAGAGTTCAGAATAAACTTTAAATTTACATTCCTGCTAGCCCTCTGGCAAAGTAACTTGACATTATAGTTGATTTTTCATAACTTTAAATGATTTTCCTCCCTTAAATAGATGCCTGTGGGCATTTGCAGGTGATTGGTTCTTCCTATGAAACAAAGCATTGCATTTGTGTAGATGGGTATAGATATACACTAATCATATGTGTCGCCTTAAGCTTTTAAAGGTTAGTTGGTACCTTCATGGGGCACAGATTATATTTTCGATGATGATTTTTGTTGGCAGAGCAAGTAAATTAGACTTTTGTTCATTTGGAACAAGAGGCAATTTTGTTGGTTTAATACATGCAATTAAATTGAGTTGAGATCTACTTATAAATGAAAATTGAAAACAAATTAAATAATCAGTCAACGTAATGTTTGCGGTCCAGCTCTCGTGTATATTTGGGTAAGCTGAGAAAAAAAAAAAAAAGCTGTTCAGCATTACTGGGCATTTTATTTTATTCTTAGGAGAAAAAATAGTGAGCTGGCGACATTTGAGATTGGCTGTAAAATATTATGTATCATGGTAATTTGTTTTTATATTTGTAGGAGTCCTACATTTAGTCCCATAGATCAAGTTTAATCATATGACACATCAGTTTCCACTAGTGTTCGGATCAGGCATTTCAGGTTTAGCTAATGAAATCTATTCATGGTTTTTGTTGTTGGTCATCTTTCTGAGGAACCAAGAGTAGGATCTTTCAGTCTGACATGTGGAAACATTTGTATTAATAATTGCAATTTTTTTAGGCTCCAACTTGTTGACATTTATAAAGTGAAGGCATATCTTTTTCTCTCTTATTACAAGTTATTTCCTTAATTTTATGAGTTTAGGATGGCTGCCAGTGACTTACTTCCTCAAAAATGATGATGTTGAGGAAGACATGATTATGTTTTATATTCGGTTAGATTTATTAATGCTGACTGGGGTTTTGTGCTCACGCAAAGGAGTTCACACTAGAGCCATCTGAAGATTCTTGGGTCTCTGGTTAAAGTTTAAATTCCACCATTAGAAGGTTATGGTATTCTATGAAGTTCAATCTTTGAGCTCTTTTCTGTTTTTTTTTTTTTTTTTTTTTGAAGGTTAGCTACATTTGATTCAGATTTTGACTGTAGTTCATATTCCGGTAATGATAGAAGACTTCATCCTTCTCAGCATTGCATCCTGTTTTAACACAACACTGAAATTCCAATGAGCAATCAATTATAATAAATTATAAATTATTTTCTTTCTCCCTTAGCTCTTAAAATTTTACATTTAAAAATTGCCTTAGAAATTCCAGGATCTGTCTAACCTCCGCTTTGGTTCAATGCTATTAAAAATTCAATTAGCTAGGTATGGGGAAAATCAGCCAAACTTGTTAACTGGAATTCACTCCATAAAATGTTTTGCTAGCTAAGTACATCTTTTATAACTTGTGCATACTGAAAACTGTTCTTTTAGTAGGTGTAATATTCAGGACTCTTGCTTGCAAGTAACTGAAATGCAATTCAAAGTGGTTTCAGCATAGGAACATCTACTGGCATGTTGCTACAGTGCAGTTGAGTTGATTCGGACTCATAGAGACCCCATGTGACAAAGTAGAACTGCCCCACAGGGTTGTCTAGGCTGTAATCTTTACGGGAGCAGATCGTCAGGTTGCTCTGCAGTGGAACTCCTGGGTGGTTTTCCAAACCCATTGCCGTTGAGTCGATTCCAACTGATAGTAACCCTATAGGACAGAGTAGAACTGTCCCATAGGGTGTCCAAGGATCAGCTAGTGGATTCAAACGGCTGACCTTTTGGTTAGCAGCCATAGCACTTAGCCACTGTGCCACGCTTACATAATAGTATAAACCAAAAAAACCTCATTGACATCGAGTCGATTCCAACTCATACCAACCCTATAGGACAGAGTATAACTGCCCCATTGAGTTTCCAAGGAGCGGCTGGTAGATTCGAACTGCCAACCTTTTGGTTAGCAGCCAAGCTCATAACCACAGATGAATTCCTGCTTCAGGTGTAGTTATATACAGGAACTCAAACAGAGTCATGAGTAATCTTTCTCTCTAACTCTCCACTCTGCATTCCTCTGTGTTGACTTTTTTCTCTGACAGTAAAAGTCATGAAATTAAATTCTATGACCTGGGACATAAAATTCCCATCCCTGATCCAGTCTCTGGCTATCAGGTTGGAATGCATCAGTGGTTGATGAAGTGTGGCCCCTGGACAATTCCCAGCAGCAGCATCTGGGAAATTGTCAGAAATGCTGATTCTCAGTCCCCAACCCAGACCAAGCAAATCAGAAAATCTGGGATTGGAGCCAAGCAATCTATGTCGTAACAAGCCTTCCAGGTGATTCTGATGCAATGCACAAGTGTGAGAACGACTACAATGTACCAACTGGCCAGGCCTGGGTTGTGTGTTCAACCCTGGAGATTCAGTATAAATTCAACTCCACAGACACCACATAGAAAAATCTGAGGAACCGACACCCGTGAAGGGGAAGAGCAGATGCTGTGCAGGCAAAGATGAGAGACATTCATTACAATGATATTTGAGCCCAATAATAAAGATTTCCATTGTTTCTAATGCCATTATTTCCCAGAAGACTGCTGATTGTGAGTTTTCTTCCCAGGGGAGGGGAAAAAAAACACCACCAAGATTCTAATTAGACCAACATACTTTCCCGCTCCTCTAGGATATGGTGTTTTAGTTTAAATTTCATTATCCAAGTAGGTAAATGGACAATATTGACAGGTTTCCAGACCATATTATTTTCCCATTGACTGTTTCTGAACTCTTAGGATATACAAAAAAAAAAAAAAAAAAAACCCAAACCCACTGCTGTCGATGGTGACTCACAGTGACCCTATGAAAGCTTTCATCTGTTGTTGTTAGGTTGTTAGGCGCTGTCAAGTCGATTTCAACTCAGAGTGACCCCATGTGACAGAGTAGAACTGTCCCATAGGATTTTCTAGGCTGTAATCTTTATGGAAGCAGATTGCCAGGTCTTTCAGGCATGAAAGAACCTCTTTGCTCCTCTGTGATAAGGAATAGAATAGATACATTTTGGTTCAAAATTTCTCAATGAAAATGGCGTTCATGCCTGCGAGATGTTAGGGAAAGTGGTCAGCACCGCAATATTGGCCAACATAATTTAAATACAATTAAAAAAATAAACACCTAATCAGGGAGATGAGTGTAGTTTTGCAGATCACTTCGGTTTTTTGTTTGTTTTTTATAAACTTGGTTTGGGACACGTACTTACTATCCAGGAGGAGGCAGTAGAGTTCTTGTCAGTATTTCTCAATTTATCTGATGGTGAGAATCGTCTAACGTGGCACAAATGGTTTGCACTCAAGTACTAAACTAAAGGTTGGTGGTTCAAACCCATCCAGTGGTGCCACGGAAGAAAGGACTGGAAATCTGTAAAAATTTCAGCCAAGAAAACCCTATGGAGCATAGTTACTACTCTGTTACACATGAGGTCGCCTTAAGTTGGAATCAACTTGAAGGCAAAAGGTTTGGTTTTTGGTTTGGAAGAATCATTTGGGGGTACTTGTTAAAAATACAGACACTGAGGCTTTTTTTTCCAGGATATTCTGATTTAGGAATTCTGGGGAGGGAACAGGAAATCTGTAATAACTGTCACAGGGGATTCTTATAGTCAGGCTCATTTGGAACACACTGTATAGTGGTGAAGAGTAAGGATGCTGAGGTCAGATGGCTTAGGGTCAAATCTTGGTTGTAGCTCTTACTAACCAAAAAAATACCAAGCAAGTTGTCATTGAGTCATTTCCAACTCTTGGCGACCTCATATGTATCAGAGTAGAACTGTGCTCCAGAGGGTTTTCAATGGTTCATTTTTTCATAAGTAAATCACAAGCCTTCCTTCCAAGGTGCCTCTGGGTGGACTCGAACCTCCATCCTTTTGGTTAGAAGTGGAGTGCCACCCAGGGACCTGTAGCTGGGGATAAATTGCTTACCCTCATCCAGCCTGGCAATTAGCTGCTATAATTATTGTTTGTTTGTCTCTTCTCTTGAATAATCTGCCTGTCTCTCCTTCTTATTTCTTACACTGCAGATAGAGGCCATGCAATGGGCTAAAGGGGTCCGGGAGATCCCCCCATCTGTGTGCACACTACCATGTAAGCCTGGGCAAAGAAAGAAGACGCAGAAGGGCACGCCTTGCTGCTGGACCTGTGAGCCCTGCGATGGGTATCAGTACCAGTTTGATGAGATGACCTGCCAGCACTGCCCCTATGACCAGCGGCCCAATGAAAACCGAACAGGCTGCCAGGACATCCCCATCATAAAACTGGAGTGGCATTCCCCCTGGGCTGTCATCCCAGTGTTCCTGGCAATGTTGGGCATCATTGCCACCATCTTTGTCATGGCCACATTTATCCGCTACAATGACACGCCCATTGTCCGGGCTTCTGGACGGGAACTCAGTTATGTTCTGTTGACGGGCATCTTCCTTTGCTACATTATCACTTTCCTGATGATCGCCAAGCCCGACGTGGCAGTGTGTTCCTTTCGGCGAGTTTTCCTGGGCTTGGGAATGTGCATCAGTTATGCAGCCCTTTTGACAAAGACCAATCGGATTTATCGCATATTTGAGCAGGGCAAGAAATCAGTGACAGCTCCCAGACTCATAAGCCCGACGTCACAGCTGGCAATCACTTCCAGTTTAATATCAGTTCAGCTTTTAGGTGTTTTTATTTGGTTTGGTGTCGACCCCCCCAACATCATCATAGACTATGACGAACATAAGACTATGAACCCTGACCAGGCCAGAGGAGTTCTCAAATGTGACATTACAGATCTCCAAATTATTTGCTCCTTGGGATATAGCATTCTTCTCATGGTCACATGTACTGTGTACGCCATCAAGACTCGGGGTGTCCCAGAGAATTTTAATGAAGCCAAGCCCATTGGATTCACTATGTACACGACATGTATAGTATGGCTAGCCTTCATTCCAATTTTTTTTGGCACCGCTCAGTCAGCGGAAAAGGTAAGTGAAAATGCACACCACACCAGCATTTCAAAACTGTATTCATTTTTATAAGCAGTGAAAGAAAATTGTTTGTATAAAGTAAGAGGTTTTGTATATATAGAGTGAGATATTTCTGAGAGCAGAAAAGCCCTGGATTAATGTTAGAGGGGTCTGAAACCTGCAGTGAAGCGGCGCTACATTTGTTTTACTGGAAACCGGCCAGAGCTAGCCTTTCAAGTTCAAGTTAATTATATTTGTTATAAAATTATTTAACGAGATTATCCAATATAAATTTAATCTATCTAAATTAAACCTTGCTATTCGTTTGCTCCTCCCCCCCAATTTACACACATATTTCTTTATGATAGGAGTAAAGGGCCACCGTGGCTTAACTTCCAAGTGAGTGTGTATGAGGGTTAGCCCTTGCCTCCGTGTGGATTCTCTCTCTCTCTTCCCATTGGCTGTCTAGCCTATCACTGTGGATCAGATCTGGTATGTGAGCTAGATGAACACATTAGGGTTGCCCAACTGCCTATACACAAAATATGGGTGAATATAGGAAAACATTGATTATCATTCCACCCTAGACTCTTGTTGTTAATGTTGCTAGATGCTGTTGAGTCGGCACCTTATTCATGGTGACCCCACGTATAATGGAACAAAATGTGCTGCCCACTCTTGTGCCATTCCCATGATCTGTTGCTGATCAGATTGCAATCCATAGGGCTTTTTTTTATTATTATTATTGTTGCAGTTTAAATGAAGTTTACATTTCAAGTTAGTCTCCCATACAAAAATTTATACATACATTGTTATGTGACGCTAATTGCTCTCCCCATACTGTGACAGCACACTCTTCCTTTCCACCCCTGATTCCCTATGTCCATTCAACCAACTCCTAACCCTGTCTGCCTTCCCATCTCACCACCGGACAGAAGCCGCCCGTTTAGTCTCTTGTATCTACTTGAGCTAAGAGGTACAATCCTCATGAGTATCACTTTATGTCCCATAGTCCAGTCCAATCCCCGTCTGAAGAGTTGGCCTCAGAAATTGTTTTAATTCTGGGCTGATAGAGAATCCAGGGGCCATGCTCTCCGGGGTTCCTCCAGTCTCAGTCAAATCATTAAGTCTGGTCTTCTTACTAGAATTTGAGTTCTGCACCCCACCTTTCTCCTCCTCCATCAGGGAATCTCTGTTGTGTTCCCTGTCAGGGAGGCCATTGGTGGTAGCCGGGCACCATCTAGTTCTTCTGGTCTCAGGCTGATGAAGTCTCTGGTTTATTTGGCCCTTTCTGTCTCCTGGGCTAATAGTTTCCTGGTGTCTTTAGTGTTCTTCATTCTCCTTTACTCCATGTGGTTGGAACCAACTGATGCATCTTAGATGGCCGCTTGCAAGCTCTTAAGACCCCAGACGCCACTCACCAAAGTAGGATGCAGAACATTTTCTTAATAAGCTTTGTTATGCCAGTTGACCTAGATGTCCCCTGAAAGCATGGTCCCCAGACACCTACCCCTGCTACTCTGTCCCTCAAAGTGTTTGATTGTATTCAGGAAACTTCTGAGCTTTGGTTTAGTCCAGTTGTGCTGACTTCCCTGTAGAGTATGCTGTCCTTCCCTTCACCCAAGATAATTCTTATCTACTATCTAGTTAATAAATAACCCTCACCCTCCCTTCCCACCCTCATAACCATCAAAGAATGTTTTCTTCTGTGTTTAAACCTTTTCTTGAATTCTTATAATAGTGGTCTTATATAATATTTGTCCTTCTGTGACTGACTAAATGCACTCAGCATAATAACCTGCAGATTCCTCCATGTTATAAGATGTTTCATGGCTTCATCATTGTTCTTTATCGTTGCATAGTATCCCATTGTGTGGATATACCATAATTTGTTTATCCATTCGTCCGTTGATGGGCACCTAGGTTGTTTCCATCTTTTTGCTATTGTGAACAGTGCTGCAGTGAACATGGGTGTGCATATATCTATCATGTGACAGCTCTTATTTCTCTAGGATATATTCCAAGGAGTGGGATAGCTGGATCGTATGGTACTTCTAGTTCTAGCTTTTTAAGGAAGCACCAAATTGATTTCCAAAGTACCATTTTACATTCCTACCAACAGTGTATAAGTGTTCCAGTCTCTCCACAACTTCTCCAGAATTTATAATTTTGTGTTTTTTGGATTAATGCTAGCCTTGTTGGGGTGAGATGATACTTCATTGCAGTTTTGATCTGCATTTCTCTAATGGCTAATGATCGTGAATATTTCTTCATGTGTCTGTCAGCAGCCTGAATATCTTCTTTGGCGAAGTGCATAGGGCTTTCTTTGGCTGATTTTCGCCAGGCCATTCGTCCTAGTTCATCTTAGTCTGGAAGCCCCCCTGAAACCTGTTCAGCATCACAACATGCAAGGCTCCACTGACAGATGGGTGGTAGCTGTGCATGAGGTACATTGGGTGGGAATCAAACCCCGGTCTCCTGCATAGAAGGCAAGGATTCTACCACTGAACCACCACTGCCTCTAGATGTACGTTATTCACGTCAAGTGATTCAGAACGAGATGAGAGGCTCAGCTTTCCAGCAATAGGAGAGGGAGGGACAATCAGCAGTGAAGCAAGCATTATTGAGCCGTGAAAGCGCAAGGCTTTCAAAATGAGTGGGCCCTAATATGTTGGTCCAAGGTATGCTTAGTGCGCGAGCTGGTTCCATTGCTTGCTTCCCCCATCTGGTTTTAAGAATCCATATATTACCCAGCCCTAATGTGTTGATTGGAGCCCTGGTGTTGCGGTGGTTAAGAACTGCAGCTGCTAACCAAAAGGTCAGCAGTTCGAATCCACCAACTGCTTCTTGGAAACCCTATGGGGCAGTTATACTCTGCCTTATAGGGTCACTATGAGTTGGAAGTGACTCAATGGCAATGAGTTATTGTGTTGATTAGGAACGCTGGTGGCACAGTGGTTAAAGCGCTCGGCTGCTAACCAAAAGGTCAGCGGTTTGAACCCCTCAGCTGCTCTGTGGGAGAAAGGTGTGGCAGTGTGCTTCTGTAAAAATTTCAGCCTTGGAAACCCTATGGAGCAGTAATACTCTGTCCTATAGTATCGGTCTGAGTTGGAATCAACTCAGAGGTAATGGGTTTAATGTGTTAATTCTTGATGCAATTAATGTATTTGTAGCTATAGGTTTGACATGTATGCAAATTAGGCAATGCTGTGGCATTAATTCTAGAGATTAATACACATCTGACTCCTATACTCACTCATCCAGCTATGGTTTGTCATATATGCAAATTAGGCAATCCTAATATGTTGATCCTAATAAGATGTAGTGGCTTTCTCCGGATGTAAGCAGCTCCAACAAGTTGGTACTGATAAAATACTGAGGCCAGAACTGAGACTTAGAGGCCTAATTCACACACACCATAAAAAAAGGCCCTGGTGGTTCAGTGGTTAAACACTTGGCTGATAACCAAAAGGTCGGCAGTTCGAACCTACCAGCCGTTCCACAGGAGAAAAGACCAGGGGATCTGCTCCCGTCAAGATAACAGCCTAGGAAACCCTATGGGGTAGTTCTGTTCTATCACGTGGGGTTGCTATGAGTCAAGAATCAACTTGATGGCACCCAACAGCAATATCATAGGAGAAGCAGAAATCCCTGGATATTGCAAATGGTTTCACGCTTAGCTACAAACTGAAAGGCTGGCAGCTGGAATTCACCTAGAGGCACCTCAGAAGGAAGGCCTAGTGATCTACCTCCAAAAGATTACACCCACTGAAAACCCTACGGAGCACAGTTCTACTCTAACACACAACGAGGTTGCCATGAATCAGAATCAACTGGACAATAACTGGTTTGGTTTTCTGGTTTTATAGGAAAGACCACAGTTACAGCTTGATTAGAAAGTAAGACGTTGCAGGGGAGGGTCTACCCTGGTTCCCTCTTACCTTGGACAAAGCATTTAAACATTCGGGACTTAATGGCTAAAATGAGGGGGGGAAAGTTGAAGTAGGACTGTCTAAAAATTTACAAAAATCTCTGTTTCTAGGAATTAGCTTAATATTTTTCATTGCTACTTCTGCTCTCTGTATAATCATATAAAGCATCAATGACATCTGGCTGGTTTTCCAATTGATAGAGATACCTTTTGCCTGGTTTGTTTCAGAAGCTATACATTTGGGCTGTGTTTTTTAAAAAAACTGTATTTCATGCACCCACAGCAGAATTCTAAAACCAAGGACAGTGAATGGTTTCTAGATTATAGTTTTAGCCATAAAATGCCTTAGACGAAATTCTTCTAAATATAAGCTCAATGAGTGTAGTATGTTTCCAACAGTATGTTTCAAATTCATAATGCATGTTTACTGTCTGTAAAACCATCTTGAATTTCATTTTACTGCTTTTCTCTATCCCTGGGCCAAGGGAATAGTAAAATATGAGTTAGGGTAGTGAAATGCAATAGAGAGAAGAAGAAAAAAAGAATGTCCTCAACTGCATGCTGATAAGTTGATAACTATTGAAGTTTTTATGGGGGATGATGTGCATCATGAAAGCCGATGGAGATAATAATAATTTTATTATTAAAACCATCACAATACCCCATGAAACAGGTTAAAAACAGTAAATCCTTTTCTTTTAATTTATTCTTGAGGGATTTAAAAAGGGAAGCGTAATTGCTATAGTTTTATGAAAGAGCCTTGTTGTGATGCATATTTGGCAATCTATGTCTCCATTATTTCATTTTTCACTTCTAGCCATTTCTAGTCATGACTATGAATCTTTTCAATAAGGTCAGGTCAGGGATATAATTTACCCCTTTAAAAACCAGAAAACGGTACAGGGTTTCAAAAATAATTAATTCTACCAATTTTAGTTCTAGTAAGACATTGCACTGATAGAAACAGAATGCGTGAAATACTAAGCTGTCTTCGAACAGTAATTTCCCAGAGTTTTCAAAGGCACATGTTTCTCTTTGTATACTCTCGGTGGGTTATGATGTTATACACAGTTGATTAGCACAATTAAAGGTACTGAAGCACCAAGTAGAAACTGTGAATTGTGATAGGAAAATGCACACGCCCTAATGATAAGCATATGGCTAGAGACGCAAGAACGATCAATTAAAAAATAGCACTTTGTGTACAAGAAACCATAGAGTTTAAATTGTGAAAAGCAGCATATTGCCAAATGCAACAAAGAGATCTCAGAAGAAGGCATTTTGCAAGTAGGCAACCTACAGAATCACAGCTCTTCCATTTTTGTTTAGATTTAACAGTTTAAGTGCTTTAAGTGGAAGAATTTGATTGTAACAACAACAAAAAGATTAGGCAGTGAGTTTGGTAATAACTATTTATTGTTTCAGGAAAGTGAAATCATTTTGATTACGCTAGGGATATCATTGTGAAATTTCTCATCAGTTGGGTTCATTAGCACAACACAAAGTATAAAGAGTGTTTCTTATCTTCTTGCAAAATATCAGCTCCCATGAAGTTCCTTTTGCTTTTGTTAAGGAGGATGCAAGATCACTTGTTTTATCATTTGTAACCCTATGACTTCTAGAATGCGTATCTGGCAATAGGGCCAGGGATGTAAGTGGTGAATTTCAGCCACAAGAGAATGATTCATGGTTTTAGGAATTGTATTTAAGTGGCTATAATGATAGCAGAAAGTCCCTGGGTGGTGTGGATGGTTAACACTCTCAGCTGGTAACCAAAAGGTTGGAAGTTAGAGTCCACTCAGAGGCACCTTGGTAGTAAGGCCTGGCAATTTATTTCTGAAAAATCATCCATTGAAAACCCTGTGGAGCACAATTCTACTCTAACACATATGGGGTTGTCATGAGTTGGAGTTGACTCGACAGCAACTGGTTTTAATGATTCAAGTAAACACTGCAAATGGTAGAACAATAGTACAGTAGGAGCTAGTTGTCCTAGTATAGGGTGGAAATATCCCCTTGTCATAGACTGAAACGTGTTTCTATCTGCTGGGGGGCTAGAACTGTTTTCCATAAAAAAACAAAGGGTATATCTATACAAGGATTTGTGCGTGTAGCCTGGAAAAGAAACATAATTCAGGCAGGGAGGGTACAGACTACACTGCTACAGATGGTATGGTCATCAGAGCTTTTTAGCCAGTTGTTGTCTGAAGAGCTTTCTAGGCAAGGCAATATATCATTCCTTACACATGGGCAGGAAGACAAACTCTGCACCACTTGGCTCTGCAAAAGGAATGTAAACCTTGGTATAAAAGGAATGGGATCAGAGGGTCTCAAAGATCTTCCTCTGTGTGCATGGATGTTTGTTTAGGTAGGAGGTGGTAGGAAGAGAAAAAGAAAAGGGTTGAGACAATTACTGATCAGACAAAACTGCTGGGAAAAGGGTGGTGGCTTGGAGGAAGGAATGTGCATTCCAAATAGCATCTACAAGCACCCTTTTGTACACATCAGAACAGAACCAGGGTGGATATCTAGTGTGTTATAAGACTTATATAATAGGATTCTTTGATCACCTTTGGAGCATTATTCTACTGAAATGACAAGAACAAGGCTACGTTGCTAAATCTGTGACCACATAAGGGCCCTTAACTTAGTGGTTCTCAAAATTGTGTCCATGATAATCCTCCAAGGAATGCATTTAAAAGATTATTGCATGTCTGCCCTCCCCAGCTGGTTCAGTAGGGCTAGGATGGGACATAGGACTCTACATTTTTAAACAAGTGTGCTGCAAAATGCCAGCAGAAACCAAACGTGCTTTTTAAAACTGCCTTCACAGTTTCTTCCCAATCCACAGAAGACATCCTATAAATGTTTCCTTTGATTTCTAATATTAGAGCTTTTGGGAATAAATTAATTTCCATCCCAAACAAATGGGAGATACAGAGAGCAAGGAACCAGGGAATCAGAAAGACACTATCAAGGGTCAAAAACAAGGTCAAGGATTAGAGGATCTCAGTGAAGTGTCAACCCAAGGTTTGGGTGATGGACGTTGAGGCCAGTGAAACAATGGGGTCAAACATAGCAATGATTGTGAGGATGGTGCAGGATTAGGCAGTGTTTCATTCTGTTGTGCATAGGGTTGCTATGAGTCAGAACTGACTCAACTGCACTTAACAACAACAACAACAATTCTCAAAATAGACTTTCAGAGAGAATCATATCTTTTCAAAGTGGTAGGTCAAGTTAATTTTAAATGTCAGCATAAGCTAGTAAATTTAAATACCTACTATCCTTTCTTGGCATTAGATACATCACTATTTGTCGTTATTGTTAGGTGCTGTTGAGTCGGTTCTGACTCACAGTAATCCTATGTACAACAGAATGAAACAATGCCTGGTCCTGTGCCATCCTCACAGTCGTTGTTATGTTTGATCCCATTGTTGTAGCCACTGTGTCAATCCATCTCATCGGGGCCTTCCTCTTTTTTGCTGACCCTCTACTTTACCAAGCACGATGTCCTTCTCTAGGGACTGGTCCCTCCTGATAACATGTCCAAAGTATGTGAGTTGAAGTCTCGTCATCCTTGCTTCCAAGGAGCACTCTTGCTGTACTTTTTCCAAGACAGATTTATTTGTACTTCTGGCAGTCCATGGTATATTCAATATTCTTCGCCAACACCATAACATACGTTAAATTATGAATGGTCTTCCCTCTGACGCAGTGCTACCACCCTCTGGTTTTGTGAGCCTGGGCTCTGTGGTCAAGCCAACAATGAAGTGAAAAGTAGTTAGGACCCAATTATGAAGTGCTTTTTGGACTTTCTTCTTGAAGACATGGAGGGCCAAAAAAGTCTATGAACATGGGAGGAATGTGAATAGAGGGTGTTTTGGAATGGAAATTTCAGGGACGGTACTTGAGATGAACCAGTTGCTATCGAGTCAACACTGACACATGGCGACTCCATGTGTGTCAGAGTAAAACTGTGTCTGGGTAGTGCAAACAGTTAACACACTTGGCTGCTAACCAAAAGTTTGGAGGTTTAAGTCCACCCAGAGGAGTCTCAGAATAAGGTCTGGGGATATACTTCCAAAAAATCAGCCATTGAAAGCCCTGTGGAGCACAGTTCTACTGTGTTAGCACCAACTGAATGGCATTTTTTGCTTGAAGATGAACAAGGCTGAGAAGCAGCTAGAAGTAAGAAAACTAAGTATCACAAAAGATGGCATTGGTTTGAAGAAAGCCTGTGGAACTAGAAAAGATAGAGCAGGTCTGAAAGCTACTTTGAACTTTTTGAACATTAAAAGAATATTTAAATAGATTATGCTTTATCCTTCTTTTGTGTTACATTGTTTTGTTATTTAAATAGAGATGCATATACAGATTGTTTTTTGTGGTTTTTTTTTTTATTTTTTCATTTTTGGATTTTAGAAGTAACATTGTCCACTAGTTAATCTTTTCTCAAAAACTTAGTAAATGGGTAAAGAGAAAGGACTCCCATAATGCCATCCCCTAGAGGCAATCATTGTCAACAGTTTGATGACTCTACTTCTAAATGTACAAAAATAGACACACATTCACACACACACACACACACACACACACACACACACACACGCATTTTAAAACAAGAATCTTTATTTTCCTTTCTGGAATGCTCAGGAAGGAACCTTCACCTTGTGTCTAAAAACAGTGGAAAGACACATCCCAATGCGTTGATTTTGCTGAGGCCAATTATGCAGCCATGCTGTGATGGGCAGGCATACCGGTTGATGAGGTCTTGCTTCTGCTGTTTGGTTTTGCTTGTTCATGTTCATGTCAGAAGCATAGTAAACCACCCTCTTTCTGTTGCCTGCTGTGAACTTAGTGACAGTTGAGCTGCTTTCTAAACAGTCCTCTGAAACCAGCTGTTTGCAAGGCTGGTGTCAGCCAATGGCTTGGGATGGTGCGGTCATCTTTTCTCCTCCTGTGATGCATCAGCTGTTTTCAGGTGCAGTCACCTACGATAACTGGAGCCTTCCCCATCCTTTAGCCAGAAGAGATAGTTCATCAGGTAAAAGCCAAGAGCCTGTGTATAACTGAACTGAGCTAAAACTAACAGGGAAATAGCTTACTACATTAAAACAAAGGCCTCATCTTAAAAGCTTGTGAGTAGCCATCTAAGATACTACACTGGTCTCAGGGGAAATATTAATCCAAAGGACTAATGGATCACCACTACCATAACCTCCACCAGACTGAGTCCAACACAGCTAGATGGTGTCCAGCTACCACCACTGACTGCTCTGACAGGGATCACAATAGATGGTCCCAGATGGAGCTGGAGAAAAATGTAGAACAAAATTCTAACTCATAGGAAAAAAAAAAAAAGAAGAAGACCAGACTTACTGGTCTGACAGAGACTGGAGAAACCCCTAGAGTATGGCCCCCGGACACCCGTATAGCTCAGTAGAGAAGTCACTCCAGAGGTTCACCCTTCAGCCAAAATGAAATGAGACTAAATGGGCACACCAGCCCAGGGGCAAGGATGAGAAGGCAGGAGGGGACAGGAAAGCTGGTAATGGGGAACCCAGGGTTGAGAAGGGGAGAATGTTGACATGTCGTGGGGTTGGCAACCAATATCACAAAACTGTGTATCAACTGTTTAATGAGAAACTTGTGTGCTCTGTAAACCTTCATCTAAAGTACAATTAAAAAATTAAAAAAAAAAAAAAAAAAACCAAATCCTCAACTATTCAAGGTTTAAACAGAGAAAAACTCTGGAAAGGGAAACTCCTGAGAAGAAGGAAGACTCAAGAAGAGAACTTGAATCTTCCCTGTGGAGTTCTCATAGGAGCTGTATTTTTCGCTTTAGATGTCTTTCACTTTGAGACTTCAGCCACCAAGAGACCCCGTCATAACATTGCCAAACCGGTGTTGGGTCCTGAGACCCTACGCTAGAGGTCATAATACTGACCCAAGCAGTATTTCTTTCAGGTCCTGGTTACCTTCTTGTCTTCCTCTGGTTGTAGAAGCTGACTCTTAGTTATTACTCATTACCTCAACATCCTGTGTGACTCTGAACCTAATCATTGCACATTTTGGACAAATCACTTAACCTCTTTGGGCCTCAGTTCTTAATTATTTCTACTTAGAGGTTTAGTTGACACAGTGGTTACGATATTGGCTGCCAACCAAAAGGTCGGTAGTTTGAATCCACCAGCCGCTCCTTGGAAACCCTATAGGGCAGTCCTACTCTGTCCTCTAGGGTTACTATGAGTCAGAATCGACTTGATGGCAATGGGTTTTTGGTACAGGTTTAGTTAAGAGAAAATGAGATAATGGATTTAAGTTTATTAACACAAATAATGTAATAAAAAGATGGGTCATACCAACTGTCAGTGAGGATGCAAAGCAGATAAAACTCGCATATAGTTGGTAGGAATGTAAAAATGGTACCACCACTTTAAAGAACAGTTTGACAGTTTCTTAAAAAGTTAACAATACAGCTACCATATGACTCAGCCATTCTACGCTTAGGTGTAAACTCAAGAGAAATGAAAGAATATGTCCATACAAAGACTTGAAAAGGAATGATTTTTGCATCTTCCTTTGTAATAGCCCCAAACTGGAAAAAACACAAATGTCCATCAACATGTAAAAGGATAAACAAATGTGGTATATCCATACAATGGAATACTACTCAGTAATGAAAAAGAATGAACTATTGATATTTGCAGCAACATGGATAAACCTCAAAATAATTACGCTGAGTGTAAGAACCCAGACCAAAAAAGAAAAAAAAGGAGTAACTACTATATGATTCCATTTATGTAAAATTATTTTAAAAATTCAAATTAATCTATAATGACAAAAAGTAGATCGGTAGTTGGCTGGAGATGGGGAATGGGGGGTGAAGAAAGGAGTTACAAAGGGATGCACAAAAAGTTTTGGGAGTGATATATGTGTTCACTATCTTGGTTGTGATGACAGTTTCACATACATCAAAACTGATCAAATGGTATACTTAAAATATGTACAGGGTTATATGTAATTATATACCAGCTACACCTCACTAAAGCTGATAAAAAATTCCTTTGCACAGAAACCCTTCCTCTCCTCTTCCTCCTTTTTCTTGAACTTAATCATCAAATGCCCTTATATTGCTTGGCCTATTTGCACGGTACAGTCAGGAAGTAAACTACAATTGTATAAAAAAGTAAAAGTGTACAGAGCTCTTCAAACACTTTCTGGATTGTGATAAATACTCAGTAGAAGGGAGCTTGGATGATCATTCCACCCTAGGATACCCTAAGCAAAAATGTCCATCTAGGCCAAGGCAGATAGGGTAGATACAAGGTAAAATAGGTATATATTTGGGAGAACCACAGCAAAAGCTGTAGTATGGGTTAGGAGAATAACAAAAGCTGACACTGGAAAGGTGGGTGGAGGTGAAATTCTGGAGGACCCTGTATGCTGTATTAAGACTTGGACTTTGTTTTGTAGGCAAAAGGGGGTCTTCAATGGGTTTTAAGGAAGGTGTGTAAATAACATAGTCACGTCTGTGGTTTAGAAAGGTTACTCTGGTTGCAATATGTATAATGAATTGCATGATAATTGATATGTAAAATTCTATCCTGGGAAGATGGACAATGGCTACCAATGATGATTTAGATGGACTTTTCCTATGCCTAGATTTTTCAGCCCATGGTGGCATACAACCTAAGGGGTGGGGAAAAGTGAGGACAGACTCTTGAAAGCAAAATAGGATCAGAGCTAAGAGCCAGCTGTGACCTAACCTAACCAGTTGTTGTTGAGTCAACCCTGACTCATGGCAACCCCATGTGTCTCAGAGTAGAACTGTGCTCCATAGGGTTTTCAGTGACTGATTTTTTGGAAGTAGATTTCCAGGCCTTTCTTCCAAGGAGCTTCTCTAAGGACTCAAACCCCAAACTTTCGGTTAGCAGCCAAGTGCATTAACTGTTTGCACCACCCAGGGACTCCTTTTTGCCTTCAATAAAGGGACAAGCAAACCTCTCATACAAAAAAAAAAAAAAAAAAGTCAGATGAGACCTTGGCTTTACCTTTGCTTTCCTCCCTGCTCTGTATGATAGAGCTTTTAAACACTGCCTTCAGTCTACACCATCTCTCCCCAGATAAAGAGAGGGATATGGGGATGACACAGCAACACAATAATAGTGGACATAGATTCTGGGTATTAGTAGCATTTGCTTTCTTAGAAAAAAAAAAATTCTGGAAATACTGTCTGTGCACAGTCTTCCTTGCCATTAGGTATTCTCTTATGTTGCCACATCACTGGTTTCTTCTAAAGATGATAGGTCCCTGACTTTTGAACTATAAGCAGTCCCTAAGGAATAAAGCTGTCCTCAACTGGCTGGCTCCTGGATGTTGAGAGTTCAGGGCACATGACATCTGCTATGGAGGTGTGCACCTTCAGATGCCCAGCTTGGTGACCTGTGCCTTTGGTAGCTGTCTATCCCAACTCAGCACCGCGTTTGGCTCTCTCGATCTGACTAGGTTAGGCCATACAGCCATTAAAATCTCCATGGATCAGAAAGTGAGTGGGCAAAATTAAATAATAATCCAACTTCAGACTTCAAGGAGGGTTCGTGTACAAGGCCTCAACTCTGACTGAATAAAGGCCACAATTTCCTATTCAATCCTGGTGTACATGAGGGAGTTGCGGAAGGAAAGGGGATACAGATAGTCAACAGAGAAATTGTAGTATAAGATTGAGAGCAAACTTTGACAAGGAATGTAGAAGACGTCATTGCCACTAAATTAGCAACTCCTTGGGGTCTCAAATGTCTCTATCTCTTGGAGCTGGTACCTCATGCATAGTGGGTCATCAGTAAAAATCTGTTGGTGGACAATCCGATAACTAAAACAAAGCATCCCATTGTCTTATATTTCCTTTTCCTACCAACTATAGTGGGGAAACTGGATTTCTGTGACAAAATGAAATGATAGACTTTTCCATTTCCCAGAGCCCTTTACTAGGATCTAAAATGCAATGGAAGTCCCTGCGTAGTGCAAACAGTTAATGTGCTTGCTGCTACCTGAAAGGTCAGAGGTTCAAGTCCACCCAGAGGCACCTCAAGAGGAAAGGCCAAGCGATACACTTCTGAAAAATCAGCCATTGAAAACCCTCTAGAGCACAGTTCTGCCTTGACACACATGGGGTTGCCAGGAGTCAGAGTCGGCTCTGTGGCAACTGATAGTTTTTAAAATTCACTGAGCTTGCTTGTCAATTATCCACACACAGCCCTTAACCCTGAAATAAGATGGGAAAGTCTTCTCTTGCTTGGGCATTGTTAGAGTTTTTCGTTCAATTATTGTATCTGTAGTTTACCTTTGCATGTTGTTTATCGGCTTTTTTTTTTTTTTGTGCCATATTTCAGTGTTAGCACATCTGAAGGTTCTGGCCCTACGAAGCTGTAATTGAGTAGTGTCCCAATTTAGTAACTAGTACAAAGATGCCAAAGTCTTATAAAAGAATTATCCCCACTCCTGTTCCCACAACAAAGATTCTGGGAACAATGGATTAAAAATTAAATTAGATTTCATTACCCAAATTAGAAACACACATGTGGTTCCTTGCCTCTCAGTTAAATTTCTCAAAGAGAAAAAAAAAAAAATGCATAAGATAATTTTATACCTTGAAATCTGGAACATTAAGCAGAGGTAATGATCTTGTTGCTAGGTTAGAAGTAAGCACCCTGTTCATCTGGATTTTGGTCCAGCACCAGGCGGCTGTGCTGACCTCATCAACATGCAGTTTGGCCATTGTGTCCCAACTGAGTCACTTTGACAGGACACTGGGAAGGCTACCAGAGAAACACAATGCAATTGCTAAAATCGGAAGGCAGAGTTAGCCAGTCTAAATATCCAGTCTTGGATGCTGCAACCCAACCTAGGGCTTTTAGTTTGTTAGCCAGACCCCCCCAGGTGTGAATAACTGACTCCTTATATAGAAATCAAGCCTCTTGAAACAATATTGGCCCTTTGTAAGTGATAAATCACAGAAGTGAGATCATATCAGAGTTGAGCGTGAAGACTGGAGAGCCTGCAATACAAGCAAGACAATGGGACTTTTTGCTTTAGTTATTCGATTGTCTACCAACAGATTTTTACTGATGACCCACAGTGTGTGAGGTACCAACTCCAAGGGACAGGGACATTTGAGACCCCAAGGAGTTGCTAATTTAATGGCACTTTCTTGTCTTCTGCATTCCCTGTCAGACTTTGCTCTCAGTCTTATACTACACAAGCAACGCTCGGGGTTCCAGTATTTCCACATCCTCCCCAGCACTTGTTATTTTCTGACGTTTTGATAATAGCCATTCTAGAGGGTGGGAAGTAGTATCTTATTATGGTTTTGATTTGCATGTCCTTAGAGACTAATGAACTGTGCATCTTTTCATGTGCTTATTGGTCCTTTGTATATCTCCCTTGGAGAAATGTCTATTCAAGTCCTTTGCCCATTTTTCAATTGGATCATTTGTCTTTTTGTCATTGAGTTGTAGGAGTTCTTCATATATCCTGAATATTGAGCTCTTATCAAATATATCATTCCCAAATATTTCCTCCTATTTTGTAGGTCATCTTTTCACTTTCTTGATAATGTCCTTTGATACACAAAAATTTTAAATTTTGGTGAAGTCCAATTTATCTATTTTTCTTTTTCCTTTTTTTGCTCATGATTTTGGTGTGTGTCATATCTAAGAATCCATTGTCAAAAACAAAGTCCTGAAGATTTATCCCTGTGTTTTCTTCTCTCTTTGGTATCTTTAAACAGCAATTTGACCAAGGAGCAGACAGTGAAAAAGTGGCCCCATATTCATATACTTGCTGTCCAGTAATTTTCTGGGCTAACCAGTTTGCTGCCTTTGACAGTATTTAACTTCAAACATTCATCCCACAGATATTAACTGAGAGGCCATTATGTGCCAGATACTTCTCTAGGTACTGGGGATATAGCAGGGATAAAGACAAACCCCCTGCCCTCATGAAGATTATACTCTGGTAGAAAAGTCAAACAATATACTGAGAAACACATAGGTAATGATTGGAGAAATGGAGAAAATAAAGGAAGATCTGGGATAGGGCTTGGGAGGGCCTCCTGTTTTAGGTGGAGGTAGTCAGGGAGGGCTTCTTTAAGGAGGTGCTCTTCAATGAGAAACCAGCCTAAAATGAGCCAGCGGAGAGACTAGCTAGTGCAAAGGTCACCGGGCAAGAATGTGAATGACTTCAGAAACAGGGGACTGTAGTGTTTCTGGGATGAGAGGTAGGAATAAAATCAAGGAAGTGGCTGGGGCTGGTTCCTGAAGGGTTTTGGAATCTATTCTGGGCAAGATGGGAACAATAGGAGGCTTTATAGTTGGGAGTGATGCAATCTGATTTATATTTACACTGCCTGTAAAGAGAAGATGGTAAAGGGCCATGGGTGGGGTCTGGGAGGCCAGCTAGAAGTTTCATAAGTGCCTGCACATTTGATAGAGCTTTTGAAACTACATTCTTGACACAATCCATGGAAATGGGGCGGGCGGGGGGGGGGTGGTTACTCACAAAATAAGCATCACATTTTCCTACCTTTGGGAAAATGATTTTATTAAATCAATTAGTTAGGGCAGGTTCTGGAACTTCCAGGAGGTAAGCAAATCCTGTGGGCAATGTCCCAGGGCTACTGACCTCCAATTATTTCCTCCTCTGTTCTGAACAGATGCAAATATTCTAGGCCCCACCTACTTGCCCCGTGGCCATCTGAGATAGTTCTCGGATGGCAAATGAGCTTCCCAGGCTTCCCTTCTCCCTCACTCATTTCGCAAACTTTATAGAACACCTCAACATGCCAGGCACCATGAGGCAGGGTCACACATGTGGCCATGCAGGTTGTGTCCTGCACGGTACCAAGGGCTGCCACTTACAAAACTATAGTGAGATTGGCGCTCTGTGCAGTAGTGCAGTTTACAGCCTGTACGACTGTACCATGCAGCCCTGCCCCACTCCAAGGTACTACTAGAGATACAGCTGACCACGACAATCTTTTCCCTTCAGTTCGCCAAGAATCCAGGCAGTCATGATCACCATTGTCCTGACCTTCCAATGAGTTCATTTGTTTATCATCTTTTAAGCAAATTCAGAAGTGGCTGAACTGACAGCAGGGTGCATTTCCAAAAACACAAGACCTCCGAACCTGTCTCCTACACAGGCCTCCAGCAGTATGCATTCTGGGAACCCATCAGCAGCATTTCAGATCAAAGCAGGTAACAGAGGTGAGCTGCAGGAAGGGCTGATTTGAGATTCCAGACACATCCCAGAGCACCATCTGGGCCTTGGCTGAAACATCTGCAGGCTCTCCTTAAAGCTCAGGGCCCTCACACCCAGAGCAAGATGAGTTATATGGTCTAGAGGAGAGCAGCAGATGTTGAGTTGCCTGGCCTCTCAAGGGGTTAAAAGTGTCAACTCAACATCATTGTAGAACAAAGGGCAAAGCTGCTTTCTATTCCTGACCTTCCTTTCTGTGTGTGTGTGTGTGTGTGTGTGTGTGTGTGTGTGTGTGTGTGTGTGTGTGTGTGTTATTTATTTATTTATTTATTGGATGTGGTCCATGTTTTCTCATCCTATGCCTTCTGGTAACTTCTATTGCAAAGAAATTAGTTATTCAGTCAGTTGTGGACTAAGTGGTTGATTTCTTAGTCAAGGTTTTCTAGAAACAGAACCAGTCAGAGACATATAATGGCACAGTGGTTAAGAGGTCGGCTGCTAACCGAAAGGTCGGCAGTTCGAATCTACCAGCTGCTCCTTGGAAACCGTGTGGAACAGTTCTACTCTGTCCTGTAGGGGTCGCTATGAGTTGGAATTGATTCAATGGCAATGAGTTTATACATATATAAAGAGAGAGAGAGAGAGAAATTTACATCAAGGTATTGGCTTATAGAATTCTTGGGGCTGGAAAGTCCAACATTTATAGGTCAGGTGGCAGGCTAGAGACTCCTGCTGGCTCACGGGATTGTGGGAGGTTGGCAAGTGCAAAATCTGTAGAGGTGAGGCAGCAGACTGGAGACTTCTACAGGCTTGCTTCCCAAGATCAGTAGGTCAGGCAACAAGGTTAGCGCTTTCTGAAACTTACATTCTAGTGAGAGAAAACAAGCAAGAGGTCATTTCAGATGATGTGTGCTTGAAGGAACTAAAACAGGTGCATGGGATAAGGGAGTGGCTGGTGGTAGCAGCACTACTCCAGGATTGGTAGTCATGGAATGCCTTAGTGAGGAAGTGGTATTTAAGCTGAATTAGTGATGAGAAGGATCCACAGGGCAAATACAACCTGTTAAACTCATTCACACTGAAGTACTAGATACTTCCCTCTGCTTTCTCCTTCTTTTTTTCTTCCTTTTGTAAAATACTTGCTGAGAATCTACTTTATGGGACAAAATAGTTAACGAATCAAATTTCCTGCTTTCCTGGCACTTTCATCCTGGTGCAGGAGACAGATATTAAGTACATAAGCCAATGCTCATGCAACATAATATCGATTGGTTAAGGGTTGTGATGGGATGTGATAGGAAGTGACAGAGGATCAAAGAAGGGGGTGGCATTTGAGCAGAGAATGAAGCAAAGTTTGGAGCCATGCATGTATCTGGGGATTGGAGTGGGAAAGAGTGTCTCAGGTGAAGGACGAGCAAACACAAGGGCACTGAGGCAGGGGCATGACTGGCAAGAGGAGCAATGAGGGGGCTTGTGTGTCTGCATTGGAGCAGGCAAGAAGGGGGAGGAGTATACACGGGGTCTGAGAGGCAGCAGGAGTTACATCATTTAACATGGCCATGATGAGGACATTCAGTTTTATTCTAAGTTTTATAGGAAGTCATTGGAATGTTTTGAGCAAAGGAATGACATAATCTGACTTACATTTTTAGAAAAGGTCACTCTGGCTGTTGTGAGGAGAACAGACTTCAGGAGGTAAAAGTGGAAACAGCGAGACAAATTAGGAGACCGTTACAGTAATCTCTACAAGAGATGATGGTGACTTGGGCTGGAGGGATAGTGGTGGAGGTGTTGACAAGTGGTGTGATTAGAGAGCTTAGAAGATGAACTGGGCCGATTTAGAGTTATTGAGTGGTGCAGATGGTAATGCACTTGGCTGATATGAAAGGTTGGAGGTTTAAGTCCACCCAAAGGCATCTTGGAAGAAAGGCCTGGTGATCTACTTTTGAAAAATTAGCCATTGAAAACCCTGTGGAGCACAGTTCTACCTGACACACGTCGGGTCGCCGTAATTCATAATCCACTTGATGGGTAAACAAGACGGAATTTGGTGACTAACTCTATAAGAGGTGGGAGCAAGAGATAAATTGAAATTACTCCACTGTTGTTGGTGTGAGCAGCTGGGTAAATGGTGATGTCATTTACTAAAATAGAAAAGACTAGGTGAGGGGCAGCTTTAGTGGGGGAAAGTTGTTTTTGGACATACGCACTTTGAGATGCCTATGGCAGAGAATTAAGGTGTCACCTAGGAGATGGATGTACAAGTCTGTAATTCAAGGGAGATACTGGGAGTTAGCAGATTACAGATGGCACTTTAAGGCTTGAGACTTTGTTGTTAATTGCTGCTGTTGAGTTGGCCTCTGACTTATGAAGACCCCATGCACAATGGAACAAAACCCTGCTTGGTCTTGAATTATACCCACGATCAGTTGAGGATCAGACCATTGTGGTCCATACAGTTTTCACTGGCTGATTTTTGTAAGTAGATCACCAGGCCTTTCTTCCTTCTCTGTCTTAGGCTGGAAGCTCCTCTGAAACCTATTCAGCATCATAGCAACATGCAAGCCTCCACTGACAAATGGGTGGTTGTTGTGCATGAGGTACATTGGCTAGGAATTTAACTTGGGTCTCCCACGTGGAAGGCAAGAATTCTACCACTGAACCACGAATGCCTCCATAAGCCTAGAGACTAGATGAGATCATTTAGTCATGATTGAAGATATAAAAGTCAAATAAATGATCCCTAGGACACTTCAATATTTAGAACTATGGAAGAAGAGGGTAAGGTAGCAAAGGAACTGACAAGAACATCCAGATAGAGAGGAGGAAAATCAGGAGTTTGGAAGGTATAGGGAATAATCAACTGTGTTTCAAATGCTGCTGAAAAGTCAGGTAAGATATGGACCAAGACTTGACCATTGAGTTGGGCAATGGAGGCATCATTGGAGACCTTGAAAAGTGGTTTAATGGGGTGGCATGGGTGAAAGTTTGATTAGAGTGGATTCAAGAGATAATGGGAGGAGAGAAAGTGGCATCAGTGAGTGTGAGAAAGGCTCTTGAGGGGTTTTGCTGTAGTGATTGTTTAAAAACCTAGGCATAGCTGTAAAGATCCAGGCAGAAGGTGGAATGGAGTATAGGCTCAAGGGAGGGTGTCTTTAAATGTTTGTATTGTGAACAGAATGATCTGGCAGGAGGGGAAATTAAAAATGCACAGGAGGGAGGGGGTAATTATTGGAGCAATGTCCTTGAGTAGATGAGGGTAGGATGGGACCCAGTCCAGGGCAGATTAACCAGAAAGCAAGATATACATGGGCTTACAGTAAGCAAGGTACACACGGGTTTATTTGTGTTTACTTACTAATCTGTAGTGAACTTGTGCACTACAGATTAAGCAGTAAGCACAAGTAAGGGCCTTGTGTACCTTGCTTATTGGGTAATCCTTCCTGCACAGTGCACAGGGCAGTTAACCTTAGGAACATGGCCAAACTCATCCACTGTAAGAGGAGGGAAAGTCCATTTCCTGGGTAAGACGTAGATGGTTGGTAGCTCTCTGGTGGCTTTTATTTTTGTTTTTTCAGTAGAACAACAAGTATTTTCAGAAGCTGAGAGTGAGGTAGGGGAGGGGTACGTTGGAAGTTTGAGGAAATGGGAGAAAGGATTAAGCAGTTCCTGAGGAGAGTGGAGGAAGGAGTTGCATAAAACACTTGAAACCACCCCAGGCAGCCCTCAGGCTCCCTGAGGTTTGTGGCCTTAGATTTTAGGTGAGTCTTGTCAATATGATTGTGTGTTTTTGTACAGTCATCGTCAGCTGATTGGTTACAGGTACCGAACCAGTTGCCCTTGAGTTGACCCTGGCTCATGGTGACCCCATGTGTGTCAGAGTAAAACTGCTGCATAGGGTTTTCAATGGCTGATTTTTCAGAAGTAGGTTGCCAGGTCTTTCTTCTAAGGTGCCTCTGGGTGGACTCAAACCTACAACCTTTCAGTTAGCCATAGAGGAGGGAAAGATACACAGTTAACTAGAGGTGAGGCAAGTATGATAGAGGGAGAGGGGGGTAAGGATGGTGGCAGAAAGTCATCCCGCTGATGGACCATAGGAATCTAAGGTAGGAAAAGGAGGTATGGCCATGAACCAGGGAAGACAATGATTCATCTGGACTGTGGTTTCCAGTGAGATTGAAGACACGTTGGATTCAGGGTCCTAGAGGGAGTGTAGCTAGAAAGGGGTGGGGGGCAGTCCTTCAGAGAGGGAAACATTTGACATTGCTTGTGGAGGGTGCTATTATATAATGGCAACACTAAGGTGTAATTGTGGGAAGTGTGAGACCTCAGGATTGGGGGGCAAAGTAACTAAGGTGAGATGTTCAAGAAACTGATATTCACGTCATGAAGTGTCTCTTGTTTTTAAACTTAAGTGCTTATTAAATTAGATTGCAATTTGACATAATTAAAAAACATCAGAAAGAATGGCAATCAGGAAAAAAAAAAAATATATATATATATATAAAACCCGTTGCCGTCGAGTTGGTTCTGACTCACAGCGACCCTAAAGGACAGAGTAGAACTGTGCCATAGTGTTTCCAAGGAGCAGCTGGTGGATTCGAACTGCTGACCTTTTGGTTAGTAGCTGTAGCTCTTAACCACTACACCACCTGTATATATATATATAAATGTATAATATAAATATATAATATAAATATATTATGTATATATATATTCCTGCGTAAAATGTTAGCAGAAATTTAAAAATTTCCATAGGAAGCACTTTGGTTGAAAGATACATTCTTTTCTATATATTTAACTGTACAGAATTGAAGATTTCTATCAAAGCTTTTGCTAAAAATAATTTTTGTTGTACATTATGTTTGGTAAACTTAGCAATTGGTCTTGTGGTGAATTAAGCATGCAATTAATTGGCTTTCAACCAATGGTATTTGGTGAAAGGATTTTGAGGGAACTGACTTAGACCCAATTTATTTCTTCCTCTAGAGGTAAACTTAGAGTACCCAATACAATACTTGTGCTAGAAATTTAGCTTTGGTGTTCAGGGATTCACAAACTTTGTGTAAAGGGCCAGACAGAAATACTTTAGACTTTGCAGGCCACATCTGGTATCTGTCACATATTATTCTTAGTTGTTTTGTTTTTGTTTTTACAACCCTTTAAAAACATAAAAATCATTCTTACCTTGTAGCTGTACAAAAACAGGCTTTGGGAAGGGGCAAATTTGGCCTGTGAGCCGTAGTTTTCAGACTCCTGCGGTCCAGTGGGCTATTGAGTGATGTTCTCTGACTAGAATTAGATGTAGTTGTTTTAGTGCAGCAATTCCTGAGACTACTGTGTGTGTGAAGGGTGTGCTGTCTCTATTTGTTAGATGATGTCTTTCTTTTCCAGTGCCGCTGTAACACAAACACCACAAGTGGGTGATTTTAAAGAGCAGAAATTTATTTTCTCACAGTTCTGGAGGCTAGAAGTCCAAATCAGTATCTTTACCATGTTGTTTTCTTCCTTGTTAGTAGCCCCAGGCATTCCTTGGTTCCTTGGCAATCCTCACATGGAGTCTGTGTTCCACTGTATGTGCCCTGTGTCTGTGTCTAATCTGCTCTTTCTATAGCTCAGAAGTGATTGGAGTTAGAACCCACCCTACGTGGGTATGATCTAATTAAAATAACAAAGAAAACCCTATTTCCAAACAGAATTATATCCACAGATATAGGGGTTAGGATTCCAGCAGGTATGTGGGGGGACACAATTCAACCCATAACCTTGTAGTACACTATAAGGCTTCTTCTGATCCAGGACTCCCATGTTGCTTTGTGTGTCTAGTTTTTGTTTTTTTTTTATGTTTCCATGAGAATGAGATTTTAAAGTATGCTGTTTGCTAGAACCATGGATGGTATTAGAAGTCATAGTTATAACTCCCAGTGGATAGATCCTACAATGGTGACAGATACTAGGAATGGAGGAAGGCTAGGACAGAAAGCAACACTGTCCCAAGTGACCAGGACACATCAAAAATGAGAAAAAGGGGACATCTTGGGATGGACAGCAGACTATTATTCTATCTGAGACTTAAAGCTTTCCCTTCCCTTTCTTCCTTCTCGCCCCTGACCAGAGAGTGAGGGAGGGCTTCATTCTCAGGGAGCAAAAAAGACAAATTATACTTGACCATAGGATGCAGATGTCTGAACCTTGTCAAGTAGTGAAATTTGCATGCAAATCAGATCCTTCTCTTGTATCTCAGGGCTCTGCTCTTCCATGGTCATTGAGTATCTGTCACACTGCAGATTAGCCACAAGACCTGGGAGGTTTGTGGGAGGAGCCCATGCGAACCCATTGCCCTCGAGTCGATTCCGGCTCATAGCAACCCTGTAGGACAGAGCAGAACTGCCCTATAGGGTT
Source organism: Trichechus manatus latirostris (assembly GCF_000243295.1). Taxonomy (NCBI): domain Eukaryota; kingdom Metazoa; phylum Chordata; class Mammalia; order Sirenia; family Trichechidae; genus Trichechus; species Trichechus manatus. The sequence goes on from NW_004443937.1 coordinate 7,197,891, forward strand.
TCCAAGACTGTAATCTTTATGGAAGCAGGCTGCCACATCTTTCTCATGTGGTGAGAGGAGCAGTAACCACCAAATGCCTGGGTAGGTGTTGGCATCAGGACTTGTATTAGTCAGGACAGGCTTGGGTATGCTGCAGTAAGAGATGCTCCCCCACATTCCAGTGGCTGGCGACAAAGTAAAGTGTGATACAGGTTGAGCAGCCCTGCTCTATCCTCTAGTCAGCTTATCTGGAGCACACGGCTTCCAAGGTTGCTGTAGCAGAGTAGGGGTGAGAATGTGTCTGGGAGATTTAAGGAAGTACCTGGATAATTGATGAGCTCTATCTCTGCCAGCATTGGTCAGTTGTTGTACTGTAATGGTTTACATGTTGCTGTGATTTTGGAAGCTATGCCACCAGTATTTCAAATACCAGCAGGGTCACCCATGGTGGATAGGTTTTGGCAGAGCTTCCAGACTAAGACAGATAAGAAGAAAGGCCTGGCAATCTACTTCTGAAAATTAGCCAGTGAAAACCCTATGAATCACTACAGAACATCGTCTGACTCACTTGGACATGTCATCAAACCAAAAAACCCATTGCCATCGAGTCGATTCTGACTCATAGCAACCCTGTAGGACAGAGTAGCACTGTCCCATCGGGTTTCCAAGAGTGTAAATCTTTGTGGAAGCAGACTGCCACATCTTTCTCCTGTGGGGTAGCTGGTGGGTTCAAACTGCTGACCTTTTGGTTAGCAGCTGAGTGCTTAACCACTGTGCCACCAGGGCTCCTTGACATCAGGAGGGATCATAAGGAGGGATCCATCACTGGGGGAGGACATTGTGTTTAGTGAAGGACATTGTGTTTAGGGAAGACCCTTGCTGAGATGGATTGGCATAGTAGCTGCAACGATGGACTTGCACATGCTGGCAGTCTTGAGGATGACACAGGACCAGGCATCATTTGGTTCTGTTGTACATAAAGTTGCCGTGAATCAAAGGTGATTCAACAGCAGCTATCTGTCTGTCTGTCTATCTAATCTATCTGTCTAATCTATCTATCTATCCAATCTATCTATCTATCTATGTATCTGTCTATCTATCTCTGCCACTGTATATGCCATCACCAACAACCTGTCACTTGATAACATAGGCACACTCAGCTTACATATCCCACCCTCTTATTCAACACTGTATCCAGCAAAACACAACATCCCAACCCCTACAAGAGGAAAGTAACTTTCTTAAAAACATTTTATCAGTTAGCATGAAAGGAGTCTCTTGCTCATGAGCTTTGATTGCAAGGGTGTTGAAGTTGTCCTTCGTAAGACATTAAATAAAGTAGAACTTTTTAACCCTTGGAACAATTGTAAAATTAATAAAATGTTACAGCCTTTGCTCAACTTCTGAAAATCCTATTGGCAGTTCTGCATTTAATGAGACACACATCAAAGTGGGCTAAGTACAGATACTTCTTGACAGAGCAGAAGGGTTTCTCCATGAAGAAATAGTAAGCATTTTAGTCAATAGTGAATTAATCAATAATTGAATTTGGTGGATAAAAAATGGACCAGTGATGACTTGAAACATGAATTTGCCTTTCCAGAAGGACAGAAGCTTGGGTATAAAAAAGATGTACAGAGTTAATGAGAGCGAAGGGCAAGGATGTGGGAACTTAAATTTTTTCTTGTGTATATGCCTCTCGGAAGACAGTCTTCACTCACAGGATATTTGAACTGGAAGGAACCATACGTATGATCTAGTCCAGCCTTTTATTCTACAGATCTGATACTAGAGACTCAGACTTGAAGTGACTTGCCTAAGGCAGCGTCTGATTTCGTTTAATGGGAAACATGTAAATTACGTTTTCCATACTTCACTGACAGCATCTTAGTATCTTTGCATATGGAATTTCCCAGTTTTAGAAATCTTTCTTGGACTTTTTTATTATAAAATTAATGTTTGCCATATAAAGTTCTACATTGTTAATTTTAAATATTCTTTTTGAAGTCTCTTTCTTTTCATTAAACCATAGTACATTTAATGCACACTCTAACCGTACATCCCCCCAAAATGTTCTGAGTATCACTTGATGATTTATTATGTACATCTTTTTAAACTTTACCTCTGTGTCCCGGATGTATGTTAAGAAATCTTGGTCTTCAAAACATTAGCCTTAAGTTTGTTTTATTTTTTTTTAATTGTACTTCAGGTGAAGGCTTACAGAACAAATAGTTTCTCATGAAACAATAGTACACAAGTTGTTTCATGACATTGGTTAACAACCCCACGACATGTCAACCCTCTCCCGTCTCGACCATTTTTTTTTTTTTTTTTTGGTGAAAATATACATAGCCAAAGATACACCATTTCAAAAATTGCTACATGCACAGTTCAGTGACATTGACTATGCTCTTCCAATTGTACTGCTATTCTCACTTGAGATGAAGGTTTACAGAACAAAATAGTTTCTCAAGCCTTCAGTTTTTGCACTAACCCCTGACATGCGAGCTTTAGCAGCAGGAGCTTCTCTCTGCTCTTCTATCCACAGGAGGACACAGGGACAACATATGTGCCTGCTTCAGCATCCAAAGGAAGATTTTGGCTCTATGGCTAGCAAAGCATTGTGCAAAAAGGCAGTATTTATATCACTGTTGAAGTATTTTCTTGCCGTATTACGGAGTTGCGTCCCTGGGTGGTGAAAATAGTTAACATGCTCGGCTGCTAACCAAAAGGTTGGAGATTTGAGTCCACCCAGAGGTGACAGAAAAAAGTCCTGGCGATCTACTTCCAAAAAATCAGCTATTGAAAATGCTGTGAAGCGTAGTTTTACTCTGATATGCATGAGGTCAGCATGAGCCAGAATCAACTTGATGGCAAGTGGTTACTGGTATTATGGAGAAGGGATTGCCAGAAGGACAGATGAGAGTCATTGACAAAGGATCTTAGTCTCCAAAGTTCAGGCAGTAACGTGAATCCATGCAACCCTAGGGAATGTTGTCACCCGCTGTTGTTCAGGAGTACCACAACGGGGCCAGCCTCTGGGTTTTCAGAGCCTGACATACGCGGTTAGGGGTTTTCTAGTGAAGAGATAAAGGCTGCTGAGATCCTTTAAAAGTCACTGTTTTTGAGTAATTCAGTGACATATTCCATTGAATATCTTATCACCTTAGCAACAATTCAGGAAACAGGTCGTTTAGCATCATTCATGCAAAATATCAGGAAGATTGACATTTTCACTGAAGCTCCTCAACTGCCGGGAAATGTTGCCATCATAGAGATGCAATTGCTGTCTCCATGAGAGGAATCCATTTTCATTGCTAAATTGTTCAAAAGGCACACAATGGCACCATGAATTTTATGCGTCTTTTTGTTTTTTATTTCCAGTATATACTTAAAAATCAATTTATTTTTATTCTGGTGTGTACCAGGGGTATACTGTTTGTTAGGATGAAAAAGCAACTTTAATTTAGTAGGAAATGGACTTTCTTTATCACAGAGAAATGTGATGAGGGAGACACCAAATAAAATTCTCACTTCTTGGTCCCCGGGGTTGAGGTGGGGAGATGGGGCTGGCAGGGGGACAAGTTTAGATTTTGATAATTCTGTTTGAATTTCTCCTTAGAGCCCTTAGCTGTCAAAAAAACTTCTTGGTAAGCAACACAAACAACCTGGTTATGCCTTTCCTGTTGAACTGGGTGTTCAGAAACAATAGAGTATAATGGATTGGAGTTAAAGGGCCAGGGCTTGGGTCTAGCTCTGCCACTGTCTATCTGTGTGCCGATGGGCAATCATTTCCTTCTCTCTGGGCATCAGTTTCCCTATCCCTGAAATGGATTTTTAACATCACCTTCAGTCTAATGATTCTCAAATTAACTGTGTGAAAATATCTTAAACTTTCCCATATCATATCAACCAAGATTTTTGTAAATTATAATTCACTGTAGATTATAGTGTCTCTAGGAAAAAATCGTGTTTAAATAAATGGATGAGTGGACCCATTCATTCAAAAGCTGCATCTGTGATTTCCTTTGTACAGTTATTTCCTTGGCATTTCATGTGCTATTTCAGCCCATTCATGTGCTATTTCCTCACTAGAATTATTTCATAGTGTGTATTTGTGTGTGCGTGTGCACAGGGGAGAAAGAATCTGTAAGAGAGAAAGTGAGAGAGAGAGAGAAGCCGACCCTCCCTACGCGCAGTCTGCTCATTCATATTCCTCTCTCCCCAGCTCTGTGAGATCCAGGTAATCCAGCCACGCTGAATTAAATCGTTAACACCACGGCACCTTTCCACACATTAAACTGAAATTTAGCATTTCTGTCCATTATGGCTGTGGGTAACAAACTACAGCAGGATTAGTTGTCCCTGTGACTTTGTCATCAGTAAAAAGCACAGAGGTATTCATATCAAATTGCATTTGTTGCAACAATCTCAAAATATCATTTATGCTCATTATTATCTTGAAATTATGCTGGCTATTAAACCTGCTGACTCATTCTTGTTATTTGAGGCTTTAACAGAGAAGCATGCATATAACAATGGCACAGTTTTTACATATTTCAATAATATTTTAAATATTTAATACTTTAATATTTGGGTATATTTTGGTTTTAAATATTTTCAATATTTGGATGAATATTTAATTTTAATATTTTGATTTTAATATTTGATATATTCCTATTTCAATATATTTGGCCTCCTTTGTAATGCTATGTATGTTATCTTATGCATTTAATGGCATTATTTTGAGAAGGGGTTCAGAGGTTTCACCAGACTACCAAAGATTTCCATGGCACCCAAAAGCTTAAGAATCTTTGCATTAGACCAAATGTTAAGAGAGAGAGAGAGAGCAAGGTCTGTATCTGTTTTTACTCATCAAAAGTTTTTGGCTAATTGCAGGTGCTAAATAAATACATATTGCAAAAATAGAAGTTTGGAGAAGGTAGCCATTTATTCAGGGATCTAGTTACTTTATATAACCTGCTGAGGTTTAATGCTTGGAAGAAAAGATTCATTGGACCTTGCATCTAGTTAAAATGTTTTGGGCTGCAAGTAACAGAACCTGACTCAGGGTGACATGAATACAGAGGACACGCGTGCTCTCATACATAAAAGTCCAAAGGTGGTCAGGCTTCAGGTTCTATGTGATCAGTCTGACCGTGAATCATCAAGAACTCAGGTTCTTTCCATTTTTCTGTTTGCAGTGTCAGGCTCATGAGATAGCTGCTAGTGGCAGCTTGGGGCCACATGCTTCTTGACTCCTGTCTGAGAGGAAAGAGAGAGGTCTTCACCCCCAGCCATGGGAAATACATTCTTCCCTTCAGCCTCATTGAGCTGAATTAGTATGAACACTCATCCTCCGGACCAATAGTAATTGCCAGAGTAATGCCACCTGTTAATCGATTAAGACTATTCAGAATCCATCTCTGCGGCTGAGGAGGGGTAGATTAAAAAATAAGTAAATAAACAAACAAGCAATATACCATGCTAGAAAGAGGGAAAGAAGAAATGTTGAACAGGCAAACCAGCAGAGTCAACAACACACATCTCTTCAGCTCTCGTCAAAGGACACATTATTGTTAGTTGTTGTCAAGTCGGCCCCGACTCATGATGACCTCATGTACAACACAACAAAACATTGCTCGGTCCTGCACCATCTTCAGGATCATTGGTATGCTCAAGTCCATTATTGTGGCCATTGTGTATTTTGAGTGCCTCTCAACCTAGAGGAGCCCTGGTGGCGCAGTTGTTAAGGGTTCAGGCTGCTAACCAAAAGATAGGCAGTTCAAATCCACCAGCCGCTCCTTGGAAACCCTATGGGACAGTTCTGCTCTGTCCTGTAGGGTCACTGTGAGTCGGAATAGACTCGATGGCAATGGGTTTGGTTTTTGTTTCGTTTTCCAACCTAGAGGGCTCATCTTCCAGCACTATGTCAGACAATATTCTGTTTCGATCCATAGGCTTTCCATTGGCTGATTTTCAAAAATAGATCACCAGGGCTTTCATTCTTGTCTCTCTTAGTCTGGAAGCTCCGCTGAAACCTGTCCACTCCATTGAGACCCTGCTGGTATTTGAAATACTGGTGGCATAGCTTCCAGGATCATAGCAGTACACAAGCCACCACAGGACAAACTGACAGATGGGTGGTGACAGAGGACACATATTAGCAGAAAAAAAGTCATGCTGTATTTATTAAACACTTGTCTTTGGAGAAAAGGATGAGGGGAGACACTGTAAATAATGGGATAATATTTATAAACAGCCTTGCTTTAGCCTCTCTTTAGGATGGAATTTTACATAAGAATAGGCAGGGGAAGCATAAGCCTGCTACTCTCCTTAATACAACCCCCCCCCACCAAGAATCAGGGGGCACATCGTCTATCAGGTTTTACAGATTATAAAAGAAAGGGTACACAATGAACATCACAATTTAACACAGTTCTTTTCAAGTTTGTCATATTTTATTCCTCATATTTGTTTAGTATCCATCTCTCCGATTACCATCTACAGAGAGTTGAAAAAGAAAGAACTGAGACTCAGAATGCGTCTCTCTGTAATTACTTTCAGATTCACATGCCTACACCAGAAGGAGAGATGCTATCTCACAGAGGTAACAATTCGCTCTTTTCTGTGCTGTCCCTCGTGTTCAGGCTTTCAGCATCAGGCACTCCTCATGCATAATTAGCCTTCCATTGATTTCCTGAAATTTTAGCTCTTGGAATAGAAATCTGTATGAAGATGCAATTGTAGTTAATTTGCCTGCTAGTGTTTCATAATAAAGAAAGTTATTTCAAAAGAAATTACTTTTTTATAAGTTAGAATTCTCTAAGGTAGGCTTTTAGTCAAGGTGGAATTCTTTGAAGCTTGCCAAGTTGTGTGCTTTGACGTTTCTTGCAGTAAATCAAGGTATTCTACCTTCAATACCCCCACTGCTAATCTTTCTAGCCACTTATGCTGTTTCCAGAGGCTTGCTGGCATATTTGGGTATGAGTTAGTGAGCTAAGCCTTTAAAAGCTGTGGGTTACTTTGTTAAGCAAAGCATCTAAAAAGAGGGAAAATCTTGTAAACTCATTGTATTTAAAGAAATGGGGCATAGAATCTCAACCATGAGATTTCCTACAAATTGGTGAGGTAGACTGTGCTTAGTAGAGAAATTATGTCCAGTTGGAGCCACCATTGAATATTGCACTAGTGCGCAGATGTATGCCTTGTGAGCAAACTTGTCTATTTCCCAGTTGGTACAGCACAGCTAGACACATACATGGTCAAGTGCAAACCTTTACTTATTTAAGAAGAAGAAGAAGAAGAAGAAGAAATCAATCTACTTGCAAGTCAGCGTAGGCCGGAGGACCTCTTGTAACCTAGGGAAAGAAGGTTATCACTGGTTAATGTGGTGTGTCACTTATTAAAGGATTTTTTTCTAAGTGCCCCAGCCCAAACATTTCTACAATATTATGATATACATCACAGAGGTCAAGACTCCCTTGTTGTTGTTAGTTACTATCAAGTCAGCTGCAGCGCATGGCAATCTTTTATATAACAGAATGAAACATTGCCCAATTCTCTGCCTTCTTCATGATCGTTGTATGTTTGGGTCCATTGTTGCACCTATGGTGTTAATCTATCTCACTGAGGATTTCCCTTGTTTTCACTGACCATCTACTTTACCAAATATGATGTCCTTTTCTGGCAATTGGTCTTTCCTGATGATTTGTCTAAAGTAAGTGAATCAGAGTTTCAACTCCCAAGGGGCCACAAATGTACTGGGAATTCCAAGGGTTAAACTTCTAGGTTTTTTACCTCTCAGAGAAAAATTGTGAGTTAAATTTCCACAACAGCAGTTCACTGAAGTGGTGTCGTATATTTCTCTCCATTTCACTCTCACCTTTGAATATACTGTATGACATATTTTCTTATTTTATTAATTGTTCTCTCCCTGCTCTAGAATATGAGGTGTAGAAGGATAGAATTTTTGTTTATGTTTCCCTCCAACATTGTATTTGTCATGGGTTTCAGTCAAGTAAGGAATTAGGATACTATTGGGGAAAAAAATTCAAATTTGCAAATGATGTTTAAAAAATGTATATGTTTACAGATTTATGATTTCATTATATAACTCATTTTTTAATAATATTTAATAATGTTTTTAATAATAGTAATATTTTATTGTGTTCTCTGTGAGCGTTTATACAGCAAATTGGATTCCCATTTAACAATTACTACACAAATAGTTCAGTGACATTGGTTACATTTTTCACAATGCATGAACATTCTTATTGTTTCTGTTCTGGTTGTTTCATTTTTGTTAATCTAGTTTCCCTGTCCCCTTACTCTTCCATCTTTGCTTTAGAGTAATTGTTGACCCTTTGGTCTCACATCAGTTATTTTTTTAAAGGTGTTCAGTACTTATGGGTGATACTCTTTCTTTTATGAGCCAATCTGTTATTTAGCAAAAAGATGATAGAATCCTTTCCCATAGAAACTAGTATACAGAACTAACAGTCTACATGAAACATGGCCTTATCTAATCCTTCTTGGTTGAAGACACAACTCTGGCCTGTAGCTGATTTCGGAGCCTTCTGGGAAGCATCAGAATAAAACAAGAATCTATCTGTGGATGACAGAGACTTACAATGGCTGTGTTTCATTTATTACTGGCAATTTTTAAATGTGAAAGGTCTGATGAGAGTCTATATCAAGAATAGTGCAGCTGACAAGGAAATTTGGTGGTTTCTGTGGCATGCAAAACAAGATAATAAAGCCATTCAAGAGGAAATTTTACACAAAATGTCTCTAAGGATAGTAATGAAGGCTATTTTAAAAGAAGAGAGTGGATGTTACATTTAATTTATAAAAATGAATGACAATAATTTTAAGCAGAAAAAAATCTCAATATATAACCTATAATAATCCTGAGGCATACCATACATAGCATACCAATAGTATACAGAGAATATAGTAAGAATATCAAGAGTAATTCCTGAGTAGGTCCTAGATATTTGCATTTTTATAAAACTCCATAGGTAAATCTGATGTGCATCCCTAATTGAAATTCATTGGCCTAGAAGATAATAGATTCAAGTTAAAGAAGTGAGGCTTTGGGCAAGTAAATATTTTAAATAATAAGTGAAATTATAAGTGTTAACACTATACCATTGCTTGGCAAACTTTTTCTGCAAAAGGCCAATTAGTAAATCTTTTAAGCTTTGTAAGGTACGCAGTCTCTGTCACTACTCAACTCTGCCATTGCAGTGCAAAGCAGACAGAGACAATATGTAGACAAATGGGCTTGTATGTCTTCCAATAAACTTTATTTACTAAAATAGGTAGTGTGGCTGGTGGGCGATTGTTTATCAATGTCTACCATACCCCATTGATGCCTAACATCAAACAAAGCATAACCAGGACTCTGAAAAATAGAAATGTCTTGCACAGTGAAGACCTTGATGATTCCCTAGAGTTTATCAAAAAATGTGCAATTTCTGAAGATTTGTATGAATAAAATTTTACCTATGGAAATTTAATCTAAGGAAGACTGACTAGTTCTTCTGATTTGACATCTCTTACCATGACACTCGTCAATGGTAACATATCAAATAAACCTAACTATTTCTGCCTCTCTTTTCATAAGATGTAAGCACAAATCTTTGTGATTTTTCTAAGTGGAGCCCTTGTGGTGAAGTGGTTAAGAGCTCAGGCTGCTAACCAAAAGGCCAGCAGTTTGAATCCACCAGGCACTCCTTGGAAACCCCATGGGGCAGTTCTACCCTATCCCATAGGGGTCGATATGAGTCGGAATTGACTCACAACAACAGCAACAAGGGATATGAAATCTCAGAGACAGTTTTAGGTGTCAAAGATATCCTGAGAATTTTATTGTTTTTTCCTACATTTAGGATCTAATTTTGGGAAAGCAAAAATAAAAAATATACATATATTTAAAAAATATACATATTGCAGGAGATTTAGACTCTTGATTAAGCTGTGACAATAAAACACATAAAAATAAACATAAAAAGTAAGACAAGTGTTAAGAAACTTAGCTCTTTCATAAGTGGGAAAACTTTCCTTGTTTTTTTTTATAGTCAAGGGCTTAATAAAGTCAACAAAAAACATAAAAGGTTATTCTGGTGAAACAGAATCTTTGTTACTTAGACAGATTACACAGAAAAAAAAAAAGAGTATCCCTTCATGATGCAGATGAAGCCATTAATCAGTAAGTGGAGGAAATAAGCCCATCAAAACAGAGCAATCTTTGCTAAGATTTTAACACATTTTATAGCTTTTCAGATTCAGGTATTATAAACCAAGGCAAATAAATTTCACTCTCCGAGTTGTGTTCTTTATCACGCTCTTTCATATTCTGGAACAAACTGACACTACTTTAGGACAGATCTCAGGGACCTCAAGGTTAGAACTAACTTTGTACTATTACTCAGATGTTATTAATATGCAATGCTTCCATCTTTGCTATCTTCACATGAATCATTATACAAGCAGTGTAAAAATGGCTCAGTTTCAGATTTCAGCATGGTAAATATCGATGGTTAAAACCTATAAATAAAAACTCTTTGGAGTTCCCAATAAATTTTAAGAATGTAAAGAGTATAACAAGTTTAAAGATTGTAAAGGAGACAAGAAACAAAGCAAATAACAGTAGCAAAGCACACACACACAAACCAACCCTGATTACTGCTGCTTTAGGATAAACTGCTGTTTTCCTTAAAAACGCGTGAGCATGTACAGAGTTGTATCTCTCTGAGACTATTGCTCCTAAGCATTCGTTCTCTCAACCACTCATATTAATTATAACTTTTACCCAAAGCGAATAACTATGATTTCACAGAGAAATTTGGGGAGTAGGGGTGGAAAAGGATGGCCTGCCACACATTAGCATTTCTGCAGATCCGCAGAGCTCATGAACACACTCAACTTTCTACAGCCACACCTGTCCCTCAGCTTCTCAAAGTGACAAAAACACTATCCAAAGATATAGCCTCTAGAGAAGAAGCCAAAGTGCATAAACCAGCAGTTCATTATTCTAACTTACTTAGAAGTGATCTGGGGATCCAAAGTTACAGAGAAGGCAGAGAAAGTGAGAAATGACATTTAACTGTTGAGTGAAGTGTGGTCAGTTAAAGAGGTTTTTATGCCAGGAGAAATAAATGCATACTTATATGCAAATGGGGATGGTCTAGTAGAGAGAGAAATTGATGATGCAGGGATCTGGGTGTGGGGGAATTTTTGGAACCATATTCTTGAACAGGGGAGAGTGGATGAGATTAATGGATAAGTAAAGTGATTAGCCCAGGGGCAAATTATGCAATAAGTAAGATAAACACAGGCTTACTTGTGCTTACTTACTAATCTGTAATGAACAATTTCACATGGGTTTCACCACACCCCATCAAAGTGAAATCATGTGAAATTGTTCACTACAGATTACTAAGTACAAGTAAACCCATGCTTACCTTTCTTACTGAGTTTTCTGCCCCCGTCAGGGATTGTAATTTGAAAAGAGGCTTTGATTCTTACGAAGGTGCTGTGGGGTTGGGAGAGAGACAGATGTCAGCCATACCTAGAAGTAGAATCTTTGATGTAGTGAAAAATGTGAAATAGTTCACTACAGATTAGTAAGTAAGCACAAGTAAGCCTGAGTTTACCTTGTTTATTGAATAATGTGCCCCTGGGTTGGCCAAAGACTTGAGGGTGGACAGCTAGTTCATTACCAGGAAAGAAGGCAGAGCGTATGAATATAGATTTTGGCAAGTGGGCCTGGAAGCTGGCAGAAATTTCTTTCTGATTCTTCTATTCTGTGAAATAGAGAGTAAGGCCATCAGCTGAATATGAGGGTCAGTAGGGAAGGTGTTGGGGTTTTGAGGATTAGGGACAATGTGTGAATCTGTCATCTAGAGAGTGGGAGTCGGTAGGGCTAAAAATATAGGATGATTCTTGAGTAACATCAAAAGCCCACCTACTGTTAGTAGTAGTGAATTTAATGTGGAATCAGTCAGCTCAGGGACCACAGTTTGAGAACCACTCCCTTAAACAACGAAAAATAAAACAAGTGATACCAGGAACTAATTAAGTTCTGGATATGGCTCTCCCATTTATACTTGGGTATTCATACTCAATCAGTCTTAGAAGAAATACAACCAGAATGCTCCTTAGAAGCAAGGATGGTGAGACTTGGGCTCACTTACTTTGGACACATCATTAGGAAAGACCAATTACTAGAAAAGGACATCAGGTTTGGTAAAGTAGAGGGTCTACGAAAAACGAGGGAAACCCTCATTGAGATGGATTGACACAATAGCCACCACAACGGACTCAAAGGTACCAAAGAGCATTGAGATGGCACAGGACTGGGAGACATTTCATTCTGCTGTACGTGGGGTCGCCATGAGTCAGAGTCGACTCAACGGCAACCGACAACAACAACAACACATTCATGCCAAATAGATTCCCAGTCCTTTCATGTTGGTTCTTGGTGGACCTCATCTCACCTAAATACAACAGACTGCACTATTGCCTTCCTATGCTTGGTGTTTTATATGTTAACTTCTTTTTTTGGAATGAGGGGTGGTCATTCAGCAAGTGTGATTAAGCATCTATCTTATTGCACATGAGACATTTGGGAGAATTCTTGGTTAGCTGCCTTGGACTAGAAGTAGCTTGAATTTTTAAGCCTAGAAGGGTGCAGGATTTTAATCCCTTGTCTCTGGGAATTATTTCTTTAAAAAAGGGCAAAGCCACTCAGGCACTCAGGAATTGTCTGTTGAGTAAAGAATTGTCCATGATATAGATGTTTTTCAAAGTAATTTGCACCCCACCCAACACCAAATGGCATAACAGCCCATTACCAGGAAGTTCCAACAGCCCTGCTAACATCAGTTTCAGTCTAGTCAAGCAGAGTAATTACCTTCTAGATCAAACAACCAGATAGTATTTTTTAATGACTACCATGTTGTAAGACACTTACATTTATGTTGTCATTTCTGTTAAACTATGTGGCTATGGCCATGAAATCACTAGAATTAAATGACTTGCTATCTGTTTGGGAGTGTTTTTATTTTTCAGTGGGCAGTGGGCTTTTGCAAGGTAGTAAAATGGCTTACATACAAGATATGTCCAAAAGAAGCGTGTTAGGATTCTGTTTCTTATTTTCATGATTCAGCCCATTATTTGTAGCTGATTCCATTGTTTCTATAGAAATCCAAATTTTAGTCTTCCAAACCAAAAAAAAAAAAAAAACGAAACCCATTGCTACTGAGTTGATTCCAACTCAAGCAGTCCTATAGGACAGAGTAGAACTGCCCCATGGAGTTTCCAAGGAGTGGCTGATAGATTTGAACTGCCAACCTTTTGGTTAGCATCCAAGCTCTTAACTCCTGTGTCACCAGGATTCCTTTAGTCTTCCACAGGCTCCAAATAATTGGCAATGCTGCATGATACCAGAGGTGAAAGTATTTGTTTTGGTTTTGGTTTTGTTTGTTTGTTTGGGCTTCCCCTATAGTCATCATACTCTACATTGGAGTGGAAAAATACAATCAAGAAGACATGGTTAGGTGAAACATCACTTGGGCCATCCTCAACTGACCAATTAAAAAACAAACACCAGTAAAAAAGGATATTTAATATATAATAATAGGTTTTGGTCCTTTAGAAATACCTGGACCAATGGAGTACTGTCCACTCTCAAATGTTTAGATGGCTTTTGGAACCAAAGTTACCTCAGAGAATATAGAGAGAGGACTTGTGTATTTCCTCATGGATCATATTTAATTTGATTCTACAAGTGTATGAGTGTTCCATGTGCACATTACTTTTATTTCTGAGCCTCATATCCCTCATCTATTAAATAGAGATGCTGATAGTATTTATCTTCTTTTATTGCTGTGAGGATTAAATGAATCAATCCACATAAATTCCTTGGAACAGTGCCTGGCCAATAGTGAGTTATAATTATCACTATATAAAGCTGTTGTCTTACTGTGTGAGTCAGTCCTGTTGTCATCAAGCCCATTCTAACTCATGGCGACCCCATCTGTGTCAGAGTAGAACTGTGTTCCACAGGGTTTTCAATGGCTGATTTTTCAGAAGATTGCCAGGTTTTTCTTTTAAGGCACCTCTGGGTGGACTTGAACCTCGAAACTTTTGGTTAGCAGCCAAGTATGTTAACCATTTGCACCAACCAGGAACTCTTTTATTGTGTGAAAGGGCTATAATTTGGTAGTAGAGAGGGGTGAAGTGTGAGAACATTGGACTGTGATACATGGAGGAATGAACCTTATATGATGAGGAGGAAACAAGGAATCCAGGAAGGAAACATGAGGATGCATAAAAGCATTTAGCAAGATGAAATGGCCTTTGTTCAGGTTTTTCCTCCAAAATATGTTTGTAATCCCTCTGTTCTGTGTGTCTCCACTGTTACCACCAAGTCTAAGACTCCATCCTTCCTCATTACCATGACAAACTCTGAACTGGGTTCCCTCCCTCTGTCTTAGTTTCCTAGTGCTGCCATAACACAAAATACCACAAGTGAGTGGCTTTAAAAAATTTATTTTCTCATAGCTCAAGAGGCTAAAAGTCCAAATCAGGGCCTCAGCTTTATTGAATTCTTCCTTGTTGGTAACCTTGGATTCCAGCGCCGTTGTGTGATGGATCACTTTTGTGTGGCCTTTGTTGCAATAGTCTTGTAACTCCCAATCAAATGATTGGGTGGGACTGTGCAAATAAGGTAATTGTGGCCCACCAAGTGGACTTGTCAATTTTGTCTTTCTGCTAGGCTTAAAATGAGCCATCCCAGAGGTGGAAAGGAAAGGATCTCACCATCACCAAGAAGGAAGGGCCAGGAATGGAGTGCATCTTTTGGACCTGGGAACCTCGCGCTGAGAAGCTCCTGGAACCAGGAGACCAAAAGAGAGAGAGAGAGCTCTAACACCAAAGATAACATGATACCGCAGCAGAGAAACAGCAGTAGCAGAGGCGGGAGACCAAGGAGAAAGCTAGCTGAGCACCTTGAGGCAAGAGGCTTGCTGGCAGAGTAGGGTGCCTCTGGGCACTTGGTGGAGCTAGGTTTGCCAACCCATGGAGCTAGAGCTGAGCGCCTTCAGGCCAAGACTTACTGGCAGAGTAGGGTGCCTTGGGGCACTTACTGGTAGTGCTAAAAGAGTTTTGTAACAATTGCCTGATAAGGGTAGAGGACAAGGACTAGGACTAGAGAGAGGCATATCTGTAGGCATGGCTGAGAAGAGGCTGTCCTGATAAAATAACTGTATCCTGAGCATTTTTGAACCTAAATTGTAACCTGCTGCTTCCCTAATAAACCTCATAATCGTGCATATTGTCTGTGAGTTCTATTTGGTCATTACAATGAATTGAACTCAGCAGAGAAATAGAGAGTGCGTGGGAGGGACAGTTGGTGTCAGAATTGGTCGTGATGGTGCAGAGAGGAGGTATGTCTGACCTCTGCCTCATAAGAATCAGCCTTGGGCTATTGAGCTTGATTCTTCTTCCCCCTTGTGAAGTTAGAGGAGGTCAGAGGCCTCCACCACGCCATTTTTACAAACACATATTTTGGGGGACACAAATCCATAATAACCTCCATTCTTACCTTATCCTCTATTCTCCAAAAAGAGTAAGAGTTATTTTTTTTAATGCAAATGTTATATATTTTCCATGATTACACGTTCTAGTGGTTTCCCATTGCACACACTGCTCTGTGTAGGAAGTCCAGCATTCTGAGGTCTACAGACCTCTCATGATATCACCCTTTGTTCTATCCAAGGCCATACATTGCTGCACTCTCTGCACTCATGTTCCACAAGCTTTCTCTTTTTATTCCTGGAGCACATGGTGCTCATTCCCTGTTATCCTCTAACTACTTTGGTGCTCCTGTACAATCTTAGCACAGAACACAGTTTCTCCAGCCCTTCTCACACGTCTGGTCTGAGCATAAATGCGCCTTCTCCGAGAAGCCTTCCACGCCTGCGCTATGGAGAGCAGCTCCCCTTTGCCCCCTGCCATTGTCCGCCAGGTCACTGCAGATCCCATTGCCCTGCTTTGTCAGCTCCATAGGAATCATCCATGGATAAAATAGCTCTTGCTCATGTGAACTCTGTGACCAGCTGATTTCATCGCCATCTGTGTAATAGGCTCACTCACATTACCCAAGCTCAGGAGACTGATGTATAAAAACTGGAACAGCAGTGCAGTAGTTTGCAATGTAAAACACAATTATCATGGGAACCAGCATATCCAGTTCAGAATAACGAGTACATTCTCTTTCTTGTAGGCAGGCAGATAATGGTGGGGAGTCTAATGGATGAAGGAATTCAGCTGAGTTAACCCAGTTACTCTTTCTTTCAGTCAGGATATTCTTGCCTTGAGTATCAGACATATCAGCATCTGGCTCTTAGATGGTACTTTGTCTAAGTTTCCCTAGCCGACCATCTCCCTCTCTGATGATTGAATTCTTCCTTTAGGTTTGTGACCTGACTTAGTGTTCTGGGCTTGAGCCTCTCTCTTTAAGGTGGCTTTGCATATTCGCAAGGAGTCCTAGTGGTGCAGTGGTTAAGCATTCAGCTGCTAACCGAAAGGTCAGTGATGTGAACCCACCAGCTGTTCTCTGGGAGAAAGATGTGGCAGTCAGCTTCCATAAAAATTATAGCCTTGGAAACCCTATGGGGCTGTTCTACTCCGTCCTATGGGGTTGCTATGAGTCGGAATCAACTCAATGGCAATGGGTTGCATATTCTCACCCCCAATTGTTGACTTAAAAGTTAAGGAGTAACGTCTTACTTTAAAGTATAGTAATGAGAGAGGACCCTGCAGAATCCCCAGATGATGTTAATAGGTATGATTGACTTTATGGAAACTCTCATTATCTCTAAAGTAAACAATTTTTTTAAATTTTATTTTATTTTGGTGAAAATATACACAGCAAAACCTGCTTCCATTCAATAACTTCTGGACATAATAATCAGTGAAGTTGGTTACATTCTTCACATTGTGTCAATATTCTCGTTATTTCTGTTCTAGTTGTTTCACTTCCATTGACTTAAACTCCCTACACCCTAACCTTCTCATCTATGCTTTAAAATAGCTATTGTCCATTTCTCTTATATAGATAATTTTTTTAAAAAATAACACAATTTTCAAGGATGACAATCTTTACTTTTTGAGCTAAACCATTAGAACTTAGTTTAAAGGTGACCTTGGGGGATAGTTTTGGTTCAAGGTTTAAAGGGTATCTCAGGGCAGTAGTTTCAGGGAGTCCTCTAGTCTCAACCAATCCAGTAAGTCTGGACTTTTTAAGAATTTGAAGTTATATTCTACATTTTTCTCCCTTTCTATCAGGATGGATTTATTGTGCCCCTGATCAGAATTTTTGGTAGTGGTAGCTGCACACCATCTGTTCTCCTGGTCTCAATGTGGAGGAGGCTGTGGTTCATGGAGACAGTTACTCCTATAGTCTGGTTCCTTCTCTGATTCTTGAGTTTCTTTCTTTCTCTTTTGCGTCAGATGAATAGTTGCATCTTATATGGCCACTCATAAGCTTTTATGACCCCAGACACTTAAAGTAGACAATTTTGAGAAGGCAGGCAATGTGAGTAAACCTGTAATTTATTTGAGAGTGGTGGTGGTAGAGAAGATAGACACTAACATTTGTTGATAGTCTACATTGTGCTAAAATGTAAATGCTATCTCAAGGCATCCCTTCAGCCACCTTAAGTGGTAAAGGGTTATTGGCATTTTACAGATGAGGAAACAGCAGCTCAGGGAGGGGTTACGAAGCTGCAGAGCTGGGATTGGGAAACAGGTCTGTTTGAAAAGCCTTTCTCAAGCTTAACATACCTATTGTAATCATATCTAAAAAGTCAGAAAATCAACAGAGAGGGTAAAGAAATTAGAATAGAGATGGCCAGAGAGAAACAAGTAAAATCATCATAGAATTATCAGAGCTGGAAAAGACCTTTATGATTATTGAGGCCAAGCCGCCTAATGACCTAGAGCCCAAAGACCTAGAACAGCTGTGTCCTTGCTTATTAAAACTGGACTACGGACCAGCAGCAGGAGAATCATCTGGGAGCGTTTAGAAATGCAGACTCTCAAGCTCCACCCCAGACCTGAATCTGCATTTTAAAAAGATCTCCGGGTGATCGGCATATGGCCATTAAAAGTTGAAAAACATCGCTCTATGCAGTTAATCTTACAAAGAAAATATAAGTCTAGAGATGTGGAACATTGAAGTTAATTGACAGTTCGGAAGGATAAAATCACATTAGAAAAAAAAATATATATATAGCATTCAAATCTTTTAAAAATCCACAATCTTCATGAAGAGTATCGCAGGAAGAACATTAGACTAAAAGCCAGTAGACTGAACTTTTAATCCTAACTTTTGTTAACTTGAAGAAGTCCCTTGACCTCTTTAGACTCATTATTTGTATAGCTTTCCTAAGTTCGTTCTTATATCCTTCTTAAAGGCTTGGATTGTGATTCTCTATTTGTGGTATTAATAATAAATACAGCATGGTGGCATGGTGGAGGGTAGCTTAGCAGTTAAGAGTGTGGACTCCAGAGCAGACATCAAGGTCCCAAACATTAGCTTACCACTGGACTCCAGAGCCAGACATAAAGGGTCCCAATACTGGCTTACCGCTGTTGGGTTATATGCCCTTAGCCAAGTTCCTTTAACCTGTATGTGTCTCAATTTCCTTGTTCATAAAAAGCAGATGACTTTAATAGTAGCTACCTTCTCAAATTTGTTTTCAGACTTAAATTAAGAAAATATTAGTAAAGCACTTAAAACCATATGGACATTAATATGCATTTTGTGTCAAAGATGGAGTCCCTGCCTTTGAGGAGGGAACTGTGAGTTGCAACTCCTGGGTGCTCTTTGAATCAAAGTAGATCTAGATGTAGAGAAAGCAGTAAGTTCAAGAGGGTTATGAAAAAACTAAGCTTTATCTGAAGAAGGAAACTGATTTAGCTTAGAGAAGAAAACAGCTGAAAAGACATAACTGTCTTAAATTATACAATGACTATCATAGAGTGGAGGCTCAGACTTCTCTGTGTCATCAAAGAGCAGAAATAGGATGAAGGGTAGAAGAAATTTTGGAGGAATGACTGCTAGAAATTTGGGAAATGGCCATCCAGATTTGTTAATTTCTGGGAAGACAGATTTAGAGTAGAGAAAGAAAAACAGAGAAAAGTGATATGTGATTTATTTAGACTCCAAGGAAAATTCTTAAAGACAACTTCAGTAAAACTGTATGAATTCCAATTAGTTTGTGGAGAGGACCAGCTTGATTCTGTGAAAGATGCATTGCTTATCTTCAAGGAAGTACACTTTAATTTCTTTCAGACATGCACAGGATCTTGAACCAATTACTCTTTCAGAGCAAATTAATGAGATGCTTTAATGAACAGATAATGTGAACATATAATTATTAGCAACTTGAATACATAATTAGTGTTTCTAAGTCTTTTTTAACATATTTATGTGCTGCCAAGAGCTCAAAAACAATCTCCCAATGTATTTACCCTTGGAGATAGCCTAGGAAACACTTTTCATGAGCAGAGGGAAATTCGGCCTAGTTTCATTTAAGTTGAATGAACATGAATTTGGAATGAGCGGATACCAGCTTAGTGAGGTTTTTCTTAGCTAGTAAATCTATGGATACTAGAAGAGTTTGAGTTATTTTCTCAATAAAAAATTTGCTTTGACTGCTGTCCTCAAACTGCTTGATAGGGCTTAATCTATGCATTCAGAATCCCAACCATAATGTATATATGTCATCCATATTTCAACAAGATTCAATTATAACTGACAACACATTTGTAAAGGCAGCTAGATGTTAGCCCAGACGGTGACTGGGCTTTTGATGAGCACTCTAGATATGTGTATTATTCATCCCTGACACACAGAAAATCAACGTAAGGTAACCACTTCTCCCATGACAGGGAAATGTAGAGGAAAATGTCCACATCTTTCTAATATACAGAGGTTTTCTGTTGTTTTGTTTTGTTTTTCACTAGAAGTTGCAGAATATTTACATTTGAATCTTGCTAGGGAGAACATCTTTCCACATTCCCCAAATACATATGACCTGTAACTGGGAAAGTTAGGTATATGGGCCTCTGTTTCCTTTCTAGGGTCCCTTCCAGATGAGTCTTATGTGTTTATGGTATCTGAACTATTACAGAATAACCTATTGCTGTCACATCGATTCTGACTCATAGCGACCCTATAGGACAGCAGAACTGCCTCTTAGGATTTCCAAGGAGCGGCTGGTGGATTCAAGCTGCCAACGTTTGGTTAGCAGCTGTAGCTCTTAACCACTGAGCCACCAGGGCCCTGTTACAGAATAAGATGATATCAAGTCTCAATTTCTGACAACAAGACTTCACATTTTTATATTTTGACTGATTTTCATAGAGTACCTAACTAAGCCACCACCACCCATTTATCAATTCGTTGTACTGCGGTGGCTTGCATGTAACTGTGATGCTGGAAGCTTGGCCACCGATATTTCAGTTACCAGCAGCGTCACCCAGGGTGGACAAGTTTCACTGGAGCTTCCAGATTAAGACAGACTAGGAAGGAAAGCCTGGCAATCTACTTCTGAAAATTAGCCAGTGAAATTCCTATGAATCACAACAGGCTATTTTCCAATATAGTGCTAAAACATGATCCTCCTAAGCTGGAAGGCGCTCCGAATACACAGTAGCTGCAACAATGAACTTGAGCACATGAGCGATTGTGAAGATGGCACAGGACTGGGCAGCATTTTGTTCTGTTGCACACGGTGTTGCCATGGGTTGGAGCCGACTCAATGGCAACGAACAACAACCCCCTAACTAAGGCCTGGTGTAGGGGAGGTCTAGGAAAGCTTATTTTTATATTAGAAATTCTGATTATACCACTGTTGAACTTGTGGAAAACTTTAATTAAATAAATCATCGATTGATTAATTACTTTAAGTAAAGCATCCAAACCATAATTATAGCTCAATGAACTGTCACAAAATGAGCACATCCAGGTAACACCCAACACCCAGATCAATACTCAGAACATTACTAGTACCCTAGATGCCCCCCTTGTGCCCCCTTCCAGGAACTAACCCCTCAGTGGTTTTGCAGTGACAGCAGAAACTAAGGAATCGAGTTGAAGGTAAGAATCGAGAATCCATCATCTTGGCCCACGCCTCAAACAAATTTAGAGCAAACGACCCACTTCAAGAGGAATATCTTTTTTTATCCCTTTACTTTCAATTTTCTTACTTTTGAAGTATATCGTTGGATTTTATTTTATAATTTCACCTGACAAGCTTAGTTTGTTTCTTTGATTTTACTTTGAGTTTGTCCTTCTTGATTAATCCAAAAGTAAGCAAGAAAGGAACATAAAACAAACTCTTTTTTTCATTTCTCTCTCCTACATTAACCTGTCATACATGTTTTTAGTTACCCCAACAACTACAACAGGTATTCTTGAATTAAAGCCTGATACTAATCATTGCTTGTACCATTTTTCCAATAATGCTAGAATCTTGGAACAGCAATTTTATTAATTCCCTTCCTTATTTATATGCTACTGTTGTCATGCATTTTAAACCCCCAAATCAGTATGACTGTGTAACAGATTTAAAATTCATTTATATCTACCCACCTATTTGTCCATTCTGACCCTTCATTTCTTTTGGAATATCAGCAATGATCTGAGCTCAGTTATCTCCTGGGTGTATCATACCCTTTGGGAGGTTCAAGTTTTGTTTGGAAATATAGGTTACCTTTTAAGATGGCATTTCATGGTCATTTGACTTTATACTGTTTTTGTGGAGAAGTTAGTCATACTTTTTCTCATAAAAATTCTCATAGAAATTCTCAACCGTTATCTATTCAAATGTTACTTCCTCTCTATTTTCATTTTCAGTTTATACTGGGACTCTAAGATCAAGTACATTAGAATGTCTTCATGTATTACTTACATTTTTGTACTGTTCTCATTGTGGCTATTTTCTTCTGCTCTCTCATCCAAATCAGCAGTTCTCTGGAGCTCTGTCCTAATTGGACAGTAGAGCTCTGCATTAAATTCTGGATTCATTTCTACCTTTTTCAGTCATATTATCCTGAATACCTAATAATTAATACCTGCTGAATATTGTATAGGAGAAATTATGCAGACAGTTTGATCTAATGGATAAAAGTTATTTTCCCCAGAAAAGACTGACTGGGATTCCGTCCCTCTGAAGGATAGTCTGTTTCTAGGTAGCCCTTACTTCTAGTGTATGGGCCTTTGAGGTCTCAAACCAAAGCCTGAATGCATACGACATTTTCTGGAATATGCAGGTGACTTTTGGGGAAAAACCAAATAGAAGGGGGAGAAAAAGTATCCTAAATACCAGACTAATCTCTCTATATTATTGTTGTTTTTTCCTGCTTGAGATCTTTTCCTTGTGATTCTTCTGTGCCTTGTTAACTCTTCCATGCCTTGAAGGATATGTATGGAATATGGAGCCCTGGTAGCACAATGGTTAAACGCTTGGCTGCTAACCACAGTGTTAGCAGTTAGAACCCGCCAGTGGTTCCACAGAAGAAAAATCTGGCCATCTGCTCCCATTAATATTACAGCCAAGGAAATCCTATAGGGCAATTCTGCCCTGTCATATAGGGCCACTATGAGTTGGGGTCAATTTGAGAGCACACAATGATGACAGACATACATAAATTTTATATATGTAATGACAGCATATACATAGATAGGTAGATGTGTGTGTGTCTGTATAAGTTTTTGTTCAGTTTTTGGTTGTCCTCAGTGGAAGGGTTGATCTGAAGTAACTAGTGTGCCATTAGCAGAAGTGAAACGTATTATTGATGATGCTCTGTTTAGATATTACTCTACATGAGGGGCAAATAGGAAAAGGTTTACCTTCTAAGTGGAAAATATAATGCCCTATGCTAACAGACTTTACTGCAGGCAATATTTCACATATGATTTTGAAGTGTCTTAAATTAAAAGCATACAGCTTTTCAATACTAAATGTCAACCCTTCCAAAAAAAAGTTTTCTTTATAGCTTAAATTATTTTCAAATACATAAATCTATGTTTCATGTGCTTTATCATACCTAAACACAGTCTAAAATCCTCCTTAAATCTGTAAATTTCAGGATACTAACCCAGCATATATATTGCATTCAGCTTAAGCTAATGTTTTCATGATTTCTCTCACTGCTCAAAAAAATTTCACTAAATCTCTCAGGACCCAGCTAATTTCCCATATCTTCTTTCACAACTCCATACAGTCATGCTGAGCTGTCTTGCTACAGCAACCTAAAACTCATTCGCTGCAGGATCGTGGGTCTGTTTTTTGTGTTGATTTTACTTTTCTTATCAAACGTGTATAGCTCATTTCTCCTATGGATTTGTAATATATTTCTAAAGGAGTGTGTAAGAAATATAAAGGGCCTCAAAAATCTTTTGCTCTAAATCATGGAAGACTGTAAAATTATTGACTAATTAAAGGCACTGATTAATTTAGAAACCTTGCCTTAGATGATAGGTTTACTTCAATTTTATTGCCATAATTAATGATATAAGAAAGAAAAACATTAAAAATATGTCATGGATTGAATTGTGTCCCAAAAAATATGTGTCAACTTGGTTAGGCTATGATTCCCAGTATTGTTGGTTGTCCTCCATTTTGTTATTGTAATTTTACATTAAAGAGGATTAGGGTGGGATTGTAACACCCTTACCTAGGTCGCATCCCTGATCCAATGTAAAGTGGTGTGGCCTATACCACCTTTTATCTCTCAAGAGATAAAAAGGAAACGGAAGCGAGCAGAGAGGGGGACCTCATACCACTAAGAAAGCATGTGCCAGAGCAGAGCGCTTCCTTTGGACCTGAGGTTACTGCGCTGAGATGCCCCCAGACCAGGGGAAGACTGATGCATCACAAGGACCTTCCTCCAGAGCTGACAGAGAGAGAAATCCTTCTCCTGGAGCTGATACCTTGAATTTGGACCCACTAGACTGTGAGAGAATAAATTTCTCTTTGTTAAATGCTATCCACTTGTGGTAGTCTTTTACAGCAACACTAGATGACTAAGACAAGATACCTTAATGAATTGAGGGAGAGCTTTCAGGACGGGAAGAAAATTATCAGTTGCAAATTAATATATAGATTCAATACAATTTCAATAAGAATTGTAATGGAATTTGATAAACTGATTCTAAAGGTAATCTGGAAGAAAAAAATAATAGTAAAGACATTTTTAGAAAAATAGTTCTGGGGACTCATCACATGGAAAGTCTCATCACATGGAAAGACATATCAAAGCTAATATAATTAAAATGCTGTGGTATTCTTGTAGGGATGGATAAATAGCTCAATGGAACAAAACAGAGAGTATAGAAACAGACCTGCATCTATGGGAAAACTTGGTTTATAATGAAAGTGTCATTGCAAATGATGCAGTTAAGATGTTCTATTCAATGCATGATGTAGGGATAACTGGTGATCCATTATGAAAAGGAAAAAAAAAAATCAGCCCATATCACGTCTTATACAAAAAAGAACGTGTAGATGGATAAAACAGCTAAAATTAAAGTATGTAACATAAATTTGAGAAATATTGCAATCAGCAGAACTTTCTAAGAAAAACAACAATCCAGAAAGCATAAAGTAAAAGATTGATAGAATGAACAAAAATATTTTTTACCAAATAAAACAGACAAGAAAATATAAAGAATTCCCTACAAGTAAGGAAAACAAAATATACTAAGGGGAAGGAATAAATGAAACAGAAAACAAATCCAAAACAAAGTGGATGTCATTGATAAAACATTATGAACAGAAAAACAGAAAAAAATCAGTAAGACACTTAATATCTTATCAGAGATAGGGAAAAGTTTGGAAAAGATTCAGGGGAGTCTCTATGACTAACAATCCAAATGTGGACCCTTCATTAAAGAATAAGGATTTGAATCCAGTAATAAAACCTCAGGACAATGGGAGGAAGGGTGCTCCCAGTATTGCAGTGAAGAGCTTTGATCTTGGACTCTTGGTACCTGGATGCAACTTTAGACCTTGGGCAAATCATTTAACCCTTCTTGTGCCTTAGTGTTCTCATATGCAAAATAGCCCGGGAAGTAGAAAAACCTACATTGCAGAATTCATAAGGATAAGGTTGGATGACGCTTAGCTCAGTGACAAGCACAATGCAAATATTTAACAACTGTTAGCTGATGTAATCATTACTTTCATTTATTTTTTCATTCTATTTAGAGCCAATAATCAAAACAACTGCCCCATAGGGTTTCCGAGGAGCAGCCAATGGATTCAAAAAAGGCCAGCAGTTGGAATCCACCAGCTGCTCCTTGGAAACCCTGTGAGGCAGTTCTTTTCTGTTGGAATCGACTTGACAGCAAAAAGTTTGGACCTTGTAGGGCTGGCATGATCATGAGATGAGTTAATATTTAGAGAGCACTTTTGCCTTTAGAACTTGCGTGGCATACAGTAAGTGTGCCATTTAAAAACCAAAAACCAGTCGCTGTCCACTTAACTCTGACTCATGGTGACCCCAAGTGTGTTACAGTAGAACAATGCTTTGGCAGTTTTCAATGGCTGAGTTTTTGGGAGTAGATTGCCAGGGCTTTCTTCTGAGGTGCCTCTGGGTGGATTTGAACAGCCAACCTTTTTATTAGCAGTGAGCATGTTAACTGTTTGCACCACCCAGCAACTTAAACTTTAATGTTTGTTAAAAGAAAAGTAGAGGGTCTGCTAGCCAAAAAATACCTGTAGCAACCAAGACTGTGCTTAAATAACAAAAGGAACATTTAAGAAATGTGACTAGTCTCTAAGTGGTCCAAGAAAAGGGATAGGGCTTTTTTTTTGGGGGGGGGGGGGGATAAAGTAAGATTTTCATTTTCTTTTTTTTTAGTTTATTTTGGCTCTTATAGTTTATTTTCTGTTGCCAACTGAGGCTTTAAAAATCCAATTAAATACAAGAAAACGAGTAAGAGTGACCTCTTGAATGGAGTCTGGATGAACATTAAAAAAAGTCTGTTTTGTCCATAACCTAGAATTTCCTGCATGACTAGCTAACACAAAGCCAAGGCTCTTCCCCAGGAGTTGTCAGCAGCCACTCAATTCACTCACTCATTTAACAAAACACACCTTGAAGGGTGCTGATTACAGTGGGCTGGAAGTGTCAGGAGCAGCTTTTTGATAATAATGTAGAAAAGTCATCAAATATCCAATTCCCCTGACCGGGGGCACTGATGTACAAGCTGAACCTGCCTGCTGTCAGTCCCTTTGGAGGATGCAGATCTTTAATGACTGTTGCTTTTATGAAAGTTTTTATAATCAGAGGTTCAGGGACCAAAAAGTAGATAGATTAGATAGAGAGACAGATAGATAGGTAGACAGACAGACAGACAGACAGATAGATGGATCTATTGATCCATGTATAAGGAGCCCCAGTGGCGCAATGGTTAAGTGCTCAGCTGCTAACCAAAAAGTTGATGGTTTGAACCCATCCAGAGGCTGTGCGGAAGAAAGACCTGTCCATCTGCTCCTGTAAAGTTTACTACCTAGGATACCCTATGGAGCAATTCTACTCTGTCACATGGGGTCGCTATAAGTCAGGATTAACTTGAAGACACCTAACAAACTGAGAGTGTGGGTAGTTTTTCCTTTGACCGTAAACTAAAGAGGGTAATGATAGACACAGACCGGACAGAGGAGGAAGGGGAGCGGGGGCGCTCAGGAAATGAGATGCACTAGGCTTATTTTAGCCTGCCCACTTTGCAAATATGTGTCACGGAATCCTGTAGCACTTAATGAAGGTAATTAAATGTAATTTGAAGACAAGTTTCTCTTCTCTAGTGGTGGCACAGCTCCTGATAACAATTTAGGTTATCAACTTAATGTGAAGACTAAATTGGCCCTAACTGATGAAATTGAGGAATTGGGATATTACTGAAATGCCAGGTGTCAATAAAAGTCTAAATTGGACAGGGCAATGGATCTGAGCCAGCTTTTGTGCACTTACAAAGTAAGGGGGAACAGACGATTTCAGCCTTTACACGGAAAGTCTAGCTGATCCCAGGAGATGGAACCAAGACCAAGACATCCAGGGCCTATATAGTAAACGTTATGCCTTAATGTTTCATAGTAAATTTTTGGAGCAATATGCAAACTTCAGAGGTGATTTCAAAAGCTAGAGGTCAGTCTTGCAAGGCTCATTGCCAACTGTTGTGTTGCTCATATGTATTCTGAGCAAGGGCAGTGAAACATGGACATTATCCAGAGATTTATCTTTGAGGAACTAAATCTATCAATAGAACATATACCTTCATATGCCTGGGTTCAGTGTGTTGAGGGTTCACTCAAGGTAGGTTTAAGGAACTTAACTTTTATCAGATAATCACTCTGAAGGAAGAAATGGCCTGGAGTCTCAGAATCATGCTTATCAAAGCTTTGTGTTTTGTAAACAATCCACAACATTTTAAATATTACATTCTAAGTTCAGCTTCCTTAGTATTCATCATATCCCACCTTAGTTGTTCATGACGAGTGAGAGAGCTGTTGGTAAAATGTTTCAGCCATACAACGTCATTTGTCTTAGAATCCTGTCGTTGCCTTATTGTGGAAGTGGCAGCCTATGAATTGAACACAGACCACAAAGGTCCCACCACTCCTTGGAGATTTACTTCAACCCTCCCTCATCTCACAGACCACTCCCCTTACTTGCCAAGCCTCTGGGTAGAACTGCTTATTTGCCACTAGCATGAAGAAGTGGAAAAGGAAGGGAACTTTTAACACTCATTAATAGTGTTTCAGGACTGAAAAAAATAGCCAGAATCTTTGTGTATTAGTTTCTGAGGGATGCCATAACAAAATACCACAAGAGTGGTTTGTAAGAACAGAAATCTCACAGTTCTGGAGATTAGAAGTCCAAATCAGGGTATAGGTCATGTGGATAACTTCTGAGGACTCGGAGGGAGGAGCTGTTCTATGCCTCTCTCCTAGCTGCTGGGGCATCCTGGCAAACCTTTGTGTCCCTTGGCTTGCAGCTGCATCTACCTCCTTTGTCACGTGGCTGCCCTTCCTCTGTGTCTCTTCTCTTCTCTCTCTCTTTTTTTAAATTGTGCTTTAAGTGAGTTTGCAGTCCAAGTTAGTTTCTCATGCAAAAATTTAGACACACCTTGTTATGTGACCCTAGTTGCTCCCCCTATAATGTAAAAGCATACTCCTTTCCACCCTGAATGTCCCGTGTCCATTCAACCAGCTACTGTTCCTTTTTGCCTTCTCATCTCGCCTCCGGACAGGAGCTGCCCATTTAGTCTCATGTATCTACTTGAGCTAAGAAGCACTTTTTTCACAAGTATCATTTTATGTCTTATAGTCCAGTCTAATCTTTGTCTGAAGAGTTGCCTTTGGAAATGGTTTCAGTTCTTGGCTAACAGAAAGTCTGGGGGCCATGTCTTCTTGGGTCCCTCCAGTCTCAGTAATACCATTAAGTCTGGTCTTTTTACTAGAATTTGAGTTCTGCACCCCACTTTTATACTGCTCCGTCAGGGACTCTCTGTTGTATTCCCTGTCAGGGTGGTCATTGGTGGTAGCTGGGCACCATCTGATTCTTCTGGTCTCAGGCTGATGGAGTCTGGTTTATGTGGCTCTTTTGTCTCTTGGGCTAATATTTTCCTTGTGTTTTTGTTGTTTTTCATTTTCCTTTGCTCCAGGTGGGTTGGGACCAATTGATGCATGTTAGATGGCTGCTTGCTAGTTTTTAAGACCCCAAACACCACTCACCAAAATGGGATGCAGAACATTTTCTTAATAAACTTTGTTATGCCAGTTGACCTAGATGTCCCCTGAAAGCATGGTCCCCAGACCCCTACCTCTCCTACTCTGTCCCTGGAAGTGTTTGGTTGTATTCAGGAAACTTCTTAGCTTTAGTCCAGTTGTGCTGACTTCCCCTGAATTGTATGTTGTCCTTCCCTTCACCTAAGATAATTCTTATCTACTATCTAGTTAGTGAATACCCTTCTCCCTCCCTCCCCACCCTTGTAACCATCAAAGAATGTTTTTTCTGTGTTTAAACCTTTTCTTGAGTTCTTATAATAGTGATCTTATACAATATTTGTCCTTTTGCAACTAATTTCACTCAGCATAATGCCTTCCAGATTCAGCCATGTTATGAGAATATTTCACAGAGGCATCATTGTTCTTTACTGTTAGTATTCCATTGTGTGAATACACCATAATTTGTTTATCCATTCGTCCATTGAGGAGCACCTAGGTTGAATCCATCTTTTTACTATTGTGAACAGTGCTACAATGAACATGGATGAGCATATATCTATTCGTATGATGGCCTTTATTTCTCTAGGATATATTTTGAGGAGTGAGATTACTGGATCGTATGATACTTCTATTTATAGCTTTTTAAGGAAGCACCAAATCGATTTCCAAAGTGGTTGTATCATTTTACATTCCCACCAGCAGTGTATAAGTGTTCCAGTTTCTCCACAACCTTTCCAACATTTATTAGTTTGTGTTTTTTAGATTAATGCTAGCCTTGTTGGGGTGAAATGGTATCTCATTGTAGTTTTGAATTGCATTTCTCGAATGGCTGATGATTGTGAACACTTCCTCATGTATCTGGTAGTGACCTGAATGTCTTCTTTGGTGAAGTGCCGGTTCATATCCTTTGCCCATTTTTTAACTGTGTTATTTGTCTTTTTGTTGTTGAGGTTTTGCAGTATCTTGTAGATTTTAGAGATTAGATGCTGATCGGATTTGTCGTAGCCAAAATTTTTTTCCCAGTCTGTAGGTTGTCTTTTGACTCTTTTGGTGAAGTCTTTTGATGAGCATAAGTGTTTTTTAGGAGCTTCCAGTTATCTAGTTTCTCTTCTGGTGTTTGTGCATTGTTAGTATTGTTTTGTAGTCTGCTTATGCCATGTATTAGGGCTCGTAACATTGTCCCTATTTTTTTTTCCATGATTTTTATCGTTTTAGATTTTATATTTAAGTCTTTGATCCATTTTGAGTTAGTTTTTGTGCATGGTGTGAGGTATGGGTCTTATTTCAGTTTTTTGCAGATGGGTCTCCAGTTATGCCAGCACCATTTGTTAAAGAGGCTGTCTTTTCCCCAATTAATGGACTTTGGGCCTTTGTCAAATATCAGCTGCTTATAGGTAGATGAATTTATGTCTGGATTCTCAATTCTGTTCCATTGGACTATGTATCTGTTGTTGTACCAGTACTAGGCTGTTTTGACTACCATGGCAGTATAATAGGTTCTAAAATCAGGTAGTGTGAAGACTCCCACATTGTTCTTCTTCTTGAGTAATGCTTCACTTATCTGGGGCCTCTTCCCTTTCCATATGAAGTTGGTGATTTGGTTCTCCATCTCATTAAAAAATGCCATTAGACTTTGCATCGGGATTGCACTGCATCTTTAGATTTCTTTGGGTAGAATAGACATTTTCACAATGTTGAAACTTCCTATCCATGAGCAAGGTATGTTTTTTCCCTTATATAGGTCTCTTAGTTTCTTGTGGTAGTGTCTTGTAATTTTCTTTGTATAAGTCTTTTACATCACTGGTTCGATTTATTCTTAAGTATTTTATCTTCTTGGGGGCTGTTGTAAATGGTATTGATTTGGTGATTTCCTCTTCGAAGTTCTCTTTGCTGATGTAGAGGAATCCAACTGATTTTTATATGTTTATCTTGGATCCTGAATCTTTGCTGAAATCTTCTATTAGTTCCAGTAGTTTTCTTGTAGATTCTTTGGAGTTTTTTGTGTTTAAGATCATATCATCTGCAAATAAAGATACTTTTGCTTCTTCCTTACCAATTTGGATGCCCTTTCTTTCTTTTTCTAGCCTAATTGCTCTGGCTAGGACCTCCAGCACAATGTTGAATAAGAGTGGTGATAAAGGTCTGGTTTCCTTTCTCAAGGGGAATGCTTTCTGACTCCGTTTAGGATGATGTTGGCTGTTAGCTTTGTATAAATGCCCTTTGTTATCTTGCAGAATTTCCCTTCTATTCCTATTTTGTTGAGAGTTTTTATCATGAATGAGTGTTGGACTTTGTCAAATGCCTTTTCTGCATCAATTCATAACATCATGTGGTTCTCGTCTTTTTTTGATTAATATGATGGATTACATTGATTGTTTTTCTAATGTTGAACCATCCCTGCATACCTGGTATGAATCCCACTTGGTCATAGTGAACTATAATTTTTTTTTTTTTTTTGATAAGTTGTTGAATTCTATTGGCTAGAATTTTGTTGAGGATTTTTGCATCAATGTTCATGAGGGATATTAGTCTGCACTTTTCTTTTTTTGTGGTGTCTTCACCTGATTTTGGTATCAGGGTTATGCTGGCCTCATAGAATGACTTTGGGAGTATTCCATCCTTTTCTATGCTCTGAAATACCTGTAGTAGTAGTAGTGTTAACTCTTCTCTGAATGTTTTGTAGGCTTCTTCAGTGAAACCGTCAGGGCCAGGCCTTTTTTTGTTGTTGTTGTGAGTTTTTTTAATTACCTTTCCAATCTCTTCTTTTGTTGTGGGTTTATTTAGTTGTTCTACCTCTGTGTGTGTGTGTTTAGTAAGTAGTGGGTTTCTAGAAATTTGTCCATTTCCTCTAGGTTTTTAAATTTGTTAGAGTACACTTTTTCATAGTAATCTGTTATGATGCTTTTAATTTCAGTTTGATCTGTTGTGATGTCACCCATCCCATTTCTTATTCAGGTTATTTGCTTCTTCTGTTTTTCTTTTGTCAGTTTGGCCAATGGTTTATTGATTTTGTTGATCTTTTCAAAGAACAAGCTTTTGGTCTTTTTAACTCTTTCAGTTGTTTTTCTATTTTATTTAATTCTGCTCTAATTTTTATAATTTCCTTTCTTCCGGTGTCCAAGGGCTTCTTTTGCTGCTCTCTTTCTGTTTGTTCGAGTTGTAGGGTTAATGTTTTGATTTTGGCCATTTCTTCTTTTTGAATGTGTGCATTTATTGCTATAAATTGACCTCTGAGCACTGCTTTTGCTGTGTCCCAAAGCTTCTGGTAAGATGTGTTTTCATTCTCATTTGATTCTGTGAATTTCTTTATTCCGTCCTTCATTTCTTCTATAACCCAGAAGTTTATGAGCAATGTGTTGCTCAGTTTCCATGTGTTTGATTTTTTTTCTAGCTTTTACTGTTATTGATTTATACTTTTATGGCTTTATGGTCAGAAAAGATACTTTGTAGTATTTTGATGCTTTGGATTCTGTTAAAGCTTGGTTTGTGGCCTAATATGTGATGTATTCTGGAGAATGTTCCATGTGCATTGGAAAAGAAAGTATACTTGGCTGCTGTTGTGTGGAGTGTTCTAAATATGTCTATGAGATCAAGTTGGTTGATTGTAGCGTTTAACTCTTCTGTGTCTTTTCTGAGCTTCTTTCTGGATGTTCTGTATTTCACCAAAAGTGATGTGTTGAAGTCTCCTACCATTAATTGCAGAGCTGTCTATTTCTTTTTTCAATGCTGTTAGAGTCTGTTTTATGTATTTTGGAGCCCTGTTGTTGGGTGCGTAAATATTTATTATGGCTATGTCCTCCTGGTATATTGACCCTTTAATCATTATATAGTGTTCTTCCTTATCCTTTGTGGTAGATTTTGCTTTAAAGTCTATTTTGTCAGAGATTAATATTGCCACTTCTGCTGTTTTTTGAGTGTTGTTTGCTTGATATGTTTTTCTTCATCCTTTAAGTTATAGTTTGTTTTTGTCTTTGAGTCTAAGGTGTGTCTCTTTTAGGCAGCATATAGATGGATCTTTTTTTAATTCATTCTGCCACTCTGTCTCTTTGTTGGTGTATTTAGTCCATTTACATTCAGCATAGTTATTGATAGGTATGAGTTTAGTGCCGTCATTTTGATGTCTTTTTTTTTGTGTTGTTCACAATTTCTTTGTTCCTCTTAATTTCCTGTGCTGTCATTTTTCTTCATGTATTTTCTTTTCATCTTTTTCATTGTAGTTGATTTTGTATTTGCTGAGTCTTTATGTTTTTCTTGTTTTTTATTTTGCCGTGTAGGGTTGTTAGTTTCCTTTGTGGTTACCTTAATATTTACCCCTATTTTTCTAAGTTTAAATCAATCTTTTATTTCTTTGTATCGCCTTGACTTCCCCTCCATATGAAAGATCTATGACTACATTTTTTAGTCCCACTTTTTTGTTTTAATGTTTTCATCTTTTACATATTGATGTCTCTGTTTCTCTATTTTCAGTGTTTTAGCTTTGATTTATTTTTATGACTTCCTTATCTGGGTTTATATCTGGTTGCTCTGTCCTGTGTTCTAGTCTTGGGTTTTTATCTGATGTTACTGATTTTGTAACCAGAGGACTCCCTTTAGTATCGCTTGTAATTTTGGTTTGGGTTTTGCAAATTCCCTAAACTTCTGTTTATCTAGAAATGCCCTAATTTCACCATCGTATTTATAAGACAGTTTTGCTAGGTATATAATTCTTGGCTGGCAATTTTCTTTCTTTGAAGGCTTTATATATGTCATCCCATTTCCTTCTTACCTGCATGGTTTCTGCTGAGTAGTCTGAGTTTAGTCTTATTGACTCTCCTTTGTAGATGACTTTTCGTTTATCCCTAGCTGCTCTTACAATTCTCTCTTTATCTTTGATTTTGAAAAGTTTAATTATAAAATGTCTTGGTGACTTTCTTTTGGGATCTACATTATGTAGGGTTCGATGAACATCTTGGATAGATATCTTGTCATTTTCATGATATCAGGGAAGTTTTCTGCCTAGAAATCGTCAACAGTTCTCTCTGTATTTTCTGTTATCCCCCCTGTTCTGGTACTCCAATCACTCATAGGTTATTCCTCTTTATAGAGTCCTGCATCATTCTTAGAGTTTCTTCATTTTTTTTAATTCTTTTATCTGATTTTTCCTCAAATAAGTTGGTGTGAAGTGCTTTGTCCTCAATGTCACTAATTCTGACTTCCATTGCCTCAATTTTGCTCCTATGACTTTCTATTGAGTTGTCTAATTCTGAGATTTTATTGTTAATCTTCTGGATTTCTCTTTGATGTCTCTCTGTGCTTTCTCGTAGCCTGTTAAATTTGTCATTATTCTCTTCTGTAACCTTCTTAAATTCCTCTATTGCTGTGTCTGTGTGTTCCTTGGTTTGTTCTGCATTTTGACTCATCTCCTTCCTGATCTCTTGAAGAATTCTGTATATTAATCTTTTGTATTCTACCTCCTGTAATTCCAAGAAGTTCTCTTCATCCAGAAGATGTCTTGATTCTTTGTTTTAGGAGCTTGCTGAAGCTCCTGGTCTGCCTCTTTATGTGATTTGGTATATTGTCTATTGTCTCCAAGCCTTCAGTAGGTTATTATATTTATATTATGTTTGCTTACTGTGTCCTAGCTTCTTGTTTTGTTTTGTTTTGCAATGCCCAAATAGGCTGCTCGTGTGAGCTAATTTGATTATTGGCACCTTTGAAGCTGTAACAACCTGTCACCAGGTGGTTAGATCTGTTACTAGGTGTGTGAGACCAGGAGTTCCTTTACTTTTCTTCAGTGGATTCAGCTCAGGTGTTCAGGTAGTTAGTCACCGGGTGTGTGGTACGAACACTCACCTACAGTCCTAGATGGGCAGGGATGATTGGAGTAGGCACGGGTATCTGGCTGTAGTAGCGGCTCATATGCTGAGCAAGTCAGGGGGCTGACAGCTGCCCCTGAGTGTCTAGGAGGAAAGTGTGTCCCCGTTCCCTAGAGTGTGTAGTTGGGTGGGTTTTACAGCCAGACATTGGGCACCCAATGCTATTGGCTGAAAGGACTGGGAGGCACCACTTATTCTTGGATCCCTGTTGCAGGTGAGTAGGTGGCGTGGTTGGAGCCACCAGTCCTCAGGCCCCTAATGTGGATAGGTGAGGACGCTGCTTAGTGGGTGAAGCCATGTCAAATGTTACAAACCTGCCACTCCACCATATGGCTGATACAGTTGAAGTTAGGCTTCAGGTATATACTCTGTTGTACTGTGCTAGTTAGGGCCTACACTGTTGAAATGGGCCCACACAGGTCTGTGTAGGGGTGAAAGGTGTTTAAAGTCCATTGACCCCTTATGCCTTTTCCTAGGGAGCTGTGCCTACCCTGAGTTCCCGGCTCAGGGGAGGTTGCAGATTATTTTTTCCTATTTGTTAATTTGTTCCCTCTCCAAGGGAACAAGAGAACAAAGAGAATGGCTCAGGGTGAGTGACGGGTCCTACTTCTGGCCAGGGGACATGGCAGTCACTGAAGCCAGCCTGGGACTGGTGCAGAGCAGGGAGGGAGCAAGTAAATGGTAGAGAGATTCTTTCCAAATTGGGTGTTTTTTGATCCGTGTGGTTGGTTAGACTCATGTACTTATCTTTTGTCAATTGAGCACTGCTTTTCACTGGTTCTGGAGGCTTGAGTAGACTCTCCACTACTCGGTCTCTCCTGATGTGGAAAACTCATCCTGAACACCACTACTTGCCTACCCGCACATGCCAGCCCATCAGGCCTTCAGGGTGGTGGTTCCCACTGGGTCAGGTCTGGCAACTCCGTGCTGCTTCTGAACCATCTCTCCCTCCCCCTGCCACTCAGTCTGATTCCTCAACTTTGCCTTTGTTGTTCAGGGCTTCTAGATTGTCATATATAATTGATTCACTTGGGTTTTTGGGTCTTTGTTGTAAGAGGGACCACAGGAAGCGTCTGACTACTCAGCCACCTTGGCCCCGTCTCTTCTTCCTTCTTAAATAAGGTTTGTGAGCCCAGGAGTCCCTTTGATTGGATTAGGACTCACCTACGCCAATATGACCTCATATTAACTTAACCTGTAACATCTTCAAAGACCCTAATTCCAAACAGGGTCACATTCACAGCTATAGAGGTTAGGACTTCAACATATATTGGTGGGGGACACCATTCAATCCATAATGGTTTGCTTGTTGGGTTGCCAAATTTAGCAAATAAAAATACAAGACACCCATTTAAATCTGAATTTCAAGATAAACTACAAATAATTTTTAAATGTGAATTATGCAATATTTGGGACATGTTGTTAGCTGCCGATGAGTTGGCCCCTGACTCGTGGCAGCTCTAAGTACAATGGAACAAAATACTGCTTGGTCCTGTGTCATCCCCAGACCTTTGTGATCCATAGGGTTTTCATTGGCTGATTTTCAGAAGTTGATTGCCCAATCTTTCTTCATAATCTGTCTTAGTCTGGAAGTGCCACTGAAGCCTGTTCAGCATCATAGCAACACATAAGCCTCCACTGACAGAGAGATGGTGGCCATGCATGAGGTACATTGGCTGGAAGTAAATTTTAAAAAAAGCTGACACAAATCTTCTGAGTAGAAAGCAAGAATTCTACCACTAAACCACCAATGGCCCCGTATAGGACATACTTATACTCAACATGTATCCGCTGTTTACCTGGAATTCAAATGTAACTGGGTGCCCTTTATTTTATCTTGCAGCCGTATTTGCTTGGTTAATTGCAAAACCTTTTGGGGAGAGAAGATTATGTTTCAGGATTTTAGATAGATTAAATATCAAGTGACTGTCTCAGTGAATTATTTTGACTTCAAGCCATAGTTTATTTTTAGAAACAGAGCTGCAGAAAATGAGTAGAATGGCCACACTCTGAATGTATATTTACAGCATACCATTATTGACACCAATGGCCTGGCACCAATACTATATATGTGGAACACATAAACATACATATGTGGCTTCCTTTCCAAAATGACTTTTATATGCTAGTGGAGAACTGTAGCATGTTACTTTTCTCTTCACTTTTATGTCAGGTTGTACGGTGTAGAAATTTCTCCAAAATGATCCAAGTTGTAAACTGCCATTTAGCAACTCCCACTCAGGAACACCAGCCTCCATCTTTTTGCCTGCTCTGCTATAGTAGCCTCGTCTGGAATTTCAGTAGTATATCTCTGTTCTCTTTCATGTGGTGGAACAGATCTTGGTGGTAAAATTACTGAAACTGTTATTCTTACCACAGAGGAGTGGAGAGAACAACTAATTTTAGAAGAGGAGGTGGGAATTTGATTTCAAGGTTGTCACACTTTTATCCCAGCACAGATTTTTATCTTCTCGTTTTTATACCGTAGAAAAAGGCATGTGTTTCCCTACCTCCATAATGAATTAGTATATTTTTTTATGGGCTACACTATCTCCCTAATTGAACATAAATATGAGGGATATGGGAATGATTGGAACTTGGCAACCATAAGTGAAATGACAGATTCCTTCTAATGACATCCGTTTGAAACAAAGAGTTACACATTGTATTCCAAAGTGACCAACTCCCAGTTTAGCAATAACCATGAACGTATGTTGTAGAGAGTTGAGAATTTGCAGGGCTCCAAAGTAAGCAATCTTTGTTTTAGGAATTGTGATAGAGCCAATTGTTGCCATGGCTACCGTTTGCTCTAATTGTGATACATTAGTAGCAACAATAATTGGATGGCTCAAGTCATTTAATTAATTAAACTCAAACTTGGACTCTGCCAAAAGAATTATAGATGAAATTAGCATCCATTGAATGCACCTGTAAAATATGAATTGCATTAGTCTTGTCAGCTGGGGGTGAGAGGGAGATGAAATGCTTGTGTAGTCTCAATCTGGCTTTCTTACCCATAACCAGTCACAGGGATATTTTATAATTTATGTTTAAAATGCGTTCTCAGATGAAATACAACAGCCTTGATCAGTGCAGCATGGTTTTTTTATTGCTATTCGGACCAATAAAATATGTGAAAGTTCAGATGGAGGGAGGTGGTAGCTGACAGAGATTACAGATGAGACCACAGTCCCTCCACTAACACTGAGCTTCTGAAAATAGGAATTTATAATGGAAAAAGCTGAGATAGGTATAGCCATGGTAGCCCAGGTATGTTTTGACATCACTGAGAGCCTGGTGGGCTTTTCACCAAAAGAAGCAAGAGCATTATAGACTGGGTTGAGGTAAACTAGGATTGGTCTGTTAAATTCTGCTTATGAACCTGGGGAAATATTAGAACAAGAAGTCTCTCTTCATCAGACTTTACAAGTGTATGTCTACATCCGTTATCTCTCTTCATATTCATGGTCCTGGAAAAAAGGCATCATGATCTCCATTTTTTTCAGATGAGATAACTGGGCTTGAAGAAGTGAAATGATTTATCCCAAATCACCAAATAGGGCTGTTCCTGTCCCAAGGTAGGAGAGCAGAGCTTCATAAAAAGTGAGGGATGGATTTTAGGTGTGTCCGTTTGTTCACTAATTTAACAAACATATTTAGTAAGCACCTACTCTGTGGTACTTGGAATAAGAAGATGAGCAAAAATATAGTCATGAAACTTGCCTTCATAATGTCTCACTATTATTTGTTTCCTATTGTCGTTGTTGTTAGTTACCATGAAGTTAGCCCCTGACTCATGGCGACTCCATGCACAACAGACAAAATGACTCCATGCACAACAGACGAAATACCGCCTGGTCCTGTACCATCCCCATAATTGGTTGATGGTTGGACCATTGTGATCCATAAGGTTTTCATTGGCTGATTTTTGGAGGTAGATGCCAGGTCTTTCTTCCTAGTCCATCTTAGTCTGAAAGCTCTGCTGATATCTGTTCAGCACCATAGCAACATGTAAGCCTCCATGGACAAAAGGGCGGTGGCTGCACATGAGGTCCATTTGCTGGTATTTGAACCCGAGTGTCTTAGTCTGGATTCTCTAAAGGAACAAAACCAATGAGACATACAGATATAAATATATAGAGAGATATTTACCTCAAGGAAATGGCTCACGCAGTTGTAGGGGATGGTAGGTCTCAAATCCATGGCTCAGGTGGCAGGCTGGAGATCACTACTGGCTCATGGGATTGCAGGGGCAGGTGAATCCAGTATCTGCAGGTCAGGTGGCAGGCTGGAGACGTCTTCATGCTAATGTCCCACAAACTGGAGATCAGTGATGAGAAGAGTACAGGGTTGAGAGAGAGAACGAGCTTTGTCAGAACATCCGTTTATGTACTCGAGGCAGGCCACACCCCCAAGGAAATGCCCCTTTCAACTGATTGGCTGATCACATCAGATCACATCGTGGAAGGTGATTACATTATATATACATTATGGAAGAGCACCCAGTCCAGTGTCTACCAAACCACTGAGAATCATAGCCTAACCAAGCTGATGTGTAACATTAACCATCCCACTGCGTCTCTTACATGGAAAGCAAGAATTCTACCACTGAATCACCAATGCCCCTTGTATTAATTTCCTAGTGTAGCCATAATAAAATACCACAAATTGTATGTTTTATAAGAACAGAAATTTATTGTCTCATGGTTCTGGAAGCGAGTAGTCCAAATTCAGGGTGTCAGCAGTGCCACGCTCTAGGGGAAGATCCTTTATTGTCTCTCCCAGCTTCTGGTAGCACGAGGAATTCGTTGGCTTGCAGTTGCAAGTTGGCAAGTTGATAACTGTCATCAACAGACAATTTTCTCTCTCTGTCTCTTCTCCTCTTTTATCAGAACACCACTCATATTGAATCAGGACCTGCCAGACTCCAGTATGACCTCATGCTAACTTTCTGATAACATCTTCAAAGAATCTATTTCCAAACAAGGTCATGTTCACATGTGCTGGGGGTTAGCAATACAATATATATTTTTTGGGGACACAATTCAATCCATAATGCCTACTTATGCCACGTTGTCCTTTCCTTTAAAATTCAACAGACTGTCTTGGCTATGAACAAATATGCACAATGATGATACATTCCACAAGTATCAGCTGATATATACACTATGCAAAAACAAGGGAAGAACCCAATAAAATTAATTTGACACAATAGACACAACAATGGACTCAAATGTATCAATGATCATGAAGATGGCACAGGACCAGACCTGGGGTCACCATGAGTCAGAGCCAACTCAAGGCAACCAACAACAACAATACAATGTGCTAAGAATACAACAATGAGTGAAATAGACATGGCCATTG
The DNA here is from genome assembly GCF_000243295.1 of Trichechus manatus latirostris. Classification (NCBI taxonomy): domain Eukaryota; kingdom Metazoa; phylum Chordata; class Mammalia; order Sirenia; family Trichechidae; genus Trichechus; species Trichechus manatus. The sequence continues at coordinate 7,237,912 of NW_004443937.1, forward strand.
TTTTCCAGGAGCTTGTGGTTAGATGGAGGGGGCAGTCAATTTTATGTAATCCCACAAATAGGCAGAGAATTATGACTCTGATAAGTGCTATGAGGGAGACAGCTATGATGCTGTGTTGGTATTCCAGGGCTGACTACAAAATACCACAATCTGGGTGGCTTATAAGAGCATAAATTTATTGCCTCACAGTTCTGGAGGCTGGGAGTCTGAGATCAAGGTGTCAACTGCGTGGATTTCTTTTGAGGCTTTGAAGGACAATCTGTTCTGTGTTTCTCTCTTAGCTTATGATAGCTCAGGATTTCCTTGGCTTGGAGAGGTGAAATGATTAACCCCAAATCATAAAAGTGTTCCTGTCCCTGAAGCATCACATGGCATCCTTTTTCTTTCTCCCTGTCTCTATGTATCTTCCCCTCTTTTATAAGGACACCCTACCCCAGTATGACCTCATGTTAACCTAACTGATAACATCTTCTAAGCCTGTATTAGAAACAGGGTCACATTCATAGTAATAGGGATTAGAACTTCAGCATATCTTCTTGGGGGACGTTATTTAATCCACAGCAGGTACTATCGGGGCATTGAATAGAGTGGAATTGACCTGGGCTTGAGCAGGAATGGAGCTGAAATCTGAAAGAAGACTTAGTATTCAATCAGAGAGGCAGAACCACCAGGTGACTGTGGGAGCTGGGTCTTATATATGGTGGCAGGAATGTCTTATATAAGACTGTTGTCTTGGCATTTGATGTTGAAACTTGAAGTTCACAAAGCAGGCCGTAGGGAAGAGAAGATGGATGTAAAGTGAGGGAGAATGAGGACAAACTGGAGCCTAAAAGGAAAGATTGACACCTGTGTATTTTTGTTGTCACTGACCTTGATGGTTTGCCACAGAGCTAAACACACACACACACACACACACACACACACACACACACACACCAGCCCTTTAGTCAAAGAAGCTGAAGGAAGACCCAGTAAAAGGTGGAGCAGTTGAAATTCCAGGAGATAAGCAATAGTGGGTCTGCTCCTTCACTTCTCTACAAATCTCATCCAAGAATCTCTCTCACAGCTTCCTGTTATGGATTGAATTGTTCCCCCTCAAAAAGATATGTTGAAGTCCTAACCCCTGTACCTATTTTGGAAATAGGGTCTTTGAAGTTAAGTTAACATGAGGTCATACTGGGGTAGGGTAGAGTCTAATAAAAGGGGAGAAGAGACACAGAGTGAAGACAGTCATGTGACCAGGAAGGCAGAGATTACAGCTGCAAGCCAAGTGTCCTAGTCATCTAGTGCTGCCATAACAGAAATACCACAAGTGGATGGTTTTAATGAAGAGAAGTTTATTTCCTCACAGTCAAAAGTAGGCTATAAGTCCAAATTCAGGGTGTCAGCTCCAGGGGAAGGCTTTTTCTCTCTGTTGGCCTTCTCATCAATGTTCCCCTGGACTAGGAGTTTCTCGGCGCAGGGACCTCGGTCCAAAGGACATGCTCTGCTCCCGGCACTGCTTTCTTGATGGTATGAGGTCCCCAACTCTCTGCTTGCTTCCCTATCCTTTTATCTCTGGAGAGATAAAAGGTGGTGCAGGCCACACCCCAGGGAAACTCCCTTTGCATTGGATCAAGGATGTGACCTGGGTAAAGGTGGTGTTACAATCCCACCCTATTCCTCTTTAACATAAAATCAGAATCACGAAATGGAGGCTAACAACACAATTCTGGGAATCATGGCCCAGCCAAATTGATACACACATTTTTTGAGGGACATAATTCAAACCATCACACCAAGGAATGGCTGGGGCTACCAGAAGCTGTGAGACAAAGAAGGATCTTCCCCTAGAGCCTTTGAAGAAAGCATGGCTCTGTCAACACCCTGAATTCGGACTCCTAACCTCCAGAGCTTAGAGACAATAAACTTTTGTTTTTATCAGCCACCGAGTTTAGGTATTTTGTTGAGGCAGCCCTAGGAGATGAATACACCCCCGTGACTGGATACATCCAGGGAAGGGGAATCTGGGAGAAGTAGTTGAGCCTAGCGGGGTTGTCTTGTTACAAAGTCAAGGCACAGGAGGTAGAAGCAGTGACTTGTACAGAGGCCCTGGCATGGAAGACAGCACGTAGCTACTGAGAAATTGAAGATCAGTATGTAGCACTCAAGAAAGACAGGAGTTGTTAGATGTCACAAAGGTTATTTCTTCTGTCAGTCTTGTGTCTTTTCACTGAAGATTTGAGGGGATATGCCCTACTTTGCATATCTTACTTTCTGCTACTACAAACGAAAATATTACAATATATTAAAGTTCTCGCTTGGAATCCTTTCAGCAAAATTTTCGGGGGTGAAATTGAATCAAAACCCATTTAAGCTATGTGACACCAAATTCATGTTCACCGAGTGCACACACTGAAAGAATTAAGTTTGACTTCTGAACCAGTGAGTTTGGGAGATGAGCTCAAGCTTCTCACTTGGCTGGCTACGGATCAAGACAGCCATCTGTCTTTAAGTATCTCCTACGCTCAGGACATGCCTGGGATGGAACACCAAGCATGAAACAGGGGCATGGCCTTCAAGGCGCTATCATTTTACCAACAAGATCAGATGTGTGCAAGTGAAACTATTAATTAATAAGAGTATGGCATACATTACAAATCATATCAGCAAGTCCAGAAGAGGGTGGCATGCCCTACAAGATAGGTAGGCATTAATTCTATAGAGAAAAGATTTTTTTACCAGTATCCATTGAATCAGTTCCAACTCCTGGTGACCTCATGTGTGTCAGAGTAGAAAAAATTTCAATGGCTGCTTTTTCAGAAGTAGATTACCAGGCCTCTCTTCTAAGGTACATCTGGGTGGACTTGAACTTCCAAACTTTTGGTTATCAGCCAAACATATTGTTCATTTGCACCACCCAGGAACTCCACGCAGAAAGGAAGGGAACACCAAATTACCCAGAAGAGGAGTGTAAAAAACTTCCTGGGTAGGATTATGCAGCTCCGAGAAACACATGGCTTAGCTAGAGTTCTGGGGAGCAGAGCATGTGGACTTTGTTAAACAGGTTTATGGTAGAGTAGAACAAGGGTCTGTGGACCTAGGAGCTTATTAGATTGGAGTTAGAATTTTGGCATAAATTGCTAAAGCTCTTTGAACTCTGGCCTTCTATAATACAGAGGCAATAATGTCTATCTGAAATTTTTTTTTTTTTGTGAATTGGCTATAACAATGAGCTTACATTAGAGCTTACATTCAAACAAAAATGTGGAAAGTAAGTTGATGACAATTGTTGAGAAGAAAAATAAGGCAGGTCAGAAGATGAGAGTGAGGTTGGTGCAATTTCATATGGGGATGAAGAAGGGCTGTCTGAGAAGATGCCATCCTAGCAGAGACCCAGATGACATGAGGGAGCCAGGTGGGTATCAGGGAAAGAGTGGTTTTTTAAATTATTAAAGATTTGAAGTAGTACTCTACATAGGAAATCATAAGTGTACCTACTTAATATTCAGTGGTAGAATTCTTGCCTTCCATGCAGGAAACTAGAGTGCAATTCCCAGCCAGTGCACTTCATGTGCAGCCACCACTCATCTGTTAGTGGAGGCTTGTGTGTTCCTATGATGATCAACAGGTTTCAGCGGAGCTTCCAGACTGTCTTAGGTAGGGTTCTCTAGAGGAGCAAAACCAGTGAACCGTATATGTAAATACATATAAAAACCCAAAACCCATTGCCATCAAGTCGATTCCAACTCATAGCGACCCTATAGGACAGAGTAGAACTGCTCCAAAAGGTTTCCAAGGAGCGGCTGGTGGGTTTGAACTGCCAACTTTTTGATTATCAGCCATGCTCTTAACCATTGCACCACCAGGGCTACCCTAAATATATATAGAGAGATTTACTTCAAATAAATGGCTTACACAGCTGTGGAGGGTGGGAAGTCCCAAATCCATGGGTCAGGTGTCAGATTAGAGGCTTCTCCTGACTCACTGGTTGCAGGGACTGATGAACCCAAAATCTGCAGGTCAGGCAGAAGGCTGCTGGCTCACGGGGTTGGGGGAGCTGGCAAATCCCAAAATTTGCAGATCAGACAGCAGGCTGCTGGCTCATGTCCCAAGAACTGGAGGTCAGAGGAGGACAAGTCAGATACAGGATCGAGAGAGGGCAAGCTTTGCCAGAACATCTGTATATATTGGATGCAGGCACATCCACAAGGAAACTCCACTTTCAACTGATTGGCTGCTCACTTCAAATCACAAAATGGAGGATGATTATATAATATCTGCCAAACCTCTGAGAATCATAGCCTAGCAAAGTTGACACATAACCTTAACCATCACATAGACCAGGAAGAAAGACCTGGCAATCTGCTTTCAAAAATTAGCCAGTGAAAACCCTATGTATCACAGCAGTCCAATCCTCAACTGATCATGAGAATGGCGTAGGACCAGGCAGCATGTTCTTCTGTTATGCACGGGGTCACTGTGGTGTCACCATGGGGGCTGGCTCCAAGACGGTTAACCACCACAACAACAGTGTTCTCTAAAACTTCAAAACTGCAGATTGTTTACATTTAGCTTTGGAATACCTATGTAATGGCACTTGCATTTGGGCACGAGAATATCTGATAATATAGAAATGTCCAACACTTTCTAACAACCCATTGCTTCCAAGATGCACAATATTTCTCAGATACTACAAGAATGCAACATGTGGAAAGTGCTAGAACACTTTGTGGGCCCTACAGATTTAGCTGTTAACACAATTATTTGTAATAACTGGGGTAAAATCTACTTTCTCTGTGTTGTTATGGAGACTTAAAGACATAATATATGGGAAGTGCCTCATTCAGGGTCTGAAACATTTTAGGGCCTCAATAAGCATTAATTTATCATAGAAATTTTACCGTAGATATGCATAGTGATAATTTCTTGGCTATCCCACATTGTCTTTTTAGGTCTGAACTTACGTGTTTGGCTAGTTCGGGAGGGTTTTGAGAAGAAAATGAAACCAAAGCTCTAGAAAGGGACGTTTACACATATCAATGCACATAGTGGACAATGGGGGCAGACCGCCAGGAGCAGAGAAACTTCAGAAGTCTCTAGTAGTTGTCCTCTTGTGATGAGGGCCAGCTCTGGGGTGGTGCGTTTGGAATGACAAAGCAGATGCATGCAAGTGGCCTTGCAAAGAAATAACAGACTCATTGGAGAAAGCAGGAATGGGAAGAATCCAAAGTTCTGGCTTGGAAAGCCAGAAAAAATTATGACATTCTAGAAAATGATAAAGCAGCTAGTACAGTGGCTAGATTATAAATAAAATCACATCATTTTAGAGCAGAACAAACCCTTATAATGTGTTGTTTTACAGGTGGGTAATGCAAAAAGGAGATGTGGTTTGCTAAGGGTTGTACAGTTCATGGGGTAAAGAAACAAGGGCAGAAGAATGTCCCCTGTCAGCTTCCGCTCTGACTTCTGCAGAGGCTGCCTTTATAGGACTAGATTGAATCGATGATTAGACCTCCACATGGAACTGTCCCATAAACAGGTCAAATGTTGGGACATTCAGAGAGAGACCCGGGCTGGAGAGGGGCATTTGCATCAAGGCATTTTGCTGAAGATATAAGCAAAGGGCAAGAGTAGAGAGAAAAGACATATGGTTAAAAGAAAACAAAGAATGGTCCCAAAAGGGAGAAGACATCAGGGTAGGCACTCTCCTTGTAGCTGAGGAGGACTGATTCAAGAATGTGGGAGGCAAGTTGTCAGGCATCAGAGCCATTTCCTAGGTAGAAGGGGAGCTGTTTTAGGACAGGGGCAGGTCCAGAAACCAGACTGAAAGAGTTAAACATGGTCCATATCAGGAGCAAGAGTGTCTGAGTGGTACAAACTGTTAATGCGCTTACTGCTAACTGAAAGGTTGGTGGTTCGAGTCCACCCAGAGGAGCCTGATGATCTACTTGCAAAAAACAGCCATTGAAAACCCTGTGGAGCACAGTTCTACTCTGATACACTTGGGGTCACCATGAGTCAGAGCATCAGCAACTGGTTTGGTTTTGGCTTTTTATCAGGAGCAAGTTTCTCCAGGTAGCACCTCCTGTTCTAAGGCTCCTCCAGCCCAATCCCTGGCCCCCTTTGACCAGGTTAATACTTTGGCAATGTGGCTCACTAATTGTTACTTGGCAGAAACTAGCCATAGCAGTTCTATGGGGTAAGTGGACAAAATGGACCCTGGCACAGTGGTTAAGAGCTACAGCTGCTCATCAGAAGGTTGGCAGTTTGAATCCACCAGCGTCTCCTTGGAAACCCTATGGGGCAGTTCTACTCTGTCCTATAGGGCTGCTATGAGTCAGAATCAACTTGACAGCAATAGGTTTGGTTTGCTTTTTTTGGATGAAATGTCCAGAAGGCAGCTGGAGTTATAGGGCAAGGGGTAGGCAGACCCTCTGTTGACTAAGACACAGTGTGGGAAGCCTTGGTAATGGGACCAAATACTTCGTCGGGTCAGGACCTAGCACTGACATGGTTTTACAGTAGCCCAGGTCCATAAAGCCTATGCATGTGCTTCCTTTTATTTTTCACTTTTCTAGAAACTCTGAAATAACAACTATATGCCTTCCTTTGGCCGATAGCTGGATAGAAAGAGGAGAAAGATCACTTGACTCTGCAGTCCCACCTCAACCATTATCAGGCCGTTCAGCTTTAGGCAAGTTGTTGAGCCTCAGCTTCCTTATGTATAAATTAGAAATGTATCCTTCCAAGTCAGGAGATTATTGTTCACATCAAATGCAAAAAGAGATTGGAAAAGCTGTAAGGCACATTCAGAGTTGCTTCTTTTTTTAATAACTTAGAATTCATAAATATAAAAACAAGAAGAAATATAGTCATTTTTGTTTTTCCTCTTACTGATCAACACCTGTTTGAAATCAAGCACATGCCTTAGGTGACAAATTAGTCTCAGAAAAGTTACCTGGCCTACAAATTAACACTCTAGCTTTCTGTAGATATAGAACAGAGATCACGTCCCCTATTTCAGATGTTCTTGTAGCTTATTAAAGTTAGATATCTTAGGAAATAATTATTCCCCATCAGAAGGGTAGCATCTCATAGTCATAAAAATGAGAAGAAATTCTCTTTTGTAGGTGTGGGAAGGTCAGCAGGACAGATATTTGCATATTGCTGAAATCACAAACCCTCAACTCATCAGAGTTGAAAGCTTGCTGCTGTAGCTTGCTGGAAAACATTCAAACTTGTATCTCAAGTGTGTGTTCGCTATGATTTTCATTTTGAAACCCAAAGCACAACTCCTGAGATTTTTTATAAAAATTCAGGCATTTTTTTAATTGAAAAAGCAAAATACTTAGGGTTATCATTCCTTCTTCTTAAAATAGGTGGTATATACTTCAGTTAGAAGGTAGTGATGGTTCAGTGGTAAAATTCTTTTTTTTGTTCTTTATTTTATTGATACAAGGTATTACATCAATTGAGTTTTGCATATCTATTGCCGTTCTCTATTTTTTTTTAACAAATGTTAATTTTATTGGCTGCTATGATCTTTTTAAAAAATTATTTTTTAATTTTTGTTGTTGAGAATACACACATTAAAAACGTACACCAATTTAAGTTTCTACATGTATGATTCAGTGACATAATCATATTTTTTGAGTTGTGCAACCATTCTTGCTCTCCTTCTCTGAGTTGTTCCTTCCCCATTAACATAAATTCACTGACCCCCAGGGTTCCCATCTAATCCCTCAAGTTGCTGTTGTCAGTTTCATCCCATATAGATAGATCTCAAAAGAGCATAATGCTCAAGGCAGAAACCCTTTACTAGTTACACTAAACTGTTGTTTGACTTTTGGTTCAAGGTTTAAAAATTATCCCAGGGCAATAGTTTCGGGGGTTCATCCAGCCTGGACTCCATGAGAATTTGAAATTCTGGTCCGTATCTCTCCCCACACCCAATCAGGACTCCTCCACAGAATCCCAGATCAAAGTGCTCAGTAATGGTAGCCAGGCACCATCCAGCTCCTCTGGTCCCATGGCAAAGAAGACAGTAGTTCATGCAGGCAATTTACCACACTCTCCACTTTCTTCTCCCATTCTTGACTCTCCCTCCTCCTCTGCCATCCAGGTGAACAGAGACCAATTGTGCACTGGATGACTGCCTGCAAGCTTTTAAGACCCCAGACACTAAGCAACAAACCAGGAGGTAGAACATGGCACTAAACACGTTATTAGGTCAATTCACTGGGATGTCCCACGAAATCATGACCCCAAACCCCTAAACAAAGGAACCAACTATTCTCTGTTTGATGTGGTGTTATCATTATACCTTCCTTTCCTTCCTTAATCATGCTTTCTTGTAGTTCTGTGAACATATTTATAATGGCTATTTTGAATTCTTTTTCTGCTAAATCTGACATCTGGTCTCACGGGCAGTTTCTGTGGTCAGCTTCCTCCCTGCTTCCCCCCCACCCCTGCCCTCCCCCACCAGTGTATGGGTCATTCTTTTTTTTAATTATTTTTTCCCATACAAAAATTTATACATACATTGTTATATGACTCTAATTGCTCTCCCCAAACTGTGACAGCACACTCCTCCTTTCCACCCCTCATTCCCCATGTCCATTCAACCAGCTCCTAACCCTCTCTGCCTTCCCATCTCACCTCCGGACAGAAGCTGCCCATTTAGTCTCTTGATCTACTTGAGCTAAGAGGCACACTCCTCAGGAGTATCCCTTTATGTCCCACAGTCCAGTCCAATCCCTGTCTGAAGAGTTAGCCTCGAAAATTGTTTTAGTTCCAGGCTGAGAGAGAATCCAGGGGCCGTGCTCTCCGGAGTTCCTCCAGTCTCAGTCAGACCATTAAGTCTGGTCTTCTTACTAGAATTTCAGTTCTGTACCCCACATTTCTCCTACTTCATCCGGGACTCTCTGTTGTGTTCCCTGTCAGGGCGGTCATTGGTAGTAGCCGGGTACCATCTAGTTCTTCTGGTCTCAGGCTGATGAAGTCTCTGGTTTATGGGGCCCTTTCTGTCTCTTGGGCTAATACTTCCCTTGTGTCTTTGGTGTTCTTCATTCTCCTTTTCTCCA
>NW_004443937.1:7248835-7278771 GCF_000243295.1 Trichechus manatus latirostris
CTTAATATTTACCCCTATTTTTCTAAGTTTATACCAGTCTTTTATTTCTTTATATTGCCTTGACTTCCTCTCCATTTGAAAAATCTACATTTACATTTTTTAAGTCCCTCTTTTTTGTTTGAATGTTGTCAACTTTTACATATTGACATCTGTTTCCCTATTTTGAGTGTTTTAGCCTTGATTTACTTTTCTGACTTCCTTATCTGATTTGATATCTGGTTGTGCTGTCCTGTGTTCTAATCTTGGGTTTTATCTGATGTTTCTGATTTTCTAATCGGAGGACTCCCTTTAGTATTTCTTGTAATTTTGGTTTGGTTTTTGCAAATTCCTGAAACTTCTATTTATCTGGAAATGCCCTAATTTTGCCATCATATTTGAGAGACAGTTTTGCTGGTTATATAATTCTTGGCTGGCAGTCTTTTTCCTTAAAGGCTTTATGTACGTCATCCCACTGCCTCCTTGCCTGCATGGTTTCTTCTGAGTAGTCCAAGTTTATTCTTATTGACTCTCCTTTGTAGCTGGCTTTTTGTTTATCCCTAGCCACTCTTAAAATTCTCTCTTCATCTTTGGTTTTGGCAAATTTGGTTATAATATGTCTTGGTGACTTTCTTTTGGGATGTACATTATGTGGGGTTCGATGAGCATCTTGGATAGGTATCTTGTCATCTTTCAAGATATAAGGTAAGTTTTCTGCCAACCATTCTTCAACAATTCTCTCTGTATTTTCTGTTAACCCCTGCCCCTGTTCTGGTGCTCCAATTACTGGTAGGTTATTCCTCTTGATAGAGTCCCACATAATTCTTAGGTTTAATTCTTCTTTTTTTTTTTTTAAAATCCTTTTATCTGATTTTTCCTCAAATAAGTTGGTGTCAAGCGCTTTATCTTCAGTCTCACTAATTCTGACGTCCTTTGCCTCAGTTCTGCTCCTATGACTTTCTTTTGAGTTGTCTAATTCTGAAATTTTATTGTTAATCTTCTGGATTTCTGATTGCTTTCTCTCTATGGATTCTTGCAGCCTGTTAAATTTGTCATTATGCTCTTCTATAATCTTTTTGATTTCCTCTACTGCGTGTTCTGCATTTTGCTTAATTTCCTTCCTAATTTCTTGAAGAGTTCTGTGTATTACTGTTTTGTATGCTGCCTCTGGTAATTCCAAGAAATTCCTCCCCACCTTGGAAAATTTCTAGATTATTTTGGGAGCTTGCTGAAGCCATCATGGATTTGTCTGTTTATGTGATTAGGTATTGACTGTTGTCTCTGAGCCATCAATAAGTTATTATATTGATTTATGTTTGCTTACTGTGTCCTAGCTTCTTGTTTTATTTTGATATGCCCAAATAGGCTGCTGTATGAGCTAGTTTGATCATAGGCAGCTTTGAGCTCTAAGGTCCTGTCACCAGGTGGTTATATCTGTTACTAGCTATGTAAGCTCAGGAGTTTCCCCACTCCTCATTTATGGATTCAGCTCAGGTTCCCGGTAGATAGCCACCAAGTGTGTGGTGTAGGTACCCACATACACTCCTAGACAGGCATGGGTTATTGATGTACGCACAGACATCTGGCTGAAGCAGGGGGATACACTCTGAACAAGGCAGGGGACTGACAACCTGCCCCGAATGTCCAGGAGGAAGGCGTGTCCCTGTTCCTTAGAGCATGTAGGTGGGTGGGTTTTGTATCTGGACTATGAGCACCTAATGCTGTTGGCTGTAAGGACTGGGGGAAACCTCTTATTCATGGGCCCCTCTCACAGGTGGCTAGGTGGCCTGGGTGGAGCCATCAGTCCTCAGGCCCCTGAGGTGGGTAGGTGAAAACCCTGCTTAATGGGCAGAGCAGTGTCAAATATCAAGAACCTGCCACTTCACAGCTGAAACAGTTGAAGTTAGACTTTGGGTATATACCCTGTTGCACTGCGGTAATGAGGGCCTATGCTGTTGAGATGGGCCCACGCAAGTCTGTGCAGGGGGAAAGGCATTCAAAGTCCATGGATCCCTTATGCCTGTGCCTAGGCAAAGGAGCTCTGCCTACCCTGGGTTTCTGGCTTAGAGGAGCCGGCAGTTTATTTTTTTCCCATTTGTTAATTTGTTCACTCTCCAAGGCCGGGAGAATGGCTCCCGGCGTGTGACAGATCCTACTTCCAGCCCTGGGGACTCAGCAATTGCTGAAGCCAGTCCAGGACCCAGTGCAGAGCAGGGAGCAGGGATGTAAATGGGAGAGTGGTTTTTCCCTAAGGGGGGGTGTTTTTGATCCGTGCAGTAAGCTGTACGCAAGTACTTATCTTTCTCTGTCGAGGACTGCTTTTCACTGGTTTTGGTTGGCGTGTAGACTCTCTGGCGCTGGGTCTTTCCTGGTGTGGAGAACGCGCCTCCTGAGCAGCACCGCTTGCCTGCCTCACTACTCACCCATGAGCTGCTCAGGTCTGAAGGTATCAAGCTCTCGCTAGGTCAGGTCTGGCAACTCCTCTCCCTCCCACTGCCACTCAGTCCGGTTCCTCCACTCTGTCTTTGATGTTCAGGGCTCCCATATTGCCATATATAATTGAATCACTTGTTTTTTCGGGTCTTTGTTGTAAGAGGGTCCACTGGAAGCATCTGACTACTCCGCCATTTTGGCCCCCCCCCTCATTTCTTTGCATGCCTCATAATTTTTTGTTGGAAACTAGACATTTTAGATAATATAGTGTGGCAACTTTGAGAACTGTCTCCCTACTACCCTATTCCCTCTGCCCATATGACTTATTGTTATTTGTTCATTTGTTTGTGACTGGCTGGGTTATATTAGTGAAGCCTATTTCACCTCCTCAGTGTTGAGCCTCTGATGTTGCTCCTCAAGAGGTGCACTTTTGTGTATGCCACAGTCATCCTGGGATGACAGTGGTTTTGGTAAGGGTCTTTTCCTCCCGTTCCCTGACCACACCCAGCTGTTAAACTCTGTGAGTCGCTAATAGCTCCACTGATTGTTCTATTATTTTCAGCAATGTCCTGGGTTATAAATTGTTCTACAAACTAATCCAGTCAAATTGTGACTCCTTTAAAAGAATAATTTCTGCAGTCAGTCAGTGTTTGATCTTTGTTCTGACCCCAGGAAGGCTCCTCCCAGCTGTCTTATGGCCTAGTTCTCTCCTGCAAACTAGAGGGCCTACTGTCTAGGCTATATCTTCATTAAATCCACAAATCTCCTTCCAGCTTCCTTTCACCATAACCTCCGCTGTTCTTGAGAGTGCCCTTAGGCTTCTCCATGCTCAGTTACAAATGAAGTCAATTCTTTTGGGAAGAGATTAGGAACTATCTATTTCATGGCTTGCTTCTCCCCCCTGACAAAATCTCTGGAATAGGACCCTGGAATAGGGAGGTGGGGACAGTGGTAAGTTTCTCTGAGTGACACTTCCACTCTAGAAGCTGAGTGCTTGGTAGGGGGTAAGGTGCAGCAACCTGAGGTCCTCTCAGCTTATCTCTTCTGTTGTGGAACTACCACCTCACAAGCCAGGACAGGGGTAGTCAGGGCACCAGTATCCTCAGTGTGCTGTGCCCAAGGTAGAGCCCCTGGTCCATCTGTGGGGGCTAGGTAGAAGAAGGGAGCTTCCATCTCTCAACTGCACTTGCCCAAGACTTAGCCTCAGTAATAGGTAGCTGGGGGCAGGATGTCAGTGGTAAAATTCTTGCTTTCCTTGTGGGAGACCCAGGTTTGATTCCCAGCCAATATACCTCATGGATAGCCACCAACCTGTCAGTGGCACCTTATGTCTTGCTATGATGCTAAACAGATTTCGGTGTAGTTTCCAGACTAAGACAGACTAGAAAGAAAGGTCTGGTGATCTACTTCTGAAAATCAGCTCTTGCAAACAGTACGTATCACAAAGGTCCAATCTTCAACCAATCATGGGATGGTGCAGGACCTGTCAGCATTTTGTTCCATTGTGCATGGGGTATCCATGAGTCAGGGGCCAACTCAACAGCAGCTGATAACAACAACATACTTCAATTATATTATAGATAGTAGCTAATTTATTCAACAAGCTTTTCCTGTGGGACTGTTGTGTGCCTGTCCTGGGGGCTGCAGCAGCATCTTCAGGAAAAGTCGTTGCTCTAATAGGCTCTGGTTGATTTTACAACTTACCCCGGCTATGACTTCAGAAAGAACTGAAACCATCTATGTCTTCTTTGTATCTGTATCCATAGTGCCTGGCACTTAGCACTCAAAACAAACTGGGCCCCTGCCTCTTTTCAATTATATGTTAAAAATGATTTTGAATGTAAATATTTCAATGTGTTGAGGTAAAGAAAACGTTGGACTAGGAGTCCTGGTCCTATACTGCATTGCCAACCATCTCACTCACCTTTGTTTCTTCCACTGTAAAATAATGTGATTGAACCAGAAATCTCTAAGGGCACTTCTAACTCAGTAGTTCTATGCCTAATTCAGACTTAGGGAGTCAGAGAGGCCTTCCTGGAGGAGGCATTTAACATTTATCACCAAGTGTGAGTGAGAGTTGGATGAGGGGCATTCTGGGCAGTGGAAGGATGAGAAGTGATAGCAATCCTAGTATGCTCTCAGGACTTGCCCTAGAACCTGTCTGCCATCTTGGCATTTGAATCCAGGTTTGCTAATCTCCAGGAACATATAGAGGCATCATTAAGACTATCCGATATCTACTTAGTTATATATAACCATAGACCCCTTAGATTACTGGCCTTTAGGTGGTAGTTGTTCTTTGTTTTTGTTCACCTTCTATTGCTGTCCTATTTAAAATAAGCATGAGGATGTATTCTCCATCACCACTCACTCCCCATTCCAAGCCTCTGCAATAATCTAGAAAAAACAGGATGATTCTAGTAGGCTAGCAGACAATATTACTTATAAAGGCCCTGTTAAGGAAGTAGGGGAGGGAGGTCCCTGGGTGGTACAAACAATTAATGTGCTCCTCTGCTAACTGAAAGGTTGGAGCTTCACTTCCACCCAGAGACACCTCAGAAGAAAGGCCTGGTGATCTACTTCCAAAAAGCTAGCTATTGAAAACCCTATGGAGCACAGTTCTACCCTGATACATATGGGGTCACCATGAGTTGGAATCGATTCAGTGGCAATTGTTTTTGTTTTTATGGAAGGTGGTGGCTTGATTATTTCACAATTTAACTTTTGGGGCACTTATTTTCATCATTTAATATTGGGTTTACCAGGTAGATGGAATTTCCCAAGGCACTGATCTCCATGTAAGTGAAATTTTACTGTACTTCCAGAAAAAGCAAAAAATGAGGTAGGCTCGATGTAGTGCTTTAAGCATCACCTTATGCTAAGTACTGCATGGACTAGGTAACCGGAGCTTACCATCTAAATGCTAAAATAATATCTCAAAAGCCAGCACAAGTCTGAAAAGATAATCAAATTTCATAATTCTATCTCCAAGATGAGGACTTCATTCTACATTCCAGTTGTTTTTTCCTTTCTCTCTTTCTCTGTCTTTCAGCCTAGCGCATTTTAAAGTAGATTTGAAATCCAGGAAATTAGCACCTTCAATGTATTCCCAGAACAGATAGCTAATAAGGAGAAAATTTAAAAAATTTCAACCTGCTCACTTTCATGTTTTGTAACACATACTGCTTTGGCTTTAGAGTAGTTTAATCTGAATTAATCATTAGACTCTCTTCAGAGTGAATTGAGACGGTATTTAAAGCAAGTTACATTGTTAGTGTTATCCGACACCTGAAATTTAGCCATACAGAAGTTTGATACTCTGAATATTTCTTTTCCCAAGAACTTCAGTTGATAAGGATGATTTTCCAATACTCAAGGTTAAACAATTTGGGGGAAGACCTAGGAAAGAAAGCCCTCTTAGAGACATTTCTTCTTCCTCAAAATTGTACACAGATTAGAAATGCGAGAGTAAGATTTTCACCCTATCCAGCTAAGGAATCTTCCCGAGGTGCTGGATCAGATGCAGAGGAGTGACAACAGACTCAGCAGTGCTGCTCAATGCCCGGTATTTTCAGCACCTGGCCAATGTTGTACAAATTCACAAACTATGTCATTTGTCAAATCAGGTGTCACCTTGTGACCTGCACCTCTGTTGAGCTCACCCACCAACTGACAGGATTGCCAGATGAGCTTCCTCCTTAATCAGACAGATGGAAGATAATGAGGGAGAGGGGATGCTGCTATCAAAAGATACATTCTCTCTCACTTAGCCAAGGGCTTGGGGAAATCACTTGGAACTGGGAAGACAGGTTTGGCTTGTCCCTTAAGTTTCATTAGAAGGTAGCCTTATCCCACCTTTCCACTGTGGCGAGCTGACCTCTGTTTCCAAAGAGAACATTTCCCACTATCAGCAAAGCCATGCAATCTCTTAATAGAAGCCATGAGGCTTTATCAAGAACCGTTAAGCATATGTCACATTTCCCAAATTCATAGACATATGATTTTGGAAGAAAACTGTTGACCCTCAGGCAGTAGCTGCCTATTCAACATTATTCAGCATTTAGAGGTATTTAATGTACGTTACATAGTTTTTAATCTCTGTCTGATCATGTATGTTACCGCCAAGTGTCCTGTTCGATAGGTAAAGAAGAAATTCTTTGTTTAATGATGATATTGATTCTGCATAAACACCAGATATAATTATCACTGCCACCCTTGGATGTTATCAAAGGGGACATTACTGTGAAGCCATCATTTCAGTCCCCTCTGGATTTGTGGTCAGTTTCAGAAAAGACTGCTTGCCAAACATTCCAGCTGCTGAGTCAGAGACCAATTGTTTCGTCAGTGGTTGGGGCCAAACAGCAGGAGGACAATTCACCTCTTTACTGACACACTGTGGTGGTGCAAACAGTTAACACACTCACCTGCTAGCCAAAAGGTTGGAGGTTCAAATCCACCCAGAGGTGCTTCAGAAGAAAGACCTGATGATCTGCTTCTAAAAGGTCACAGCCTTGAAAACCCTATGGAGCACAGCTTTACTTTGATACATATGGCGTCACCACAAGTCAGAATTGACTAGACTGGTTTTTAGTGACACTGGTTTCTAGAGACACACTGCAGTGCTGAAGGTGTAGGTTGCATGGCCGCACCTGGCCACCAGGGGCAGTCAGAGGCCCAGACTCGTGCTTTCTTTGTGCCCTGTGGCCCTGACCTGTGGGGAAGGCTGTTCCTGCTGCAATTGTTTGGCTTTCTAAAAGGCAAAGATTCCAACAGAAGGCTTCTTGGTGCCACAGGCGGAAGTAGCCTTAGCAATGAGGAGCCATTGGGGATTCCTGCTGAGGGTGCTTGTTTCAATTGAGCCTATTCCAAAGGAATGACCCCCATGGTGGAATACTAGGCCTCTGAGTTTGAGCAGCCTCTAAGCATTAGGGATTTTACCCTTTATATCATTCACTCATTCATCCAACAGGATATAGTCTAGGTTTTAGGACCATAGAGATGAACAAACCAGGGGAGGGACCTGCCTTTCATGAAGCTTTCAGTATAATAGTGGGGCTAGAGCAGAGTTTCTCAACTTCCAACATTTTGGGCTAGATAATTCTTTGTTGGGGTTCTGTGTGGCTGTCCTGTGCAGTGTAGGATATTTAACAGTGTGCCGGGCCTCTACCTACTAGATAGTAGCAACCTTCCTTTACCAGTTGTGACAACCAAAGATGTCTCCAGATCTTGCCAAATGCCCCTGGCAAGGGTGGCAATGGCTTGCCCTGGTTGATAACTACTGAGCTAGGCTAAAACAAGAAAAACAGCAAATATATGTATGTGTGTGTGTGTGTGTGTGTGTGTGTGTCTGAAAGTTATCACAAAAGAAAGAAATTTAGAAACTCTGGTGGTGTAGGGGTTAAGAGCTACGGACCAGGTGCTCCTTGGAAACTCTACGGGGCAGTTCTACCCTGTCCTAGAGGGTCACTATGAGTCAGAATCGACTCGACAGCAATGGGTTTGGTTTTGGTTTTGGTCTGGAGGCAGAGAAAATCATAGAGTGGGACCTAATATAGGTTAGGTTGTTGGGAACAGTCTCTTTAAGGAGGTGATATTTAAGATGAAACCTAAAGAAAGGTAACAGTGAGTACAGGAGTGTTCCAGAAAGAGCAAAGAGCAGTGCAGAGGCCCTGCAGGGGAGCAGAGCTTGATCCATTCAGGGAACTAAGGCCCTTCTGTGTACATGGAGGAGCTAGAGGAACCAAGGGTCACATCATTTGGGGTCTGTGAGCTGTGGTAGGGAATATGGGTTTTATTATAAGTAAATATAATAAAGTGATGGGAAGGCTTTGGAGAATTTTAAGCAAGAAGAGATATGACTTGGCTTACATTTCAGGAACAGCAGACTTTCCCTTATGCTGTTGAGAATTTATTTGACAGGGATGGGGAGGAGGAAGTAAGTGACCATTATTATTCTCAATCTATTGCCTAACCAGAACTCTTTAGGTGGTGCAGTGGTAAACGTGCTTGGCTGATAACCTGAAGGTTAGAGTTTTGAGTCCTCCCAGAGGTACCTGGGATGAAAGGCCCAGAGATCTACTTCCAAAAAATCAGCCATTGAAATCCCGGTGGAGCACAGTTCTCTTGACACATATGGAGCTGCCAAGAGTCAGAATTGACTTGAAGGCAACTGATTCATTACCTGAAAGCCCTCTGCTCCTTCAGTTATGCTAGGTACTTTTAGAAGGTACAAAGTAAAGGAATAGCGAACAAGGAATGAAGTTGAAGAACCCCATAGATACGGAGAAATTAATTTGCAGCAAAATATAATCTTGTATACTATTATTTGAAAATAAATGCTGATGCTGCAGAATGAAAATGGCAAACTGGTAAGATTCATTTGCTTGGGGGTCTGTTTTCTAATCTGTAAAATGGGGATCAAAATAGAATGTATTGTGCATGAATTAATGAAGATAGAAATAATTAAATTCCAATCAAGCCTTATTTCAATGACAGGTGCAAATTTCTAAAGTGATAGCTTTGGACATAATTATTTAGAACTATTGTTACTGAGAACAATAATAATTTGTCACATGTACATATGCCATTCTATCTCCCAAGTATCTCTCAAATCCATCTGTTTTCCTCTACCACTATCGCCCTCCAATCTGTTTCCTAGCATGGACTTCACAATGGATATTCACATCTAACTCATTTTAAACTTATTTATTAAAAAAAGAATTCAGCACATTTAAAAAAAACTATTAATAATAAAGAAAACCCTTAAATGGAACCATTTTGCTTACTAATGACATGTGTAGGGTTGCAAGTCAATCTCAATTTTTATAGAGTGATCTGAAGAACCATAAACAGAAAATAGGGTTATACTTCGATAGAATCAGAATCAAAATGGAACTGTGTCCTCATTGGTCTTGCAGAGAAGGTAGAATCAAGCAGCAAGACACCCACACATACAAATTGATGCTTACTCTGAGGAAGGTAAATGCTAGGTGCTGGGAAACAATGGGCATCACACCAAAACCTAGAAATGATCTGGGCCATGTGGAATTGCATGCAAGGCTAGAGGAGACATGCAGTCAGCTAATGATCACAGGTGTAAGACGTGGATTTGCCGACATGCTGCAGAGCTTTCCTGAAGACAGGGTAGTTTCCTAATAACGGCAGATGGGAAAATGGCACTTACTATGTGCTGGGAAAATCCATGATATTAAAAAGAACATCAGCAACAACATGGCGATCCCATGTATGTCTGGGTAGAACTGTGCTCCCTAGGGTTTTCAAAAACTGATTTTTCAGAAATAGATTGCCAGGACTTTCTTTCAAGGTGTCTTTGGGTCAACTCAAACCTCCAACCTTTCAGTTAGCAGTGAGCGTGTTAACTGTTTGCACCACGCAGGGACTCCATTATTGATATTACTGCTCATTTAATACTTTTAACAACTCTATGAGGTAGATATTATTATGATCTTCATCTTATAGATGAGGAAACTGAGGAAATAAAGAAGTTTAGTAACTTGTCCAAGGATACGCAAGTAGCAAGCGATGGCGTCAGGGTTTGAAAATTTGTTTCAGAATGTGTGCCTTGGCCATTAGCATATACTGCTGCTAATGAGGAGAATAGGAGAGAGATAGACAAACTGGGACTGAAACAAGACCAGTGAGGCTTGTGTGCAGAGCAGGGTGTGCATGGATAGCACCGCGGGGTGGGGATGAGGGAAAAATAAAACGGAACTACTATAGTCCTAAATACTGAGTCCTTTCTGCTTCTACATTATTCCCGACAGTTTCTAAAAACCAGACCAAACTAGTTTCATTGTGTCTCCTAGGCACAATTGCCTATTAGAAGATGCTAACAAAGATTTCTGAAATGATCCATTGATGTTCTTTCCCTACAAGACGTCCCCATTACTTTATTTCTTCGTATGTGCCCCATGATTTGTCAACAAGACCCTTTCGAGCTGACCTTTGCTTCTTAATTCTTTTTTTGCTTCCTTTGTTACAGCGCATTCTCATCAACTTAATTCCAGTCCAATAAATAGGGCTGTTTCTTAATTAGCAGTGTCCTAGTCCTTGACCTTGGGGTGTGCGTATAACAAAGGCATTGCCAGTAGCCTAAGAGAAAATATCCCAATTTATCTTATATGCTGTGCTTGCTTTTTGTTCACAAAGATGCTGCTATTAATTTAGTATTCAAAAAGCATTGTAGGTCTCATTTCCTCTGGAATAAAACCAGATGTGTGCGAACTCCAGCATTGTGCTTAGCACATGCTATTGTACCCAGACATCCATTTACTCCCTCCCTTCTTTCCATGTGTAGAGTTACACTCAGATGTCGTGGTCGATAACATAATAGTAACCCAAAAGAATTAGTAGGTTTCAGCTCAGAGCTGTATAACTAGTCTTATTCTATATCATGTAGTTTACACACAACAGAATGTTTTTTTTAAAAGTATAAAAATAAACCAAGAGTTAAAATAAACAATAGGCATACTAAGAATGTATGCTCTTGTTCTAATCCCTTCAAATATGAAAGGTCAGTACATCCTGTGGAGGAGCCCTGGTGGCACAACTGTTAAGCCTTTGGCTGCTAACTGGAAGGTTGACAGTTTGAACTCACCTAGCGGCTTTGCAGGAGAAAGTCCTGGTGATCTGCTCCTGTAAAGATTACAGCCTAGAAAACCCTATGGGGCGGTTCTACTCTGTCACACGTGGTTGCTATGAGTCCAGATCGACTCAACGGCACCCAGCAACAACATACATCCTGTGGAGTTCATGGGTGGTGCAAACGGTTAACGTGCTCCACTGTTAACCCAAAGTTTGGAAGTTCAGGTCCATCTAGAGTCACCTTAAAGAAAGGCCTGATGATCTACTTTCAAAAAATTAGTCATTAAAAATCCTTCACAGTGCAGTTCTACTTTGACACACATGAGGGGTGCCATGAGTCAGAGTTGACTCCACAGCAACTGGACTGATTAGATATCCTGTAGTTTCCCCAGGAGTAGGGATGATTGTGCTAAACGATCATTGCATTGTTGCTTGATCCCTGAGATGCATTTGCTACGCCAGGGTTCAGAACACAGAGCTATGTCAAACTAACCAGTCACCCACCCAGGGCTCAAAGCCAGATACAAGGCTTCACTCTTTGGAAAAATATTACATAATGATAACAGCACTCCTCATCCATCTAACAACTACTTGTCACCACCCAAATTGTCACATGTCCTCTTATTAATTCCTGAGTCAATTAAGAGTCTGTTTCCTCAACAAATAGCAACAAGAACTTTGCCAAGTTTTTCCCATTTTAAACTGAAAGAATATGCCATTAAGTGCATTGTCAAATTTCCATTGGGAGTGGGAGTGGTTGGTATTCAATTTTGCACTTTTTGTTTTCCTTGCAAATTGTTCAAGGTTACTGGTAAATTGCCCATACTTTAAACATTCTATCTACAAAAGCCAATAGTTTGTAGGAAATAAGAAATAGTTTGTAGGAAAGCCCTCTTGAAGAGCATAGCCTAATGGTACCTGAGACAGAGATTCTTACAATAAGGTAAGATAATCACAGCTGTCATAGAACAACACTGTCCGATAGAATGTTCTGCGATGATTGGAAATGTTCTGTATCTTCACTGCCCATTACGGTAGCCATCACCTCATACCGTGATTGAGCACCTGAAATGTGACTAGTGGCACTGAAGAATGGAATATCTAGTTTTATTTAATTTCAATTAATTTCAATTTAAATAGTTGCATATGGCTAGTGGCTACCCCATAGGACAGCTCATCTATAGTTGTCTCCCGGAATAAAAGTGAGAGGAAGAAGTTAAGCGCTTGTAACTCCTAAAGTAACAACTGGCAATGAGTAGCTAGGACTTGAAAATTCTGAAAAGCGGACCAGGAAGATGTGCATGGATCAAATCTCAAAGAGGACTAAAGGAAATTTGGCTGAAGCCAAGCAGATTTTGAGAGATGTTAAACACTGTGTCCGTTTCATCAGAAACTTTGAGACATGGGGCTGTCACACCAGCCTAACTCTTTAATGAAATGGCATCTTTAATTAACTTTTCTAGATGATATCGTCGGTAGTGTTTAAGATGAAATTCATTATTTCTCAACTGAAAGCTATGCACTGCCCTGCTGCCTTTGCATGTAGCATCTTCAGTAGATAATTACTTCTATCCTTGTTGGGAGTTGTTCATACTGATCTAAGGCCCAAGGTCTTCTAGGTTAACACCAGACTTGTTGCAAATCTTTGTATGGAACCTATACAGATGCTTCCAGAGAGCTGATTCACTCTGCCACAAAAAGTACATCCGATTTATTCATCACTTTGAAAGTATGCTATGTTATCAAAGCTAGCGAATTTTAAAGTAGAGATTTATTCAAAATAGATTCATGATAAATTCTAACTATAGGTGTTTCCTTTTCTTGCATGCTTATCTTTTGCCCAAAATGCCCTTCCTATAGGGTCACTATGAGTTGGAATTGACTCCGTGGCAACCAATTTGGTTTTGGTTTTTATCTTGTCCACTCGACTAACTTCTATTCATCCTTCAGGATTTAACTCTAGCCTCACTTTCTCTGTAACGTCTTTTCTTACCCCACCTCCCAGGTCCCAGGTTTCCCTCAGTTATGGTAAGATAACCCAGATGCAGAAGTGACTGGTCTTGTCTCTGTCCCTCATTTGACTCCCTGATTTGAGCCACTTACAGACAGGGACTCTGGACTATTCATCGTCATTTTACCAAGTGTCTAATGATGCCTGGACATAGCAAACAAACTATAAATTTTTAATGAGTTAATACATATTCATTCTAAAAGTTACGAGAACGATTGGTTGGGAAAAATACCATAAGAATATGGTAGAACAATTCCCAGGGTCAGGTCTTAGTGAAGCTAATCAGCAGAAATCTGCTCCTCAGAGTCAGGACAGCAACTAAAGGGATGGCCCATGCCAAGTCTTACAAATCTCCTTCAGCAATTTTATCTTAAAAAAAATATGTGACAGACCATTGAAATTCAAGATGTTATTATTGTTCATTGCCATAGAATTGGCCTCCGATTCATGGTGACTTCATGCACAATGGAAGGAAACACTGCCTAGTCCTGAGCCATACCCATGGTCTGTTACAGATCTGACTATTGTGATCCATAAAGTTTTTATTGACTGATTTTTAGAAGTAGATTTCCAGGCCTTTCTTCTTAGTATGTCTTAGTCTGGAAATTCCACTGAAACCTGTTCAGCTACACAGATAGGTGGTGGCTGCACATGAGGTGCATTGGCCAGAATTCAAACCCAGTAGCCTGCATGGAAGGTGAGAATTCTACCACTGATGTTCAAGATAGGGATGTCCAAATATTTTAGAGAATCCCCTAACTACTAATACCCCTAGGGTAGAATTCTTCCCCATAAAGCAGATGTGTGTAGCTGCAGAGAGTACCTCAGATTCATGGTTATATGAATGCTGGGAAATAAGTTAAGCTCATGCACTAACTGACCAATTGACTTGATGGTGCACAAACCTGTCAGTGCTCAAGATTCAACATTGCACCAGGGAAAAGCAGTAAGCCCCACCCCATGGTGCAGACCCATCATGAAAACATTAAGAATTATATCCACTAAAACCAATGGTTTCTATAAGAGACAATCTTTTCTCAAGGAGCCTACTCTGAAATGGTCTTTCCCCTTGATTATGGAAACAGTCCTTAACTTAGTGCTAATGGCATGACAATATTCCAGAAGAACAGAGACATGCCAAACTCTTCGCCCATTTTTTTTCAAATTTCTTCCAAAGAGTGGTTAGCAGAAAAGCATGGGTAGGGGGAATACAGAAATCAGGAAGTAGAATATTTGCAGACATGTTCCTTCCAAACAAGAAGGAAGATCTGAACTTCTGCAAGAGATATATTAAAAAGAATTGATCACATTCAGTCAGCCATTTAGTCCGGAAACACAAAGCCCTCTCTTGCTGAACAGCTTTCCCTTAGAATAGCAATTCTAAAGTGCCAGGTAAGTCCCTGTGGTGGTTCCATGGTGTTAATGGCGAAACGTCAGTTATCACACCCTATAAAAAAAAGAAATCGGAGGTGAAGCTGCCCTCAAGTTCCCAAGGAAACTGATGGAAAAATAGAATTTGGTTTACAGAAATTCTCTCCACACATGGCTTTGCAGGAGCAGATCACCTGCTGGGTACAGAGGGGGCACACCTGGATTTTGAAACATGATTTGAAGACAGGTGACATGAATGCACCTAACTGGGGACACCCTCATGACAGCCCACTCGCTGTGATGGGGTTGGTCAACCTGAACAATGGTGTTGCTCTGTCTCTGAAGCGTGTGAACCTGAGGCAGAAGTGACAGCAATAGCCAGCGCAACATCAGAGTAAAACTCACAGACGCACACTGACAGGCTGTGCTTCTGAGCAGCCTCTCCCAAGGGAGGCTCCACGGTGCTCTTTCGTCATGGGTGGCAGTCATAGAACCTGACCTGACAATTCAGACATCAACCTCATCAGACTCAAAAAGTTGTGTTTGTCCACTGCCGGGACCGCAGTGTCTAGGAACTGAGTGTTCCATTGAGCAAAGCTCAGCAACTTCCCCCTGTCATGTCTAGGGGAACTGGGTCACAGGACAGGAAACCAAGAGAAAGACAATCCCCCTGAAAGAGCATTCAGTTATGATGTCAACAACTATCCATTTCCTCCCCATTCATTGCCACAGTCCCTCACTCTCAAATAGGCACACACCCTTTTGGAGAAGGAGAAGGTCAGTCACAGCTTAATCTTTGCAAAGATTGATCTGCCTTTGAAATGTCCTAGGAACACACTCAATGATAAAGGACGTAGAGACTCCACAAAATACTGGGACTGTACCGATATGAAATGAAATAACAACTACTCAATTTTATTCAACGATTTGCAGTTTTAATGCATTTTGACACCAATTAATTTAGTTTGTACTCAAAATAACTCTCTAAGGTAGACATCATTATTCCGCTTTTCAGAAGAGGAAGCTAAAGCTCAGTATGAAAAAGATTGGCCCATGATATGGCAACTCGAAGATAGTAGCAGTGTAATGCCCACCAGCTTTTTAGATTCCTGCTGCCCCACACAACCCACCCAATACAATAATGTCTTTCAGTAATATTGCCCCCTTTACTTTCTGAGTAAAAAATGGACAAGTGTTTGTATGTCTCAATTTTTCTGAGATTGTCATGTTATTACCACTAATTTGGACTTTCTCTGTAATCAAGATGGAAGATTCTCACAGGGTACGCTCTTTGAACAAATGTTTGTATTGCCTTGAAGAGTTTGAAGGCTGAGTCATCATAATATCAAGGAAAAGAAAGCACAAAGAAGACAGTGTCTGAACATTGTTGACTTCTCAATCAGTCGCATCAAAGGCTCAGTTAAGGATTGGAAGTCAAAAGAATTCAAGGAGAATGGAGAGCTAATGATTTGGCACAGTCTCCCAAAAGCTTCTGTTCTGAGCTTCTCAGCTTCACTGACTGTGCCCTGTGTATCCAAAATGTGCTTATTGGCCTGCCCTGGTTTTTCTATAACTTAAGATGTCTAATAGTCTATCCCAGACCTGCTACTTTTCCCATGTTTCCAAACTTGCTGACTCTTCCTATCAGCCATGCTTAGAGCCTTTGTCCTCTTCTGAATCCATGACCTTGCATATCCAGCCACCTCAAAGACATTTCCTACACCACTTAAATAGTTGCTGTCACAATGGTTAAGAGCTTAGCTGCTAACCAAAAGGTTAGCAGTTCAAATCCACCAGTTCGTGTCCACCAGCCACTCCTTGGAAACTCTATGGGGCAGTTCTACTCTGTTCTATAGGGTCGCTATGAATTGGAATTGACTTGATGGCAATGGATTTGGTTGGTTTTAGTTGACTCCAACTCATGGCAATTCTATGTGCGTCAGAGTAGAACGGTGCTCTGTGGGGTTTTCAATGTCTGGCTCTTTGGAAGCAGATTGCCGGTTTTCTTCCAGGGCACCCCTGGGTGGACTTGAACCTCCAATCTTTTGTTTAGCAGCTGAACATGTTAAGCATTTGCACCTGCCAGTACTCCTAATTCCAACATAAACCAAAACCAAAACCAAACCTGTTGCTGTTGAATCAATTCTGACTCATAGAGACCCCTATAGGACAGGGTAGAACTACCCCATAGAGTTTCCAAGGAGCAGCTGGTGGATTCTAACTGCTGACTTTTTGGTTAGCAGCCAACCTCTTAACCACTGAGCCACCAGGGCTTCATATTCCTAAACAGGCTATGTTAAATTTGCTCCTTCTTCCCATTCCTTTGGTTCTCATTCAATTGGTCTAGCACGAATTTTGTTTGTTTATAAATTCTAGGAGCCTCCTGACTCATCTCTTGTCAATCTCTTCTCTCCTTACTCCTATTCATGGTACACACTGTGGCCAGACTCATTTGTCCAAGCACAGCCACAGTCATATCACTTCATTGCCCAAAAAATATAACGGCTCCCCATTTATCTGGTGAATTAAGTATGAACTCCCAAGCTGCACTACGATCTCTCCCACAACTGTATTGCAAGTATTACTTCCACAAATTTTCTGTGAGTGCAAGGCTCATTGAGCTACTGACCCTTCACCGAATACTCCCTACAGTTTGCTTTCTTCTTCCCTCCCATAGAAATGACTTTCATTAAATGCTATTCATCCTACAAGGCCCATTCTAATGCCACCACCTTCTTTACATCTTGAAAAATTTACCCAATACTCCTCTTGTCTTTGAACTACTACAACACTTTTTTTTTCACTAATGATGCTTTATTGAAATATAATTTACATAAAGTATAATGCACAAATCTTAAGTGTATTTGGGATGAATTTTGACAAATGTGTACACCTGAGTAATTGTCACACAGATCAAGATATAGGACATTACCATGACTGAGAAAGTTCCCTTTTTCCCCTTCCCAGGCAATACCTATTCCCAGAGATTCATTATTCTGACTTTGATCATCATAGATTAGTTCTACCTGCTCTTGCACATCATATAAATGGAATCATAAACAGTTTGTACTCTTTTGTGTATGCTTACGTCGCTCAAAATTTTTTTATATTCATTCATGTTGCTATATATATGGAGTTCTGAACTCCTAAAACCCTTTTTTTGGCACATCTGATAAGGAATCCTTGCCTTCCTTCATCTTTTTGTCCTGCCCCTAACAGAAAACCTCTTACAGGCAGAGTTTTCAACCAGTTCATCTTCTTGTCTCCCCCAGTGCCCTACACAGGGTTTTACATATAGTTGACGTTTGATACCTATTTGTTAGATTGTATCGAACACATGATCAATTTCATTCTTGGGCCACCAGATTTCTTCAGCTGGAAGATCAAACTTAAGCAAAATAGTATGTCCTGTGTAAAACTGCATGCCAGTGGGACAGGTGTTTTATAAAGATGATGGGTTTATTGGGCATCCTGTAAAGAAGAAAGCAGTGCAGTATCTATAATACCGTTATTAGATTCTGTGAGAACTGATAGCAAAGGCTCAGTGTCTTGTACAGTGAAATTCTGCATTTTGACATGACCACATGCTTAGGTTAGGTTACCATGCCCTGAATGTCATGATTTTTTTTTTTGACCACAAATTTCAAGCTAAAATGTCAAAATTCTACTTGTTCTTGAATAATGGAATGCAATGAAGTTAGATAATTTGAAGTCCGAATGCCAGTCAAGCACATATTTAGAGGAAAATATGTTCATTTGCCCTTTGAGTGTGTGTATCAAATGAGTCCAAAGTGAGGCTGGAAACTATAGTGACAGATAGAGCCTGGCACTTCAGGCTTATAAACTCTTAGGACTGGGTGCCAGTCTAATGGGGCGTGGAAAACTGGAAAAATTATACAAAGGCTGAAAAGCCTCCTGCAGTGAGGTCATCTGCTTTTATGGGGAAAGGGCATATTGCATTGTCTCCAAACTGAAGTCAGGACTATATAATGCATGGTCAAGACCTCTGACTTTCCACTAAGCCATAACAATGGCTACCATCAAATACGGCTGCCTCTGACAGCCCCTTTGCCCGTTCACAAACTACCACAGGCCAAGCATGAGAGTTGTAATTATACAGCAACTGCTGAAGAGTAGTTTTAGATCTGGAGTGACAGAGAAGGAAGTTTCCGCTGAGCATTTCTGGTAATTATTGTCAAGACGGTGATTGAGTCCACCTAAGCTGAATAATTCACTCAGTTAATCATTAACCAATTTAGTCAGTAAAAGGCTAAGTTTCCAACAGTGACTGCAAATGAAGCAGTAAACCCAATCCCTTCCTGCTTGTTCCTAAAATTCTTTGAGAACAGAAATTTCTTGAACTTATTACTTCTGTGGTGTTATTGGCTCATCCTTTGTAACCCCAAGTGATGGAGTAGAACTGCCGCATAGAGTTTTGTAGGCTGTAATTTTTATGGGAGTGGATTGTCAGGTCTTTCTCCCTTGGAATCGCTGTGTGGATTCAAACCACCAACCTTTCGGTTAAACTGAGCACTTAACTGTTGCACCACCAAGGCTGCTTATTATGATAGTAAGTTATCTGGAATTTGATTGTGAGAACAATTATCTGTTGGGACTAAAAGGAAAGGATAAAGCAAACTTAACAGAAGAGGATACATTATAGACAGAAAAACTGAGCATATTACTCAGAATGAGTTGAAATGTGTCCTGCCTTGAGTTCATATTCATATAATATACCAAACTAAGTTGAGAGACAGGTAAAGAGTAAAACCATGAAACAATAGAAGCACACATGGCTGAATATTATCTGATCTTGCAAGGGGGACGGACTTTCTAGGGCAGTGGTCCTCAGCCTTAGCTGCATAATAGAATCACCTGGGAAGCTTTTAAAAATGCTGATGCCTAGGTAGGAAGCCAGACTAATCAAATCAGGACCTTGGGGGAGGGGGAGTTGAGGCGGAATGCAAGCCTCAGTGGTTTTCAAAGCTCTCCAGGAGATTCCAATGTGTAACCAAGGTTGAGAACCACTCTTCTCAACATAAAAGCAAAAGAAGAAATGATAAAGGAAAAAAATGGACTATGATTTGACTGCATAAAAACGTGACAATTCTACTAAACATTTGGTATAGTTAAGGTTGTGTGTCAGCTTGGCTGGGTTGTCATTCTCAGTGGTCTGGCAGTCATATGGTGTTGTGATCACTTCCACAATGAGATTTGATATAATGTGATCACCTCGATGATGGAATCTGCTATGAATAGCCAATCAGTTGAAAGGGAGTTTGTTTGGGTGTGTGGCCTGCGTCGAATATAAGTGGACATTTTGGCAAGGCTCATGGGCTTTTGCTCACTCTGGATCCTGCAGCTGGCTCCTGTTCGTCTCACCTCTGGTTCTTGGGACTTGAGCTAGTAACTTAACTGTGGTCTTGTCTGCCAGTATTGGGATTCGTGGATCTTCGAAGCCTGTGAGCAAGAGCCCTGCTCTCTGACTTGCCAATCTTGGGTTCCCCAGCACCTGTGGCTACATGAATCAGGAGAAACCTCTATCCTGATGCATGGACTTGAGGCATTCCAGCCTCTGCAACTGTGGGAGCCATTTCCTTGATGTAAATCTCTCTCTCTGTATATACTGGTTTTGCTTCTGTAGAGAACCCAGCCTAAGACAACATTACAAACAAAAAAACTATAAAAATAGGGAAAATGTGGACAATACGTATGAGAAGCCAGGTGTTAATGTCCTTAATACAGAGATAATCTTTATAAATCCATAAGAAAATTCTTTGTACTTTGCCCTTTTTTTTTATATTTTCTGTATGTCTGCACTCTCCTACCAAGTTCACTTATCAATATGGAGGAAAAGTCATTAAAAAATCAACATTTTCCCCTAGCACCTTCCACTTCCTACTGTCTAGCTTTTCTGCATCTGTTGTTGTTAGCTGCAGTAAGTTGGCTCCAACTCATGGCAACCCTATGTATAACAGAACAAAATGTTGCCCAGTCCTACACCATCTTTGTGATCATTGACATGTTTGAGTCCAGTTGGACAATACTCTTTTGTGTTTCATAGGGTTTTCACTAATTTTTGGAAGTAGATTTTTAGGCTTTTCTTCCTAGTCTGTCTTAGTCTGGAAGTGCCACTGGAACCTGTCCACCACAGGTGCCTCTACCGGTATTAGAAATATCAGTAGCATAGCTTCCAGCATCATAACAACATGCAAAACACCACAGTATAGCAAACTGACAGGAGTGGTGGTAGCTTCTGTATCTAAAGGCCCTTATAATATAAATCTACCAACAAATCAACTATATCTAGGGAATTGTTAATAAGGAATCTAACCCAGGACTGTTCATACTTTAATATGCATGGGAATGAACTGGGGATCAGAACTGGGCCTAAGACTCTACATTTCTAGCAAAACCACAAGAGGTACTGATACAACTGGTCCTGGGAGCACATTTTAAGTAACAAGTACAAAGTCAGCTTTCAAAACCTTAGGGATGGCATGGCTAGGGCCTTATATTTGCATTTTGTTTCCCTAAGGATCTTAAAAAAAAAAAACAATAGCAGGGAGGTGTAAGACATAACTTTGGTATATGCATCTGAATACTCTCATAGACACAGGCAAGCATTTCAGCTACTTGAAATCTCATGCAAACAGATGAAATATTTAGTGTTAAAATCTGGTGTTTTAGTAGTTAACTACTTTCATAAATTCATTGTCTGGAAAATGAAATCTTTTGGCTGCTTTTGGATAGAAGACATTTAGTCAAGTGAATCTGAATGTTGTATGGACACCATGAAAGGCAGAGGGACCTAGTACTCTTAACTGTGTGATTTCAATAAGATAGTGCTGACCGACACAAGTTAAATATCAAGGTACTGTTTGAGTAATCCAGGACCACAGCTCAGTCTCACTTGGACTGATTAGTCGGACAGCTCAACTGAATAACCACTTCTTAATCATCATGTTGAATCCCCACAGCCAAGCATAGTGCATATTACCAGGTAGGCGTTCAATAAATATTTGATGAATGAATGACTGAGTAACATCTCGTAATACCCAAGTGTCATAGTGAAGGCAAATATAACCAATGCATTTTACAGACGATAAATGAATTTAAGTTCCCATGAAGTTACTTCATCCAGATGATGAGCACAGCACTGTGTATGTGTCCAAATACTTGAGGATTCAGTGACAGACCGGAAGGCACACAGACTACTTTAGTCATAGGACCAAGGAGACTCCAGGTCTCCAGACTCCCTAGGGTATTGCTCCCTACATTTTATCACAGACTAATTTTCACTAGGAAGAGATGATGAGTATCAGTCACATCTTTGGGTGATTGTTCAAAATGCTGATTCCTGGGACTGCAGGATCTGAGTCAGGTCATCCTAAGGTACACTAAAGTTTAAGAACCACTGCCATAAGACAAAACCAGAGGTCTACGCCACAGGCCTGGTTTCAATCTCTGCTTCTGCCGTTTGCTGTTTGATCTTGAGCATGTTTCTTAACCTTCTGGAGAACTAGTTGCAAACTCTAGTGTGTACAGTGGCCAGGCAGAGAGCCTCATGAAGAAAACAGGGCAGTGTTGGACAGTAGAGGGCAGTGGTGGTTCTGATAGAGTTCTCACTCTCCATGTGGGAGACTCAGGTTTGATTCCTGGCCAACTCACTTCATGCACAGCCACCACCTGTCAGTGGAGGCTTGCGTGTTGCTATGATTCTGAACATATTTCAACAGATTGCAGACTAAGATGGACTAGGAAGAAACACCTGGCAATCTACTTCTGAAAACCAGCCAATGAAAACCCTGTGGCTCACAATGGTCCAACCTGTTGTGCATGGGGTCACCATGAGTTGGGGGCCAACTCGAGGGCTGTTAATCACAACAACAGCAATGAGTAAAATAGGGCACAGTGGAACTGTGGCAAACTGAATCATTCATGCCCTTCTTAATGAGGGTCATTCCTACATAGCATAACACTGGCCAGGCCTTGAGGTTTTTAAAGAGAAGTGGAAAATCCAGATTTTTACATAAAGATGTGGAGCTTTTAAATGTTGGTCTCTCATTCCCCATTTGTAAGCACACTATCAGGCTGCTCCACTGGCTACTGGTGATGGACTCTCATCGTAAAACCTTGCTTTTTATTTTATTTTACTTTTAAATAGCAAATGAAGCTAATAGCACTTACATCCAGGATTGTGTAGCAAGCGTCAGAGATAATGTAAGTGAAAAGCACTTTATAAATCATAAAGCATAAAAGTAAGAGGTTATAAATGTCATTATCATCACCATGATCATTTACCGCAGTGCCCAAGTATTTTACATGTTGAGGAGGAGACAAAGAGGGCTATTTCTTTTTAAAGTCCATTTACCCGCTGACAGTAGATGCATTACGTTCCTTCCCCTATCACCTCCTTCCTGCGTGAGAAGTGACTGGAGACACAGCTATGGTCATCTAAGGGGCTGGCCCATCCAGGGTCTTGTTTTTCTATATTTGGCCTTGCAGAGAAAATGGCAGACTCCATATATATCAATTATGACCCTTGATGTGGTTCCAAAGTACAGTTAAGTATGTATGATGGCCAAGATACCAACAGAACACAAAAAAGAAGAGAGATGAAGCTATAGATACGCATGAACATGTTTCTATGACGACAGACCTCCTGATAACACAATTTACAGAAACAGTTTTAATAGCACAGACCTAATCCCTCAGTTGTCTCCTGGTCACCATTTGATATATATTATGTCAGAGAGTTACATGATTTTCTTTTTTCCTTCTGTCATGTCATCTAAATAATTCAATTCCCTTCCAGACAAGTTCCCAGAATATTAAAAGATGTGGAAATTGAGGAACAATTCTGTATTCCTCTCTGTTCCTAAATCTTTATCCCTCGCCATGCAGAATACTGTAAGATGGGATCGCATTGGAAGGGTAGTCCTGGGAATGTCAGCTGGAGGAAAAGGAAACATGAGACCATCATCCTGATGATTTAACATAAAAAGCTCAATTATCTGGATTTCCTACAGATAGATTTTTAGGTCCATATTATCTGGAAAATTTACCAGTTTACAAACAGTCTATATAAATTTGCTTGTTTACAAGAAAAATATTACTCTCCACCCCCCCCCCCCAAAAAAAAAATCACATTGGCTTCATTCTCCCATTCTGGGTCAGGTCCAGAGGGTAGAGACCTCTACTTGGTCCTTGCTGAGTTCCTCAAGGATTAACCTGATGCCTGGGTTTCTTGTTCCGACTGACACAGCTGCATCATAGCCTCATTCTCACTGCCAATACCTTTCTGCAGAAGCCCTGTTGAGCCTGTGGATTCAGAATGGAAGTGAGTGATAAAAAGAAACGTTGATCCAGATCCCTAAGGCTGCATCCTCCCCATCTCTGGCTCTCCCTGCCCGTTTTCCCCAAAATGGGCCTTTCACTATATTGTTATGGATAACTGCCATTGAGTTGGCTCCCACTCATGGGGATCCAATGCACCACAAAATGAAATGCTGCCTGGTCCTGTGCTATCCCCATGATTGGTTATAGATGAGACCATTGTGGGTTTTCATTGACTGATTTTCAGAAGTAGATCACCAGGCCTTTCTACCTAGTTCTTAGTCTGGAAGCTCCTCTGAAACCTGTTCATCATAGCAACACACAGGCTTCCACTGACAGATGGGTGGTGGCTGCACATGAGGTGCATTGGTCGGGAATCGAACAGAGTGTCTCACATGGAGGAAGGTGAGACTTCTACCACTGACTCACCAATGGCTCTTGCATGACATTAGGCAAGAGGAGTAACTCAGACCTTGACTTAACAGCCACTGACTTCTTCCCTGTACCTCGCAACTTCCTAAACTCAGATAGATGGATCAAAGAGACAACGGAAAGTTAACTCCAAAGAAACTGGATTCCCTACTGTCAACCCCACGGAACCTCCCTAAAAATGAAATAAAATTTGAAGAGCCTGCATTCCCTATCTTCCTAGACCCATGAAACCCAATTGACAAGGCAATCTCTACAAGGCACAGAGTCATAAGACATGAAATCTTAACTTGGCTCCCGGAGTGCAGTGTTGGAAGAAGCAGCCGCGGTTCTGTGTGCTGCTGGGAGGGAGAATTGAAAATGAGCACTTGTGGACCTGTTTATGACTGAGCGATCAGCCTTTGCATTTAGCCTCTGCAGGTGGTAATCTTCCCCAGTCTGACCCCAATTTTCCTATTGGTGTCCAAAACCTCCTGCTGTTTAGGAGTACATTGACACAGAATTTATCACAACCAGCCCCTGCATAAATAAGCTGTTTTCTTGTGTCATTGCCTGGGGAGCATCTGGTTGGTTGTTTCAAATCTGAAGGTCTTTTTGCTAAGCCCTTCTAAACATGCTTAAGGATTTATTAGAATATTACGACTCTTTTTTTTTCTTTTCTCTTTCTTTTTTTCTCTTGGTTCTGAAACAAAATCTAATGAGCTGGTTCCCATCTGAATGCAAAAAAAAAATTCTTTGTGTCAATACAGGGTCCATGCTGCCAGCTGTCACACTGTTGCTTTTTTCCTCCTTCCACTGTGTTTTCTTGGGTGGGCCACAGTCGATTTTCAAGCCATCACTGTGCAGTTAGTGCTGTCATATCCAATATCCAACTTCTTGATGGACCCAGTTAGTGTCATGTGGTACATGTGGGTCCAAAGTCACACTTGCAATTTTTTGTTAACAGTCTTTGCCTGGTTTACCATTCCCAGCAGAGCCAGGGTCACATGTCTCCCTCTGTTTCATAATTATTATTATTTTTTTGAAAGGTGGTGTGCTTATATGTGTGCATATATCAAAAGCAGAAGGGTGGAGTTTGAAACTGTAATGATGGTTCTGAATTGAAACCCTGTTTTTGATCCCAAAGGACTCTTTCCTGTTCTAAAGAAGTAATTCCATGACTGAACTGTTCAGTTAACCAGGATGGACATTTCTGAATTCACATGCTGTCATTCAGGGTTCATATTGCTCCACCTCAACATCCCCAAACTGTTGTTCAAAGTTGGGCCCCCATTTCCTCAGTGAGTCTTGTGAGGGCTGCCTTCTGGAGTCGAAATCCAAAGGCCAGGGTAGGAAAAGGGCCTGTCCAGCCGTGTCCATTTGCATCCTTCCCTTGTCCTAATGTTCTCTTGGCTCTTCATCCCACCAGCCCATGGTGAGTGCTCAATGAGCGTTTGTTCAATGGACAGATGGATGATTAAACAGATGGAAGGAAAGAAGAGACTAATGTGGGTATGATGAGGTGAGTGTGGACATCCCTGAAGAACCAGCGCAGAAAACCTCTTTTTTCCCCTCTTACTTACAAATGACAAGATTCTTGCCTAACTATAGGATAGCCCCCGGGTGGCACAAATGGTTAAGCACTCAGCTGCTAATGAACGATTGGCAGTTTGAATCCATCCAGAGGTGCCTGAGAAGAAAGACCTGAAGATCTACTTCTGAAAAATCACAATCATTGAAAATCCTATGGAGCGCAGTTCTACTCTGACACACTTGGGGTCGCCATGAATTGGAATAGACTCAACTCCAACTGGTTTGGTTTTGCCTGACCATGGCCCCCTACTTGTTAGTTTCTAACCAACCCCATCCTTGCTGTTAGAGGGAATGGGGACATACACTTCCATTCTCTTGCTTCCTTCCCACTTCTCACTTCTCACAAAGCAGTTTTCTTCTCCTCTTTAGCTAACCTTGGCCAGTGACTCAGCATATCCACCTGAACCCCTTTGTTCTGTTACTCAACTAGGAAAGAGACAATTGTTGAGAAACTAAAAGGGGATGAGAGGGTTAGGATGTAGCAGGTGAGGAGAAGAACAACATCAGAAGAGCTGGGGTCAGATGGTACAGAGGCAGTGTAGACAATATAGAGGAGTTTGGAGTTTATTGCAAATGTGAGAGACAGCCAATGGAGAGTTTTAACCTCGGGAATGGCATTTCATTGGGAAAAAAAAAAAAAAAAAAAGGTCGCTCACTCTGGATTGTACAGGGGACAAGAGTGAAAATGACTACCACTTAAGAGTCTTCTGGGTGAGAGATGATGCTGGCAGTTGAGACAGAGGAAACTAGACAGACTCAAGAGATACTGTGACGTTAGAGTCAACAGATATGCTACAGGATGAGAGGGGGAAAAGGGCATGGGAGGGTAGAAGGGCAATTGCTGGCCTGAGCAGATGATTTTGCTATTTAAGATGAGCCTGATCAGAGGAGGAACGGGCTTTGAGGGTAACAAGAAGGGACAAATCAATATCCAAGTCTACTTGAGATTTTACCCATTTCTTTTTTAATATTATATATGATGCTTTTGATTTATTTAGCCCTACAAAGAGAGTATTTCAGCTAAAGTGGAATTATTTGACTTTTGATGTTTAATAGGCCTAACCACCATTTTATAACAATGTCCCGATCGCTCAGTAGCCAACCTAGAAATAAGCTAGAACAAAACTTATTTGTGTGGCAGGCACTTTCCAGAGCAATATGTAATATTTCTCTCTACTTTGACTATCAGTGTCTTTGGAGCTCCCAAAGGAAATTCTGAGGAAGAAAGATACGAGAGAATCCTTGAACTTCTTTCTCTTAATATGACTATGTTTTAAAATTGTTCACTATGTATTGCTTTCTTTATTTCTCATGTTTTAATAAGAAAATAATTTTTCAGGGGAGGGGGGCTGCAGATGAAGGGGAAAAAAGTCTTAGTAGTCAGGGGAAAGAAAGACTTAGAAATCAGGGACTCAGGAAAGATCAAGACAAGGCTGATTCTCCACGGTAGTAAGGGCAGAGGAGTCTTACCTTGTCAAGATATCAGAAGGTCTTCTAATTCAGCCAACGTAAGCTTTATACAAAGTGTGCTCTCCTTCCAAGGTAATAGCCTTAGAGAGACTACAAAGATAGTTCTCCTAGGATTGGTGATCTTCACATAGACAAATATATTCAGTAAGACTTGTTTGCCCTCACACCAGTATCTTCTAAAATCCAAAGTCAGAGTGGCCTGTGTCTTTGGTTAATGGAACAAACGAAAGGAGGCATTTATGTTTTTTACCCAGAGCTATGGCTGCTAACCAAAAGGTCAGCAATTCAAATCCACCAGCCGCTCCTTGGAAACCCTATGGGGGCAGTTCTACGCTGTCGTATAGGATTGCTATAAGCTGGAATCGACTCAATGGCAAAGGGTTTGGGTTTTGGTACTTGTCATTGTGTGTCTGCCTGATAGTGCCGAGTTCACTCAATAAGGAAATGACCACCTCAAATAAAATTAAGATTCTCTTCAAGTTACCGTGAGCTTCATTTGGCCAGTGTGGTAAAACAAATATTTTTGGTAAAATTTTCCAAAAGAGGCAAATTTCCTGACTTATGGATGGGTGTTTTTGTTTGTTTTGTTTTGCTAATGGTTAAATGTAGCAGGTATATGAACACACTGGGAAGATAGTCACTGCAGTATCACCCCCCTCCCTTGCTTATTTGCATTAACCAGCTATTTTTACATCATCATTTTTTAAATACAGTCAGTTCATTCTTTTCAGGGGTTGATGAACAGCACTGACATTTAGGTAAAAAATGATTGTTCACTGAATCCAACTGTTTACCACCTTCCTCCCAAAAACCATCTCTCATCAGGTAATGCAGTCTGTGTAATTTTCCACACAAATTGATTTTTACTACTATTTAAAAGAATGGAGGAGTAGGGGTGGCATTTTAACAAGGCAAGATGTTTCAAGCCCATATGAATTCTGTAATAATTGTTAATTTCAGAGTGGTGATACTAGATTGTTATTTTTATAATAATTACAGCACAGTATTATCTAGGCTTCAAGTGGAAAATGTGAGGACTTAATTATAGGGTGAGTTATTTGTTTTTATGTTCTTGCCTACATTATTTTGATTCGAATGCGTATGTCTGCAGATTCAGCTTATTCAGTAAAGGGAGGAAAAGTTTCTTTTACCCTCACAAGGAAAATAAGGTAATTTGCAAAACGATTTAATGATAATTTGAAGCCAATGGCATTAAGTGACATTAGTGTTTCTTAAAATCTTGCTTGCTATACGCATGAGCTAAGGAGCCCTAGTGGTGCAACGATTAAGCACTCAGCTTCTAACAGAAAGGTTGGTGTTTCAAATCCACTTAGTGGCTCCGTGGGAGAAAGACCTAGTGATCTGTTCCTGTAAAGATTACAGCCTACAAAACCCTATAGGGCAATTCTGTTCTGTCACGTGGGGTCACTGTGAGTTGAAAATGAACTCGACGGCGCCTAACAACGACATGCAGTGAAGACACTCACAGTTATGGATTCTGGCTCTGCCCATCCCTGGCTGTATAATCTTAAAGAAGGATGTAACTTCCGAGAGCTTCGTCTTCGTATCTGAACTCTGTGACAGTAATGGTACCCGTCTGCCATCTGCCCATCTCTCTAAGTTGTGCCAGGATTAAGTGAGATATTGTGTATAAAAACACCAAGCACAGAGACTACTAGTAGTCATTATGCTGGAAAGATGACAGTTCTTTGCATCAGGCCATATGGAGAGTTCTAAATCTTTCTGCTAGTAAAGAGAGTCTGTCTTTCACTTTGCAGAAGGAATTCTCCTCGTCACCTGTTGGAGCTCTGGCCCTAATTCAGTTTCAGATGTACAAAATTAATTATAGTAGCACTGTCTGTGAAGGGTGACATTCATTCCTGTCTACAGAGCGCAAGCAGAGGTCATTTTCTAAGAAGAGATTGAGAAAATTCAAAGTCCATAGCAATATTTATCTGCCTTGTTTTTGTTTTGCTTTGTTTTTTAAACCACAGTCAGAGGGTCCTTAAAACATTATAGCAAGGACGCTAATGAAAATTCATGATGACTGTCTCCTGATCCCGCTTCTACCCCCCAACTTTGGCTGTAGTCCTGTTTTTTGAAAGAAAATTGGGGGAAAGAAGGCAGCTCCTTTTTCATTCAACACAGGAAGCTTAAATAGCACTGGGTGTTTATACAGCTCTAGCCTGCTCCTGAGAAATGACAGGATCCTACAGTTCAGGGACCCAAAGGATTTCTTCCTCTTTTCTCAAATTTAGCTTCAGCATTTGAAAAAGAGAAGCTTAGCCACGGACCTTATGCTAGGAAAGGGATTAAAGCTACAGCTTAAAACGGAACAGAGGGAAGGAGGGTTGTCTTTCGGTCCTCCTAAAAAAAGAAAAAAATTGCTGCTTTTACTTCCAGATGCATCTTGCAGGCATCAACCTTCAATATTCATCTGAGTTGTCTTTAAAGTGCTGGTAGGCAGAGGAAATTGACTGCACAGTCATGAAGGAACTTTGTAGGGCGATGCAACTCTTCTGTATCATGACTGTGGTGGTAGTTACACAGCTGGATACATTTGTCAAAACACGTCCAATTGTGCAGTTAAAATTGCTGGATTTTATTGTGTGTGATTATACCTCAAAAAAGATAACAAAAATATGGTATATACACACAATGGAGTACTATGCAACAAGAAAGAACAACAATGAATCTGTGAACCATCTCATAACATGGATGAAACTGGAGG
>NW_004443937.1:7279513-7359636 GCF_000243295.1 Trichechus manatus latirostris
ACCATTGTCATAGGGCAACATGTGTAGTAACTGTTAAATGAGAAACTATTGTGTTCTGTAAGCCTTCATCTTAAGTGAGAATAGCAGCACAATTTGAAGAGCGTAGTCAATGTAACTGAACTGTGCATGTAGAAATTTTTGA
The DNA here is from genome assembly GCF_000243295.1 of Trichechus manatus latirostris. Taxonomy (NCBI): domain Eukaryota; kingdom Metazoa; phylum Chordata; class Mammalia; order Sirenia; family Trichechidae; genus Trichechus; species Trichechus manatus. The sequence continues at coordinate 7,279,656 of NW_004443937.1, forward strand.
AATGGTGTATCTTTGGCTATGTGTATTTTCACCAAAAAAAAGGTTGAGAAGTTACAGGGTTGACATGTTGTGGGGTTGTTAAGCAATGTCATAAAACACTATGTGTACTACTGTTTCATGAGAAACTAATTTGTTCTGTAAGCCTTCACCTGAAGTACAATAAAAAAGAAAAAGAAAAAAGATAACAAAAAAAGAAAGAAGAAGGGAGGGAAGGAAGGAGGGAGAGAGTGAAGGGGAGAAGGAGAACAGAACCAGTCCCAGTGATGCTTGTTCATGGAGATCCTGTGGTTTGCATGAGTCTCGTGCTAGCCAAGCTCCAAACGGCTTCTCTTTGGTTTGTGAATGCACAATGAAGTCCTGGGGTATCACTGAAGAAAGAGCATTGTCTTTTGAGTAAGATTCCAGGGTGACACTTACCACTTCAGTTTAGTTTTGCCAACTGCCATAGCTGTTGGACACTGAGGACTTTATAACAGGAAAGAGGCCACGGATGAACTTCTACTTCCCCGAAGCACCATATGGCTTTTAACAGGAGGAACAACTCACCCTGAATAGAAATCTGTTCTTCCATGCCCTCTTCCAAAATTTGGGACATATGGAAAAATCCAAAAATAAATACATTCATTTTCATGGTTTCTTTATACAGGAAACATGTGTAAGATAGATCTGGGTTACACGCTGTGCGACTTTATCCATGTTATATAAACTCAGAACCTCAGTTTACCAATCCATAATGCAAAAATGGTGATTAAAAGTGATAATAAATTTAAAATCACCCAGCACCATGCTTCGCATATAACACCAGCTTGAGGGGATGTCTTTTGGCAGTTTCCCAGTGCATGGGTGCATGCCTTTACTTTAGATTTTGCTTTTATCCTGTGTGTAAATTAAAAACTGTGTGTGTATGTTTAAGTGTACATTTCCTAGAACATACAAAATGACATGTACAGAGTTTGTGGTGGCAGACAGAGAGAAAGCTGGTAATGTTTTATGAACCCAATGGCAAGGAGGTTAAACTCCATCTCTCTAATACCAGTGTTCATTTATCTCTGAGTCTAACTACTTGATTCCTCCACTTAAAAGTGTAAATTACCACCTACCTCATGAATGTCATTTGAAAAGTTCAGCATTTAAAAAAAGAAAGGTCAAGAAGAGGTCCTAGGAAAACAAATGAAATAATTGGGGCTTTCAGATTATGCCTTAAAATATCAGGATATTCCTATCAACTGAAGTATTAGATCAGCTAAAATGGGCATAATTCACTAGCGATTAAGCTGGTAAGTGAATGCCCACTCAGTAATGCCATTTGAACACTAACCTACTGGAAACTCAATAACTATTTACGCTGAGTGAAACACAAAGATATTTTGAAATTGACAGAGGAAAACTACAGTGTTTTTATAAGAACTAAAATGTGATTAACCAGGTAATGTATGTCAAAGGTATAGCAAGTCTGTGCCTAGGAAAGTAAAGTCTATTTGTCATGCTTCTTACACTTATTAATAAGAATAATGAGCAGAATATATTGTTGTATAGGCCACAATTCCTTTGTTGTAGTGGTAATGTTATTCTAGAGTTTTCCGCAGCTAGGGTCACTATGAGTCAGAATCGACTTGGCAATGGGTTTTTTTGTTTTTTCTGGTTCAGTGTCACTGGATGGAGACCTGGTGGTGCAGTGGTTAAGAGCTTGGCTGCTAGCCAAAAGGTTGGCAGTTCAAATTCACCAGCCACCCCTTGGAAACCCAATGGGGCAGTTCTTCTCTGTCCTAGGGTTGATATGAGTTTGAAACAACTCCACGGCAATGGGTTTGGGTTTTTTTTTTTTTTTTTTTTTTTTTAATGTCCAAGGAGCGCTTGGTGGATTCGAACTGCCAACCTTTTTTGGTTAGCAGCTGAACTGTTAACCACTACGCCACCAGGGTTTCCTTAATGTCACTGAAGTTCCCCAAATGAGAAACATGTTCAGAAGGTAGAAATAAAAACAGGCAGAATGGGAGGGGAGGGGAGGGGGATAAGAAGGCATTCAAGAAACAGTGACTATTTGGGTCATGACTTTCTGGTGTTAGAACCCTTGGGTAGAAACCAATGGAAATAGTAAATCTACCATCAGATATAAACTCAAATATAAACATCTGGGCAGGGTTCGTTTGTGATGCACATATTTTGCTGTTTGCACAACTCATAGAGGAATCAAAGTATCAACGCAGCTAGAACATGCTTTTAGAAGAGGAGAAAAGATTTCATCTGATTTTAATTTCTATTGAAGAAGGATAGAGCTGTGAAATATCAAAGCAAAGAATAAAGATAAGAATTCCCTCCGTTTCTTTTTTTTTCAAGAAACGTTTAATGAGTATCCACCACTTTGCTCATCATTAATCTAAGGATTAGGGCTTTCAGAATGAAAAACATGTGCCTTGGAGACCCTAACTGGCTGGGAGGGGAGAGGAGACAGGTACAGAAACTATTAATTAGAGTAGAGGAAACATCTAACTGCCTGGAAGGTCAGGGAAACTTGACATTTAGCTAGCCCTTGAGGGACACTCCTGACCACTGAGAGCAGGAGCACTGGCCTAAATATAAGGACCAGGCTGGTGGCCACAGGAAGCCCTCACTTCTCCAGAGAGTTCTCTCCAACCAAGGGAGGCTGAGGGAAACCATTATTTCCAGGTTTGTGTCTCCAATCCTGCTTTGTCACTGAGGACCTTTACCACAGAATAGTTATGGACCCAAGGTTTTTGAGAATGAAGAACACTATTTGTGATGTTTCTCTGTAATTACAAGTTTGTGTCCATCAATGAAGGAAGAATGGGTATGTATATATACACACCAATAAACCAACCATACAACCTACATGAATCTTTGTAGCAACAAGCGTTGCTGGATCTCAAGGTGAATTTTATAAACTTCATTCGGTGAATCTCTGATGAGTGTAGAGAACACGGTATTAAGACCCCCAGTAAGAGTTTACTAAATAGCTTTTGCCACCACCAGTCTTTCAGTTTGTTGTACTGTGGTGGCTTGCAGAATGCTATGATGCTGGAAGCTATGCCACTGGTATTCCAAATACCAGTAGGGTCACCCATGATGGACAAGTTTCAGAGGAGATTCCAGATTAAGACAGACTAGGAAGAAAGTCCTGACCATCTACTTCTGAAAATCAGCCAGTGAAAACCTTATGGATCACAACAGAATATTGTCCGGTATAATACTGGAAGATGACCCCTCTAGGTTGGAAGGTGCTCAGAATACACAGTGTCTGCAACAACGGACTCAAGCATACTAACAATCGTGAAGAAGACGCAGGACTGGGCAATAACATTTTGTTCTGTTGTGCATGGGGTCACTGTGAATCAGAGCCAACTAGATGGCAACTAACAACAACATATAGCTTTTGAGTAGAGAGTGTTCTAAAAAGTAGGGCAAGGAAACTATTTGATTGTATGAAGCTTGAACTATTGGGTTTGGGAAAAATGAAGATTGGTTCCATTGTCACTGTTTGGTCAGTATCCTTTTGCCTAGACAGAATTTTGGCAGTAATTTCCCCTTGCATCATCATATTTTACCAACTCATTCTATCTGTGACATTCAATGTAAGCTAGCTGTAACAAAAGTTCCCCGAAGCAGGGATATATGTGAAATCATACGACAATCAATTTTTAGAGAGATAGCTGATGTAAAGGAAGTTAACAATGCTGTCTGTGATAAATGCTACATAGATAGTTTAAGAAAAATAGTTTTTGGAGAAAAAAGACTTTTGTAAACAGTAATAATGTGTGTTAAGAAAATCTGTATCATTTATTTTTAGTGTAGTGCACAGAATGCTGTAAACCAAATAAGATGAAATAATATAGGTACTAATAAATATGTTACCTAGATTCAATGTGAGCCTTTGAACTATATCAGCTTTTTTTTACATTCTCTTCAGCTTTCCTCCTCTTGTTCTTCTTCTTTTTTTTTTTTAACTTGTGAAAAGAGAATAAGGCATGAAATTTTTTGAAAGGTTACACTAACATCTTACAAAAATACAACATTGGGAGTATTTGATGTCAAAAACTTTGCATTTTTAGCAAAGGTTTTACGACTTCTGCGAAATAAACTTCTTAAAATCATGAAAGCAATCCCTATTACTTATCCAAGTTACCAAATACTCCTTTGTCTGAATTGCTGTTATTGCTGACTAGCCGTCTCTTTTCAATACCTGTTCTGATTTAAGCCAAAAAAGTTGATCATTAGCTGAATTGTGGCAGTTCTCCCCATGAGCAAAAATGAATATTGCTGCTTCCCCATATATAATTCACAGTACACCTGTTTACTCAGGCGTTCAAGGATGCAAAGGAAAGATGAGGCATTGTATGGTGGGTACACCATAGAGCCTTCAGGTTGGGGGACGTATTATTCACAACAAGGTATTTTATGGTTATAGAAGATGAGGCGCTGGGAGGGAGGAAGAGGGGCCCACTGGATTTAAGCAAGGGGCCCAATGACGACTGAAAGTTAATTATGGCCAGTGTGTGACCTTTTTAAAGCAATCACATGTGTAAAGCCCTGTAGAACCAAGGCTGACATATAGTAGAATCTCGGTAGACATGAATTCCCTTCACCGGGTATAAAATACGTCCTGTCTGAAAAGAAACTGATCACCTATTGGAGGCTCCATTTGTTCACATGTGGTACACACCGTTATATAAGTGAGACACCTGTTTTTGCTTAATGTTGATTGAGGGCCTATAAAACAGATTGATTCATAGCTTATAAACCTATAAAATTGATCAAACCTGGCTGGCTCCATAGTGACAAGACCTCGCTGACAGTGCCAAGCTTTAGAGATAGGAAAGGACTTGTATTATCAGCGCTGTGAGAGGTGTTTTCAAATAAAGTGAGGATTTTGTTTTCTCAAATCCTGATGTCTTGGCGGCTCATCTGAGGCTTTGTAGACTAGCACAGCCCTAGTATTACAAATATCAGGTGTTTGGTCTTGGGGCTATGCAAACATTTCCTAGTGGTATATGATTCCTAGAGGTATCTTATCCCAGGGGAGGGAGGGTAAAGAGAGTATTATCATCTTCTTTCTAATCTAGGAAGAAAATCAGAGTTCTGCTCACTGAGAAAGTACAGACAAAAACCAACACATGTTAGAGAAGAAGAGTTAACTAAAACTATGGTTTCACTTTTCAAAATATACTTTGGCTGTTTTTTTTCTCAATGTTTGACCCCTCAGTTTTGTTTTTGTTTGTTTCCAATTACAAAAACAAACTGTACCTTTCTAATGGTGAGATATGGAGGTTACCACTGTAACCAAGTCATCAAACTTAGTTAGCATCATTAGAACTGGAACAGCATGAAGTTGTTTGCCTCCTGACAGATGTACTCCGGTACCTACAACCCCACCTATGAAGTATTCCTGCCAAAAACATTTGACCTGAATTTAATAAAATAGACAAATTCAGAATCTGGAACATTCTGTAAGAGAGTGGAGTGGGCCTGGAAGCTTTCAAAAAGTCAGTGCCTTGGAAAACAATAAAATATGACAGAACTGTATACTGAAAACTCCAAAACATTGCTCAGGGAAACTAAAAACCAAAAAACGAAACCCATTGCCTTCAAGTCGATTCCAACTCATAGCAACCCTGTGGGACACAATGGAACTTCCCCATAAGGTTTCCAGGGAGCAGCTGGTAGATTCAAACTGCTGACCCTTTGGTTAGCAGCCAGGCTCTTAACCACTGCGCCACGAGGGCTCCAGGGAAACAAAAGTAGACCTAAGTAAATGGATGTAACCTTTTGATGGGTCAGAAGACTCCATATTGTAAAGATTTCAATTCTCCCCAAATTGATTAATAAAGTCAATTCAGCACTAATCCAACCCAGTACTCTTCTTGTAGAAATTGATAAACTGATTCTAAAATTCATACGGAAAGTCAAAGAAACTAGAACAGTCAAAACAACTATGATAAAGAAGAACAAAGTTGGAGGGTAACAACATTTGATTTCAGGAATTATTATAATGTTATACTAATCAAAATAGTATGATATTGGTATTAAAAAAAACCAGATTAATGGGACTGAATAGAGAGTCCAGCAATAAACCCACACATATATAGACAACTGATTATTGACAAAAGCACAAAGGCAAAGCAGTGGGGGAAAGAATAGCCTCTTTTAACAAATGGTGCAAGAACAATTGGATATTCATGTGCAAACTGAGGAACTCAGATCTATACATACCTAGTACCACATACAAAAGTTACCTATGGGTTATAGATCTAAATATAAAACACTTAAAACTATAAAACTTACAGAAAAATAGGAGAAAATTTTTGCGACTATGGGCTAAGCAAAGAATTCTCAGATACCACACCAAAAGCACAATCTATAAAATTACAAACTGATAAATTGAACTTCATCAAAATTAAAAATTTCTCCTCTTTGAAAGGCAGTTTTAACAAAATAAAAAGATAAGCCACAGACTAGAAGGAAAATCTTTGCAAAACTTATATCTGATAACATTCCTGTATCCAGAAGTCAAAACTCTCAAATCTCAGTAATTCCAAGAAAACAACCCTACCCTATAAAAATGGAGGGGAGCAAAAGATTTGAACAGACACTTGAGCAAAGAAGGTATGTTGTAGTTATTGTTAGGTGCCATCAAGTTGGTTCCGAGTCATAGCGACCCTGTGTACAACAGAACGAAACACTGCCTGGTCCTGCACTATCCTGACAATCATTGCTATGTCTGAGCCCATTATTGCAGCCACTGTGTCAGTCCAGCTCCTTGAGGGTCTTCCTCTTTTTTGTCTGGCTCTCTACTTTACCAAGTATGATGTCCTTCTCCGGGGAATGGTCCCTGCTGATAACATGTCCAAAGTATGTGAAACAAAGTCTCGACATCCTTGCTTCTAAGGAGCATTCTGGCTGTACTTTTTTCAAGACAGATTTGTTTGTTCTTCTGGCAGTCCATGGTATATTCATTCAATATTCTTCACCAACACTGTAATTCAAAGGCATCAATTCTTCTTGAGTCTTCCTTATATATTATCCAGCTTTCACATGCATATGAGGCAACTGAAAATACCATGGCTTGGGTCAGATGCACCTTAGTTCTCAAAGTGAGATCTTTGCTTTTGAGCACTTTAAAGAGGTCTTTGGCAGCAGATTTACCCAAAGCAAATCGTCATTTGATTTCTTGACTGCTACTTCCATGGGCCAAGAAGGTGTACACATGGCAAATAAGCACACTGTCTTAGTTATCTAGTGCTGCTATAACAGAAATACCACAAATGGGTGGCTTTAACAAACAGAAATTTATTTTCTCACAGTTTTGGAGGCTAGAAGTGTGAATTCAGCTGCTGGCTCTAGGCGAAGTCTTTCTCTCGCTGTAGGTTCTAGAGGAAGGTCCTTGTCTGCTCTGAGCTTATGCTTCTAGGAGATCTTCACATGGCTTGGCATCTCTCTTCCCCGATCTCTGCTTCCTCGATTGCTTGTTTGATCTCTTTTATATCTCAAAAGAGATTGATTTAAAACATACCCTACACTAATCCTGTTCCATTAACATAACAAAGACAGCCCATTCTCAAATGGGATTATAAACACAGGCATAGAAGTTGCAATTTATAACACATATTTTTGGGGAACACAATTCAATCCATAACACACAAAAAGTTGTCCTGTATTATTAGACATTAAACCAAAAACCAAACCTGTTGCCATCAAGTCAGTTCCTACTCATAGCCACCCTAGTCATTAGTCATTAGGGATATGCAAATTAAAACCATAAGATACCATTACACACCTATTTAAACAAACAAACAAAAAAAACATTGCTGTCCAGTTGATTCCAACTCAAAGCAACCCTGTAGGACAGAGTAGAGTGCTCCATAGGGTTTCCAAGTGGCTGGTGGATTCAAACTGCTGACCTTTTGGTTAGCAGCTGAGCTCTTTACCACTGCACCACCAGGGCTCCACACACCTATTAGAAGGGCTAAAATTTCAAAAAAGACTGACCGTTCCAAGTGTTGGAGAGAATGTGCAGGAACCAGAACTTTGATACACTGCTGATGGGAAATGTGAAATGGTACCACCACTTTGGAAAACACTTTGCCAGTTCCTTAAAAAGTTAAGTGTATACCTATTACATGATCCAGCCATTCCTCTCCTAGGTATTTATCCAAAAGAAAAGGAAAAATATGTCTATACAAAGACTTGTATACAAATGTTCATAGTAACTCTCTGAGTAAGAGCCAGAACTGAAACAAGCAAAGTGCTACTGGGAGATGAATAGAACCAAACTTGTTGCCGTCGAGTCCGTTCACACTCATAGGGACCCTACAGGACAGAGTAGAAACTGCCCCATAGGGTTTCCAGGGAGCAGCTGGTGGATTTGAACTGCCGACCTTTTGGTTAGCAGCCAAGCTTTTAACCACTGCACCACCAGGGCCCCAGAAAATGAATGGATGCACAAATTCGGGGTATATCCATACAATGGACTACTACTCAACAATGAAAAGGAATGACAGTGATACACAGAACAAAATAGATGAATCGCAAAAAAATTATGCTGAGTGAAAGAAGCCAAACAGAAACGAGTACATACTGTATGATTGCATTTATACAAAACTCTAGAAAGTGCAAACTAATTTACCATATTTTTACGCATATAATGCAGGCCTTCTGTGTCTGTTTGTTGACTGCGCCCTCCCCCAATGAAATGTTTTCATAAATGTGCTATGCAAATTTTTTTTTTTTACAGCAACATGTGGAAGAGGATTGGCATGGCTGTGCTTGTGAGGGTGCCTTGCTGTTATTTGCATGAGCATATGGTACAGTAACAAAAAGTAGATCAGTGGTTCCGTAGGGCTAAAGGAGATGAGGAAGAATTACAAAGAGACTCAAGTAAACTCCTGGAGCTGATACATATATTAAATATCTTGATTGTAGTGATGATTTCATGGGTGTGTATATATGTCACAACTTGTCAAATTGTACCCTTTAAATATGTGCAGTTTATTGTTTGTCAATTTTACCTCAATAAAGCTGTTTAAAAAACAAAGGCAGGAAGACTGTTCTAGATTATGAGTTTAAAGAGACATAAAAACCAAATACAATGCATGAATCTTGATTGGAATTTAGATTGGGGAAAAACCATATGAGACTTTTTTAGGACAACTAGGGGAATTTGGCTTTGTATCATATATTATTAGATGATATTATGGAATTATTATTAAATTTCTTGGATGTAATAATGCTATTGTGGTTATATATGAAAATACCAATTTCCTTAGGAGATGCATACAGAACACCAAAACAAAACAGAATGAAGTATCATGATGTATGCAACTTTTTAATTAGGCAAAATGAAAGAGAGAGAAAGAACACAATGGTAGTGGGATAATAATAATTGGCAAATCTAGATGAGGAATGTAGAGTTTTTTTTATTTTTGGTCCTATGTCTAATATTCTCAAGGTTTGAAAGTTTTCAAAATAAATATATATATATATATATGTTATATGCTTACGTGGATATGGGTGTGAAAAATGAAAGGGAAGAAAGTTTCAGTTCATAGATAGTCATAGAAGTAGAGAGATAAGTCTGGGGAGAGGATATGTTTTCTCTAAGATATGCTGACTTTGCTTAGCACATGCTTTATATGTTGTGGGATGCTCAGTCCATCTTTGTGGTAAATTCTGAAAAGGGAATTGTAGAATAAATTTATTCAGAAGGTCCTTGGTTTTGATTGGAACCCAGACGCCCAAGAGAATCTGAAGTGATACTCTAATCTCAGGTGAGATAGAGAGCAGAGGTCAAAGTGCTGGAGGTTTATTGGAGAATATCCTTGGTATCGGTGAGGCATTGGTGGTTCAGTGGTAGAATTCTCTGGCCTTCCATGCGGGCACCTGGTTTGATTCCTGGCAGTACATGTCATTTGCAGCCACCACCTGTCTGTCAGTGAAGTCTTGTGTGTTGCTGTGATACTGAACACTTTCAGCAGAGCTTCTAGACTAAGACACACTAGGAAGAAAGGCCTGGCGATCTACTTCCAAAAATCAGTCAACAGCCAATGAAAACCCTATCTCATCTGTTGTACATGGAGTCACCACGAGTCGGTGGCCAACTCAACGGCAGCTAACAACCACCCTTGCTGTCAATACCAATGGGTAGAAAGGAAAGGAACAGGCTTGGACAGAGGGAGAACCTGGGTGGTGATGCAGTCGCAACAAGGTCTCAGCTGATCCTCCTCCCTCACTCCCTCCCTTTGGGAACTCTGAAGCTGCCCTTCCGAGCTGTCCACCCTGGGGCATGGGGTTTGGTCTTTGTACCACACCATCTCCCAGGGATTGTTTGCAGGCTGCCCTGTGGAAGGGGGCACAACTTTAGGCAAAATAAGTTTCTCCAGCCAAGGCAGTGCCCAAAGAGGCCAGCCAGCAGAGAGCTGTCAGTGGACCTTACCAGCATCAGAGAGAATAAATCCTTCAGTCCTGAAGGAGGAACCAGGACCAGGCTGTGCAACACAGTGTCCACAGCACACATCTTTCAGTGTTTCTTTTTCATCTGGTTAATATTTTTATACAAGTTCTTTCTGAATAATTGTTTACAATGCTTATAAAATAACTGGTATATAATTGTTAATTAAAAAATAGAGTTGCTGTGAGTCACAAATGACTCACGGCAACAGGTTTTCAATTGTTAATAAATTGATAATATATTGGTTATTTCAAAATATCTGACTTTATTCAAAAGATGGCATGATATGGGCTTTATCTTCAAAAAAAAAAAAAAAAAGGAGTTGTTAGCTTGAGAAAGGAGGCATGTGTTTCTGAGTCTCTAAGGTGAAGTGAAGATACAAATGGCCTTTTCCAAAATCTCTGAACTAATAAGTGGTAGAGAGGAAACTAGACTTCAGGTTTTCTGACACCTGAGTCCACTGATTTCATCCCCTCATCTCAACCATTCATATAGCTGTTAGCCTTACATCGTAATGCAAAGGGTGTCACCTTTCTGACCACAAGAGCAAGGGGAAACTTGTCCTGAAACACCACTAACAAATGCAAGCCCAGTGCTCCACCTTCGTAGTGAAATGAACAAGTGCGATAACTCGTTGTTAAACACCCTTATAACTAGTCCCACCGCCCGTTTGTCAGTTTGTCGTACTGTGGTGGCTTGCATGTTGCTATAGTGCTGGACGCTATGGCACTTCAGCAGGGTCACTCATGGTGAACAGGTTTCACTGGAGCTTCCAGACTAAGTCAGACTAGGAAGAAAGGTCTGGAGAGCTACTTCCAAAAACAAGCCAGTGAAACCCTATGGAGCACAACAGAATATTACCAGATACAATGTTGGAAGATGAGCCTTCTAGGTTGGAAGGCTCAAAATACACAGTGAACACAACAGTGGACTTGAACACACCAACAATCATGAAGACATGACAAGATTGGGCAACATTTTATTCTCTTGTGCATTGAGTCACCATGAGTTGGAGTCAGCTTGACAGCTAACAACAACAGCAAAAAATAACCAGTCAACCAAGTCTCCCTGCGGTCCGGAAGGATGTATAAAATAGGTCCTCGAGGTGACAGCCACATTTCCTACCCCAGCAGAATCCTCTTTCCCATGTGGTTTATGAACGCCCCTTTCCCCTAGTCAACTCCCGCCTCAATTCCTTGCAAGGCAAAGGTCCTTCAACCTTGAGGTCACCTCACAAGGCTGTCTCTCTTGTCTTGGCAGAATGAATGCCTCTTTGTTTTCTTTCTAATCCCTCTTGGCTCACCTTCTCCACGGTGCCTGCTCTTTGTGTCCCATCCACAGTAGGCTAGTCCACGATTCAGATCCGTGTCTGTGAAAGGATCAGACCTTTCCCACTGCAGGACTGGGCCTCTCTCGGCATATTACTGCCTGCATCATTATGCTAAACAGCTGGAAATTGGGTGGAGGAGGGAGGGGTCCTGTTCTGCTACACAAGGAAAAGCCAGACAAAGATACTGGGAAACTCAGCGTTCATCCTGAAATTCAAAGACTCTGATTATCTTCTTGAGTTGGTTTAATTGCCCTCTCCTCCTCTCAGTCTGGTTTCCTTGCTCTACCCTTGACCTTGTCAAATGAGTCAGCCATCATATCATAAACACATGGCAGCAGAACCACCAGACACTGCAACCTGTTCATATTTCAGACAATATTTCTATTTCATGTGCGTATTATTTCTTTTCCAACCTTTTTTTTTTTTTTCCCCTGCTTGCTCAAGTATACCTTTGATCATTTCGGGCATCCTCCTGGGTGTAAGCGTGTGTACAGTTGGGGGAAAAGATAGCAATGCTGCCTTCTCTTGACAAGAAGCTGGATTTGGCAAGGAAATTGGACACAGTTTCAATCACAGATGGAGGGTGTTTGTTCATTATTCTTTGTATGGAATATGCACTTTAACATAAAACACACACAGATGTGCAATCCCCAGTAAAGAATGGGAATTTTCTGTCATTCCCTTTAGAAATATTTGGAGCTGTTTGTTTTTCTAAGCTTTGACAATTAAAGCCTTGGAGAATGAAAAATTAAACAGTTCTATAGTCTACTGTTTTATTAAATAGAATTTTTAGTTGGGTGTGGATATCAGTGCAGTAGAATGAGCTTTAAAGGCAAAAGACCTGGATTTCCATTTTAGCTTTGCCCGGATTACTGTCCCTGTACAAGTCATCTGACCTCTCTGGAAACTCAAGATTTTCATTTAATATTCTCTGAGTGTAATCTCCCCAAAATGTACTTATACGTCAAAAAGTAAGTTGGGTCTACTCATAAGAATGGATGTTAATATTTGTACCTTACATTAGCATTAAAAAAAATGTTATCCTTCTTCATTCATGAAATTCCTTTCATGCTGGTTTCTCAGGAGGTAGTGTCAGGACATGTGCAAGGTCTCAGGGTCAGTTAGTTATAAAACAGAATCATTAAGGACATGCCGTATGTCCTAAAACACAGCTTCCAGTCAGATGCTGGAGTTCCAAAAAGCCTAATGCCCAAGGCAAAATGGTCTCTGAAGCTAAGCTGCTTACTAGGCTATTGACTTGAAGGTGACTCCAGGAAAACCAGTTCCTTATACTCTCAAGATTCAAAAGGATACCTAAGGGCCAGTGGCCTGGGTGGGTCACTCCAACTCCATGGACCCCAGAAATCTGGATTTCAGGAGAATTAAAACAGTTTCTCACCTGTGATAGGTGAATCCCTGTCATCATGAAGCTTAAACGGTAGTAAGAGAGTAGGACTTGAGATAAATGGATATGTAACTATGTTGATAATTAGTAATTGTAACACATATTGTAAATGAAAAGACGGGCTGCAATGAGAGCATCATGGTAGGAGAAAATTCAAGTTGGTGGAGCAACATGTGGTCATGGAAAGTCTGTCAGAGAAAATGCATGGAAGGTGAACTTGAAGATGAGTTAGGAGTTAGCAGGGTGAAGAACTGAACGAAAATACTCTGGGCTGTCTTGTCTTTCTGACTCATGATGATCGCATGTGTGTCAGAGTAGAACTATGCTCCATAGGGTTTTCAATGGCTGTCTTTTCAAAAATGGATCACCAGGCCTTTCCTCTGAGGCACCTCTGGGTGAACTAGAAACTCCAACCTTTAGGTTAGCAGCTGAGTGTGTAAATCACTTGCGCAACCCAGGGACTCCAGGTATAATAAGTCCCTTTGTTGGAAATGAACTTGGAGCACACAATAATGTATGTTGTTGTTGCTGTTAGCTGTTGAGTCAGCCCCTAAATCCTGGGGACCCCATGCACAACTGAGCTAAACACTACCTGGTCCTATGCCATCCCCATGATCAGTTGTGATTCATAGGGTTTTCATTGACTGATTTTCAGAAATAGATTGCCAAGCCTTTCTTCCTAGTCCATCCTACTCTGAAAGCTTCATAGCAACACTGAAACCTTGACCGACAGACGAGTGGTGGCTGTGAATGAGGTGCATTGGTCAAGAATCAAATCCAGGTCTCCTGCATGGAAGGGAAGTATTCTATCACTGAATGGCCAATATATAGATGACTCATATTCAAGAGACTAGCTAAGAAGTTGAAAATGTAGCCAAGCTGATACTATGTTGTTGTTGTTATGTGCCATCAAGTTGATTCCAACTCATAGGGATCCAATATGACAGAGTAGAACTGTCACATAGAGTCTCCTACGCTGTAATCTTTATGGGAGCAGATCACCAGGTCTTTTCTCCTATGGAACAGTTGGTGGGTTTGAATCGCTGACTTTTTTCTTAGCAGACAGGTGTTTAGCTACTTTGTCACCAGGATTCCTGGCTGAGACTATAGGGCAATGGAAAGCCTTTGAAAGATGTTTTACAGGTTACCAACAATCTGATTTGCAGCATTTATGGAGATCACTCTGTTTGCTTTCTGCAAAGTTGCTTGGAGAGAGGCAGAAACGAATGCAGTGAACCCAGTTGGGATGTTACTATAGCATCCCAGGTATGATGTGGCAGTACATTAGAATAATAACAGTAACAACAATAATAATACCCCAAACTTGAGAACTTACAATTGATAGCCACTGTTGTCTGTGTTTTAGGTGTATCAGTTGGTTAAATATATTTAGGAATAGGCTAGGGCAGCGAAACTGGAGAGAAGGGAACAGATTTCCAGAAATATTTTACTGGTAGTATTAACAGGCTGGATATAAAGGATAAAATGTGAGGGAACTGGAAGTATTAAAGAATAGCCTTTAAGGTTCCAATTTCTGTGACCAGGTAGATGGAGGTAACTGTATCCGAGAAAAAGAAAATTAGTGGAGAGGCAAGTTTTAGAAGGAAAGAATAATAGCTCTATTTTCAATGTCCTTTGAAACGCCAGCTGTGTGATTGTCTCAGCAGTCCCATGAGGTGGCAAAGGTCGTTATGCCTATGTTAAAGATAAACACCTAGTTGCATGTAAATGAAAATAGACCTCTTCAGAACCTTCTTCTGTTGGGTACCCTGATGCTTGGGCCTGACATCTCTGTAGACATCACTGAGTATGCAGTGGGGAAACCTTTCATGTTTTCTTTCTCTTCCTTTCCGTAAACAATGTATGGTGATTCCATAAGCTAAGACTGAATAGAGAATGTGTCTTTAACATAAATTTTAAGACTCGTTCATCCATTTTTCTTAGAATTATATCTGAATTTGACGTGGCTTTATTTCAAGAGTCAGACAAAGCAATAGACCTTAGTCTAAGGCATTTTTTTCTTAAATTATAAAGACTCTATACCTAAGTCTAGATATTTTCTGAGTGTGGAAAGAGAACAATTTACTCACATGTTGGCTGTGCAACATATTATGGATCTCTTTGCACTTTCCAAAGAAGGTGGAATTTAAAAATGATATTTATTGATGATTCTGAAAAACTTCAGGAGGAATCAGAATTGCAAAAACGAAATGCGTATATGGTCTTGGTTAAGCCAAAATCAGCAGCTTTTGTCAAAAAAAAAAAAAAAAAACTCAATGCCTGAACTCTTCACTGAGTTGTCATAGCAACCATTTCATTTTCCATTGTGAGGAGACAATTAGATGTTAACCTGGGTGTTAGCCCAAATTTTTTTTTGAGTATTTTATTGTGTTTTAGGTGAAAGTTTACACAGCAAGTTAGATTCCCACTCAACAATTCGTACACACGTTGTTCTGTGACATTGATTAGGGTCCCAGCGATATGTCAGCACTCTCACCATTTCTGCCCTGCCTTCCCTGTTTCCATTTATCCAGTTTCCCTGCCCCTCCTTGCCTTCTCATCTTTGCTTTTGGGTAAATGTTGACCTTTTGTTCTCGTATGGTTGATTGTTTAAAGAGCACGTTCCTCATGGGTGTTGTTTATTTTATCCACCAATCCATTATTTGGCTGAAAGGTGACCTCCGGGAGTGACTTCAGTTCCAGGTTAAAAGGGTATCTTCCGGCAGTAGTCACGAGGGTTCCTCTAGTTTCTATGAGTCCAGTAAGTCTGGTCGTTTTTATGAATTTGGGTTTTTGGTTTTTTTTTAATTGTACTTTAGGTGAAAGTTTACAGCTCAGGTTAGTTTTTCATATAGAAATTTACACACACATTGTTATGTGACCCTAGTTGCTATCCCTATAATGTGATGGCTCACACCCCCTTTCACCCCGGATTTCCTGTGTCCGTTCAACCAGCTCCTATCTCTTTCTACCTTCTCATCTCGCCTCCAGACAAGAGCTGCCTATTAGTCTCGTGTATCTACTTGAACTGAGAAGCACGCTCTTCACGAGTAACATTTTATGTCCTACAGTCCAGTCTATTCTTTGTCTGAAGGATTGGCTTTGGGAATGATTTTAGCTCTGGGTTAACAGAGAGTCCGGGGGCCATGTCTTCTGGGGTTCCTCTAGTCTCGTTCAGACCATTAACTCTGATCTTTTTACGTGAATTTGAGTTCGATACTCCACTTTTCTCCTGCTCTATCAGGGACTCTCTGTTGTGTTCCCTGTCAGGGCGGTCATTGGTAGTAGCCGGGTGCCATCTAGTTCTTCTGGTCTCAGGCTGATGGAGTCTGTGGTTTATGTGGCCCTTTTTGTCTCTTGGGCTAGTATTGTCCTTGTGTCTTTGGTGTTCTTCATTCTCCTTGGCTCCAGGCGGGTTGGGACCAATTGATGCATCTTAGCTGGCCACTCGCTAGCTTTTAAGACCCCAGATGCCACTCACCAAAGTAGGATGCCGCACATTTTTTAAATAAACTTTGTTATGCCAGTTGAACTAGATGTCCCCTGAAACCATTGTCCCCATACCCCAGCCCCTACTACTCTGTCCCTCGAAGTGTTTGGTTGTGTTCAGAAAACTTCTTAGCTTCTGGTTTAGTCCAGCTGTGCTGACTTCTCCTGTAGTGTGTGCTGTCCTTCCCTTCACCTAAGATAATTCTTATCTGTTATCTAGTTAGTGAATTTCCCTCTCCCTCCCTCCCCACTCTCGTAATCATCAAAGAATGTTTTCTTCTATCTTTAAACCTTTTCTTAAGTTCTTATAATAGTGGTCTCATACAATATTTGTTCTTTTGTGACTGACTAATTTCACTTAGCATAATGCCTTCCAGATTCATCCATGTTATGAGATATTTTGTGAATTCACTGTTGTTCTTTATCATTGCATAGTACTCCATTGTGTGAATATACCATAATTGGTTTATCCATTTGTCCATTGATGGGCACCTAGGTTTTTTCCATCTTTTTGCCATTGTGAACACTGTTGCAGTGAACAAGGGTGTTCATATATCTATTCATGTGGCAGCTCTTATTTCTCTAGGATATATTCCAAGGAGTGGGATTGCTGGATTGTATTGTACTTCTGTTTCTAGATTTTTAAGGAAGCAACAAATTGATTTCCAAAGTGGTTGTACCATTTTACATTCCCACCAGCAGTGTATAAGTGTTCCAGTTTCTCCACAATCTTTCCAACATGTATTATTTTGTGTTTTCTGGATTAGTGCTAGTCTTGTAGGAGTGAGATGATATCTCATTGTAGTTTTCATTTGCATTTCTCTACTGACTAAAGATCGTGAGCATTTCCTCATGTATCTGGTAGCAACTTGAATGTCTTCCTTGGTGAAGTGCCTGTTCATATCCTTTGCCCATTTTTTAATTGGGTTTTTTGTCTTTTTGTTGTTGAAGTTTTGCAATATCTTGTAGATTTTAGAGATTAGACCCTGATCGGATATGTTGTAGCCAAAATTTTTTTTCCAGTCTGTAGGTTGTCTTTTTGCTCTTTTGGTGTTTTGATGAGCGTAAGTGTTTGAGTTTTAGGAGCTCCCAGTTATCTAGTTTCTCTTCTGGTGTTTGTGCATTGTTACTTATGGTTTGTGTTCTGTTTATGCCATGTATTAGGGCTCCTAGTGTTGTCCCTACTTTTTCTTCCATGTTCTTTATGGTCTTTTAGATTTTATATTTAGGTCTTTAATCCATTTTGAGTTAATTTTTGTGCATGGTATGAGGTATGGGTCTTGTTTCAGTTTTTTGCCGATGGATACCCAGTTATGCCAACACCATTTGTGAAACAGACTATCTTTTCCCCAATTAACGGACTTTGGGCCTTTGCCAAATATCAGCTGCTCATAGGTGGATGAATTTACGTCTGGATTCTCAATTCTCTTCCACTGGTCTCTGTATCTGTTGTTGTACCAGTACGGCTGTTTTGACTACTGTGGTGGTATAATAGGTTCTAAAATCAGGTAGTGTGAGGCCTCCCACTTTGTTCTTCTTCCTCAGTAATACTTTACTTATCCAGGGCCTCTTCCCTTTCCATATGAAGTTGGTGATTTTTTTCTCCATCCCATTAAAAAATGTCGTTGGAATTTCGATCGGAATTGCATTGTATCTGTGGATCACTTCGGGTAGAATTGAAATTTTCATAATGTTGAGTCTTCCTATTCATGAGCAGGGTATGTTTTTCCACTTATGTAGGTCTCTTTTGGTTTCTTGCTGTAGTGTCTTGTTTTCTTTCTATAGGTCTTTTACATCTCTGATTAGATTTCTTCCTAAATATTTTATCTTCTTGGGGGCTGTTGTACATGGTATTGATTTGGTGATTTCCTCTTCAAAGTTCTCCTTGATGGTGTAGAGGAATCCAACTGATTTTTGTATGTTTAGCTTGTATCCTGATACTTTGCTGAAATCTTCCATTAGTTCTAGTAGTTTTCTTGTGGAGTCTTTGTGGTTTTCTGTGTATAATATCATATCGTCTGCAAATAGGGATACTTTTACTTATTCCTTACCGATTTGGATGCCTTTTATTTCTTTTTCTTGCTAATTGCTCTGGCTAGAACCTCCAGTAAAACATGGAATAAGAGTGATGATAAAGGGCATCCTTGTCTGGTTCCTGTTTTCAAGGGGAATGCTTTCAAACTCTCTCCATTTAGGATGATGTTGGCTGTTGGCTTTGTATAAATGTCATTTATTATGTTGAGAAACTTCCCTTCTATTCCTATTTTGCTGAGAGTTGCTATCATAAATGGTGTTGGAGGTTGTCAAATGCCTTTTCTGCATCAAACGATAAGATCATATGTTTCTTGTCTTTTGTTTTATTTATATGATGGATAACATTGATTGTTTTTCTAATGTTGAACCATCTGTGCATACTGGTATGAATGCCACTTGGTCATAGTGAATTTTTTTTTTTGACATGGTGTTGAATTCTATTGGCTAGAATTTTCTTGAGGATTTTTGCATCGATGTTCATGAGGGATATTTGTCTGTGTTTTTTTTGTTTTTTTTTTTTTTGTGGTGTCCCTCTCCAAAGCCTAGAGAATGGCTTGGGGCCCATGACAGGCCCTACTTCTGGCCCAGGGGACATAGCAGAGTGGGTAGGGGGCAGGTAAATGGGAAAGAGGTACTTCCCAAAGAGGGGAAAGGTTTTTTTGATCCGAGTGGTAGGTTAGATGCTTTTACTTATCTTTTGCCGATTGAGCGCCACTTCTCCCTGGTTCCAGAGGCTTGAGCAGATTCTCTTCTGCTTGGCTTCTCCCAATGTGGAAAATTCATCCCAAGTGCTACTGCGTGCCTAAGCTCATGCACACCAGCTGATCTAGCCTGCAGAGCACCGGCCAGGTCAGGTCTGGCAAATCCTCGCTGCTTCTGAACTGTCTCTTCCTCCCCCTGCTGCTCAGTCCGACTCCTCAACTTTGTCTTTGATGTTCAAGGCTCCTAGATTGTCATACATAATCAATTCACTTGTTTTTTTGGGTCTTTGTTATAAGAGGGACCACAGGAAGTGTCTCACTACTCTGCCATCTTGGCCCTATCTCTGAATTTGAGTTTTGTTCTACGTTTTTCTCTCATTCTAACCAAGACCTTCTATTGTGTCCCTGGTCAGAATGGTTGGCAGTGGTAGCCAGGCACCATATAGTTTTTCTGGGCTCCGGTTAGAAGAGGCTGTGGTTTGTGTAGGCCATTAGTCCTCTTGTCTAATTTCTTCCTTGAGTCTTTGGTTTCCTTCACTCTCCTTTGCTCTAGATGGGAAGAGACCGATAGTTGTATCTTAAATGGCTGCTCTCAAGCTTTTAAGACCCTAGACACTACTCACCAAACTAGGATGTAGAACATTACCTTTTTAAACTAAGTTATGCCAATTGACCTAGTTGTCCCATGAGACTATGGTCCTGAGCCTTTGGAGCCAGTAAATCAATCCCATGAGGTGTTTGAGTATGTCTAGGAAGTATCCATAACACTGCCTCCTATGTGCTTTATTGTATACATGAATATATATGCAGCATATACAAACATGTATATACGTATGCCCGCAAATATACCTATACGTGTACAGGTATGTACTCCCGTACACCTTCCTACACCAATATAGCATACGTATCCACCTCTGTAACCACTAACATATTTTTTGTTTGTTATTACTGTTGTTTTGCAAAAATGTTAAACATTTTTGTAGCTGTTCTTTATTCTTGTGTACCTCTCATTGCCTTCATTTACCTTGGTCAAATTGTGCTGACTTCCCCCAATTAACATATGTCTACTATCTAGTAATTGATTCCTGCCTCTCCCCTGCTCCCATCCCTGGTAACCATCAAACAACATTGCTTTCTGTGTGTTTACCTATTCTTGACTTTTTATAAAAGTGTTATTATGCAATATTTGTCCTTTTGTGTTTGACTTATTTCACTCAGCATAATGCCCTCCAGATTCATCCATGTTATAAGATGTCTTGCAAACCCATCATTATTCTTTACTGTTGCATACTATTCCATTGTGTATATGTACCACAATTTGTTTATCCATTCATCCACTGATGGACACTTCAGATGTTTCTATCTTTTTGCTATTGTGAATAATGCTGCAATGAACATGGGTGTGCATATGTCTATTCCTGTTATTGCTCTTTTATCTCTAGGATATATTCCTTGGAGTGGGATTGCTGGATCATAAGATATTTCTATTTCTAGCTTTTTGAAGAAGTACACTACTGTTTTCCATAGTGATTGTACCATTTTACAATCCCACCAGCAGTGTACAATAGTTCCAATCTCCTCACAACCTCAACAGCATTTGTTGTTTTCTGTTTTTTTGATCAGTGCCATTTTTGCAGGAGTGAGATGGTATCTCATTGTAGTTTTGATTTACATCTCCCTAATGGCTAATGATCTTGAATGTCTCTTTGTGTGTTTGTTAGTCACCCAAATGTCCTCTTTGATGAAGTGTCTATTCATGTCCTTTGCGCATTTTTTGATTGAATTGTTTGTCTTTTTGTTGTTGAGTTGTTGAAGTTTTCTATATATTTTAGAGATTAAACCTTGTCAGATATGTCATTACCAAATTTTTTTTCCCAGTATGCAGGTTCTCTTTTTAC
This sequence comes from Trichechus manatus latirostris, assembly GCF_000243295.1. Taxonomy (NCBI): domain Eukaryota; kingdom Metazoa; phylum Chordata; class Mammalia; order Sirenia; family Trichechidae; genus Trichechus; species Trichechus manatus. Next base: position 7,300,972 of record NW_004443937.1, read on the forward strand.
TCTTTTGGGAAGGTCTTTTAATGAGCATATGTATTTAATTTTTAGTAGGTCCCGGTTATCTAATTTGTCTTTTGTTGGTCGTGCATTCTTAGTTGTGTTTGATAGTGTATTTATGCCAAAAATTAGGACCCCTAACTTTGTTCCTGTGTTATCTTCCAGGAATTTTATAGTTTTATCTTTAACATTTAGGTCTTTTGACTCATTTGAGTTAGTTTTTGTATACAGTGTGAGGAATGGGTCCTGTTTCATATTTCTGTAAGTAGATACTCAGTTTTGCCAGCACCATTTGTTAAAGAGACTGTCTCTTCCCAACTGAAAGGAATTTGACCCTTTGTCAAAGATCAGCTGTTCGTAGATGGATGAATTTACTTCTGCGTTCGCAATCCTGTTCCACTGGTCTATGTTAACCCAAGCTTTTTGAAAGAAAATCTCCTATCCATCTACAAGGGGCAGGGTGTTTGGATTTTAATTGTCGCTCCTTGTTCTATAGGGGTCATTGTTAATAATTATGCTTTATTGTTTAATGAACACATAGAAGAGGGGTTAGGAAATGCAGGTGGCCACTCCAAGGGCACTACAGTCCACTCCTCTCTTGGGTCAGTTCCACAAGTACTCGTTGAGGGAATGGAACATTCACCATGAGCATCACAATCTTTCCTCTCTGTGGTCAGGGAATTTTCTGACTCTCTGTTCTCTGTGATAATGCTGGTAATGGACTCAGAGACTGCAAATGGAATCCCTACCTTTGCGTGCCCAAGAGTTCCTTCCTTACAATGTCAGTGAAGCCCCTCTATTTGCCACCTGCAGGGCTGGGTACAAGGGATACATCTGTGAGCTAAACAGGCATTCTTCCTGGTAGGGGATAGAGACATTAATCATGCACACACAATAATGTTTAGATATGAATTCTGATGACTGCTTTGGGAGCTTATAACAATGCATAACCTAGCATTGGTTAGAACTGTTTTGGCTGAGGAAGTCATACTTGAGTTGAGATCTAAAGGATGAATAGAAGATAGCAAGGTGGGTGAGATGAGGAAACATACCAGGGAAAGGGGTAGGCATAAGCAAAGGTCTTGTGAGAGCAGAGAGCAAACAGTTAATATGCTTAGCTGCTAACCTGAAGGTTAACAGTTCAAGCCTATCCAGAGGTGCCTCCAAAGAAAAGCCTGACAATCTTCTTCTGAAAAATCAACCATTGAAAACCTCTATGAAACACAGTTCTACTCAGAAACACCTGGGCCACCATGAGTCAAAGTCAACTCGATGGCAACTGGTAGCTGGTAATGCCAAGAGTAGTAAAATATGTGATCAGTGAACTAAAATTGGAGTCAGTAATTCAGGAATCCCCCTGTTAGCAAGTGACAGAGCCTGCAAATACATCCAGAATTCCTGAATTCTTGACTCTACTTCTAGTTCACTGATCACACATTTTACTGCTTTCAACTTTCTAGTTAGCAGCCGAGCATGTCCAGAGTTTACACCACCCAGAGACTCCACTCTTGGCTTGTTGTTGTTGTTGTTAGGTGCTGTTGGGTAGATTTTTGACTCATATCGATGCCATGTGACAGAGTAGGACTACCCTACAGAGTTTTCTAGGATGTAATCTTTAGAGAAACAGATCACCAGGTTTTTCTCCTGTGGAATCACTGGATGGGCTTGAACGACCAGCCCTTCAGTTAGCAGCCAAGTACTTAACCGTTGCACCATCGCGATTTTTTCATTCATTTGTTCAGCCACTATTAATTAAGCATTTCCTGTATGCCAAGAGCTGTACAGTGATTCAAAAAATACAGTCCCTGTTCTCAGGGAACATACAGTCTAAAAAGGGGACACATTAAATAAACACACAAATGAACAATCACAAATTGTGATTAATGCAGTGAAAAAAATAACATGTCCATGAGGAGTAAAACAAGAAAGGCATAATTGAGATTTGAGGAAGAAAAGGCCTCCTGAGTGAGGTTAAGACCTGAAAGATGGGTAGGAGGTAGCCAGATGAAAAATAGGTAAGAACAGCATCAAAAACGGAAGGAACAGCATGTGCACAGGCCTTGAGTCTGCGGGGTGCATGGTGCATGCAAGAAACTTAGAGAAGGTGAGAGAAGGCAGAAGCAGGGCCTTGCAGGGTTCATTGGGCCTTGTTAAGAATTTTTATCTTTGTCTTAAGTGTGGTGGGAAGTTGTGCTAATGCAGGCAGGATGGCTGGAACCCTCAATACTATTGCCCTTAGCATCCAATTTTAAAGAAGAATGAGACATGGGTATGTTAAGGAGTCTACAAATTGTTAGAGGGCAGCCTCAGAGGAGGTGATGATGGAGACCAGACTGCAGGCCTTCAAGAAATAGTACTTTTTAGATTCCTGATCTAAGACCTTAGAAACAAAAGCAAAGGAAACTGGATCTTGTGTAGGCAAGATCAAAACTTTGAACCATTCAGCCCCTAGTCCTTGGCCAGGTTCAATTTCTCTCATTCTCTCTCTCTTGGCAGGATGGGTGATATTTCCCTGCCCAATCACATAGCCCTCACTATTCCACTTAGGGACATGGGCTGAGTGACTATTTCTCTAAATCTTTCTTAGCCATCTAATTACAATCATTTGCTCCTTTTGGGCTTAAGCTATCACACAACTGAGTGCCTGCCTAGAAGTGGCGGCCAGAGCACACAGTCACCTCAGGATAGGCAATTCAGCTAGCCTAGGTTCTGGCTGTTGGTGTGATTGCCCATCAGCCAGGGGCATCATTCAGCACAGGACAGGTCCTTCTTCTACCCACAGTCGCCACACTGGTTGCCATGGAAGAGCACAGAAGGAAAGACATATACAGGGACAAGTACGGTCTGGTACAAGGTGACCACCACCTCTCTGTCAGTTTGTTGTACTGTGGTGGCTTGCATGTTGCCACCTGGAGGCTATGCTACTGGTATTTCAAATACCAGCAGGGTCACCGATGGTGGAGAGATTTTAGTGGCGCTTCCAGATTAAGACAGACTAGGAAGAAAGGCAAGATGATCCACTTCCAAAACATTACCAATGAAAATCTATGAATCACAACAGAATATTGTCGAGTACAGTGCTAGAAGATGAGCCCCGTAGGCTGGAAGGCACTCAAAATACGCAGCAGCTACTATGATGGACTCAAACATACCATCATGAAGATGGTGCGGGATGGGGCAACATTTTGTTCTGTTAAGACATGGGATCTCCATGAGTTGGAACTAACTTGACAGCAACTAACAACAACAGTACAAGGTGAAAGGAAGGAGGTAAAGGGCAGAAAGAGTGCTGTAGTAAGTCAGCGGTAAGATATAAAAGAAATAGTCCAAAAAGGAACAGAGGAAGATCAATGAGAATAACAGCCAGAATAAGAGGAAAGAGAAAGCTAGGATGATTAAGATGATCAAAATGTGTCCAAGTTCAATTAGAAAGCCATTGTCTGTGGCTTTGAAAGCTGGGATAAGAACACACTTTGTTTTTGTGAGAGTCTGACATTGTCTTCTTGTCAATGATACTCTTGAGCCCAGTTTCGGTGAACACGTTAGAAGTCCAACTTAAAACACATCGAATATGCCCAAGAAATGCAAGGGCATCTCTCTTTTTCAACCATTAATTTTACATCAATATTTTCATTTGAGTCTTGTCTTTTTTATGTTCGTTAGAACAAGAAAGATGACTTTAAATTTTGTTGAGATTAGATAGCTTTGCACTTACATAAATGGGATATTTCAAATAGTATCTTCAGAAACTGAATATTTTAAGCTTAAACTTTATGATTTTACCCACTGGTTGACTTGGAAAGTAATACAGAACATCATCGTGTATTACCTGTTATATTCCCCAGTGAGGAACAGCCAGTGTGTTCACATTATAGAAAGAATCTAACATCGCCTCCTACAAAAAGTCTGTTAGGTTCAGTTTTAATGAACATGGCCTAGATTCAAAGGTAGTCAGTGGAAGTTGGCAGAAGTGTGTCTCTCCAGGCCAACTGTGGGGAAAACACTCTGCCTTCGTATGTTAAATCACTGCAAGGCAAAGACCTAATGGTTTTTGGGCTCTCAAACTGGCGGTAATGGTAAATAACCTTTTAGATAATACAACGGAATAAGTAGTGCCAGTATTGGCTATATAAAAGACCAAAACTCCTACTTTGCAGTTGGACAGGGGAAAATATTGAAATCAGAATTGAGAGGCCAGTGGGGCTGGTGGTGGAGGGAAATCCTATATATCAGTGTGTATAAAACAAAAACCAAACCAATTGTCTTTGAACTGATTACGACTCATGGCGACTCCATGTATCTATAGGCTACATTTATAGTGTCCAACAAGATCAGGAGTGTCTTGTCTGGCAGAAGGAGTTATTGAGATTGCCTGCAGCTCATTAGGATGGCATGGGAAGCAGCACACTAAGCTTCCCAACAACGCAGTCAATCTGAATAACATCTCTCGGATTATACTATGTGGGAATAGACACAGCATTGGGCTTCCGGTCAAAAGAGCAAACTAGTGAGGTGGAGGTGATTTCCAGCATGACACAATCACTTTTCTCATGCTCCAGAAACCAATTTGCATTCATCTGCCTTGTCTTAACGTCTATCCAAATAAATAACGCAATTGTGTGTAGACTTACCATGTCTGCCTGGAGATATTAAGTGAGAAAAACAAAACATAGCAAAACTGGGTCTTGTCCAATAATCATCTAGTTGCCTTCATTATTTTTAATTCTATGACCAGATTGCCTGTCCTGCAGAACATGCGCCACATAATTTGGTGTGTGTGTGTTGTGTGTGTGTCTATGTGCATCTCTATCTCTATCTCTATCTGTCTGTCTATCTATCTATCTTTCTATCTATCACCTACTCAAAGATGTTGTTGTTAGGTGTTATCAAGTCCATTCCGACTCATAGTGAACCTGTGTGCAGCAAAACAAAACCCTGCCTGATCCTGCGCCATCCTCACAATCATTGCTATGTTTGACCCATTGTTGCAGCCACTGTGTCAGTCCACCTCCTTGAAGGTCTTCCTCTTTTTTGCTGACCCTCTGCTTTACCAAGCATGATGTCCTTCTCCAGGGACTGGTCTCTCCTGATAACACATCCAAAGTACATGAACTAGTACATTTAAATAGAATAGCATGAAAATTATGTGCAGAATATAGGGCCATCTACTATAAAAATGACACTTTCATCTCCTGAACACTTACCATATGCCAGGAAATATGATAACTATTTTCACACACAACCTCCTTTACTCCTCAGAACAGTGAGAAGGTCTCCTGGTGGTGCTAGTGGTAGAACGAAGTAGGACTTAGTATTGGACACTCTGATAACAAATTACTTGGATTGAATCTTGACTGTATCACTTGCCAAAAACCAAAAAACCAAACCCTTTGCCATCGAGTCAATTCCGACTCAAAACAACCCTATAGGACAGAGTAGAAATGCCTCATAGAGTTTCCAAGGAGCAGCTAGTAGATTCAAACTGCCAGCCTTCTGGTTAGCAGCCAAGCTGTTAACCACTGTACCACCAGGACTCCATCACTTGCCAGAGAGGTGAAATAACTTGCCCAAAGTCATCAACCTACAATCCACAGGGAAGATTTGAAATCAGTTCTAACAACAAAGACCTTGTTCTTTTTATTAAACTACCTTTCTAAAAGATGCAGGCCCATCCCACCTTGAAAAACCAATATATGTATATATATATTTTCCCCATCATTATACTGAATCCTTCTAGCATCATGTATTATTAGATGCCTAAGCAAAACCTCTCAGTATGTTGACCCTCTGGATGGCTGAAGAAGTCACAACTGAAATTTTTCTGTCCCATTCCCAGCCATGTGTCATTATTTACTTCTCAAAAATATGGTCACTGTCATCATGAAGCAAGGCGTGCAAATGGCAAGGATAGAAAATATTGATCTTAACTGCCAGGAACTTTTATTTCAATTTTAGCCATATGAGTGTTTCAAATATTTGTCAGATAAAAACCCAAATTTCCTCTTTACTGTGACTACATCAGCCACATATTTTCATTTGTATTAAACAGACTTTTGAAATGTCATGAAAAGGATGAAAGTTCTACCATTCCACCTAACGATTCCATTAAAACCTTCATTTCCCAGTTCTTAACTGTCACCTGGGAATATAAAAAATTGATTAGTTCTCATAAAATAGTCAATGACAGATAAAATAGGGATTTGAGTATATTTTCAGACAAACTAGAAACAAACTTAAAATAATTTTCCCTAAATTTTGACTCTTTTATTCAAATGGATTCCCTGAGAAAGATAATCATTTCAAAATTTATTAAGACTGTATGGAAAGTAAAAATAAAGAAAACAGGTTATTTTCTGTTATAGCGAATAAGTAAATCAATGATAGCAACGCCCTTTATTGAATGGTTACCACATGCTGGGCACCATTCTGTATATTTTACAGGTGTCAACTCATTTGATCCCAACACAATCTTATAGTATAGGTGCAATTATTATTTCTATTGTAAGAATGAGGAAACTGGGACATACAGTTAATACAAAAGAAAAATACTAATAATGGACTATAAATAGCAGCTGTTCTTGAAATGCTGTATGACAAGGATATTTGCCATACTTAATGCTTGCTTTGGGAGTAGTGTTGATTCAGTGGTAGAATCGTTGCCTTCTATGTGGGAGACCTGGATTTGATTCCAGCCAGTGTACCACATGCACAGCCACCACCGTCTGTCACTTGAGGGTTGTGTGTTGCTGTGATGCTGAACAGGGTTCAGCAGAGCTTTCAGACTCAGGTGAACTAAGAAGAAAGACCTGGTGATCTACTTCCAAAAATCAGCCAGTGAAAACCCTGTGGATCTCAACAGGCTGATCCGCAACTGATCGTGAGAGTGGCACAGGACTGGGCAGTGTTTTATTCTGTTGCGTATGGAGTTGCCATGAGTCTATGGCAAATGTCATGACAGCTAACAAAAACAACAAGTGCAAAGCTTTTTGTTCCAGTGCAGAATTGAATGCACACTTTGTGGTGGACATCATGTTTAGTCAGTTTTGCTATAATGTGCATATATGTTCTTAAAAGTCACCATGCTATGCAAAATGGCACAATAAAAACCACAGAGCTTATGGGGAAAATGGGGTTAGAGATACAACACTCAAAAACTCCATCACGTTAAAAAAAAAAAACACACACACATTAAAAAAAGAAAAACAGAAAAAAGGGATAGAAGCCTAATAAAAAAGGGTGGCATGAGTTTACACATATTAAATGGTTAAGAAATGTATACAAGTGGGTAGATGACAGATGTTTGAGGTGTGGATGTGGGTGTGTGTTTTGTGTATTCCCACACAGCTTGTTTCAGCTGGGTGAAGTTTACAATATTCACCTAGGGTTTCTAGAACTAAAAATCTTGCATTAGCAAACAAGAAATCCACATTATACTCAAGTGGCTCCCTAATTTATCAGTCTTGTTGGAATGGATGTGCATTTTCAATACAAGTGCTATAACAGAATTGACTATACTCTCCTAGGCAGACCTGGATTATGGAGTTGTAACTTGTAAAAGGGTCAAACAATATCCCGATTGGGAGATAAAAAAACACTTGCCTTGGAGTCGACCCCAACTCATGCAGCCACTTATGGGTCAGAATGAAACTATGCTCTGTAGGGTCTATAATGGCTGATTTTTCAGAAGTAGTTTACCAGGCCTTTCTTCTGAGGCACCTCTGGGTGGACTTGAACTTCCAACCTTTCGGTTAGCAGCCGGGTGTGTTAACCATTTGCGTCACCCAGGGACTCCAGCTGGGAGACAGAGGATGCTTTATGTGGAAGGCATCATTGCAATTGAGTATTCAAATATAAGCAAGATTCCAAAGGCAGAGCAGATAAGCAAAGGACATTCCAGCAGGTGAGAACAGTAGGGGCTAATGTATAATGTTAAAAAGAAGGCTGTGGTGAGCAATTAATGCATTATGCATTTTGTAAGTTTATTTCATCACCTTCCTCCTGCCACTAGAATGTAAACTCCCTCATGTCAGAGAACATGTCTGTCATGATCACCATTGTGTGCCTGGTGCCTGGGCCAGTACAGGCCCAGGTAGCTCAGTAAAAATGGTGAGCCAATGTGTGAATGAGTGAACAAGTAGTTGAAAAGTAAGAGTCACTGTATCTCACATACAGCCATTCTGGAAAGTACAACTCAGTGAATTTATAGCACATGGTCACAAGTTAGTCTATACCAATGGTTTGACATCCTCCTACCCCCGCGAAAAAAAGCCCAGAACTCTTTTTCTAATTGAATTTTCATATAAATAAAAGTAATAATTTACTCGTATAAACATATTGTTGGTTCATTTCTATAGCATGTATTTATTATTAAAGATATTAGTAGTAATGATGAGACTATTTAGATGAACTCAAAAATCAAAAAGGATTTTTCCTAATAATTCTATATGCATCCCTGTGTCCTGTGAATTTTTCTTTACTTTCTTTCTTTTTCTTTTTCTTTCTCTGAGTGGTGTTGTCTTAGTTATCTAGTGCTTCTACAACAGAAATACCACAAGTGGATGGCTTTAACAATGAGAAATTTATCCTCTCACAGTTTAGGAAACTAGAAATTCGACTTCAGGGCACCAGCTCCAGGGGAAGACTTTCTCTCTCTGTTGGCTCTGGGGGAAAATCCTTGTCATCAATCTTCCCCCAGTCTAGGAGCTTCTCAGCACAGGAAACTCGGGTTCAAGGGACCCACTCCCCCCTTGGCTCTTTATTCTTGGTGGTATGAGGTCACTTTCCTCTCTGCTTGATTCTCTTTTTTATATCTCAAAAGAGACTGACTCAAGATACAACCTAATCCTGTAGATTTTAGTTCTGCCTCATTAACATAACTGCCTTTAATCCTGTCTCATTAATATCACAGAGGTAGTATTTACAACACACGGGAAAAATCACATCAGATCACAAAATGATGGACAACCACACAGTACTGGGAACCATGGCCTAGCCAAGTTGACACACATTTTTAGGGGACACAATTCAGTCCATAGCAGGTGTTGAGGATGTTATGATTTTCAAAGTCTAAAACCTGTCACTATTGCAACTATTAACACTTTGCCTTGCAATCTCTCAGAATAGTCTTCAGTTAAACTGATTCTGAAACTTAAAAAGAAGGATTGACAAATTTCAGAGTCAAAGCTGCTCATGAGCACTATCAAGTTGTCTAATTTCGTAGCTTCCGAGCAATCTAAGTCAGACAAGGAGAACTCAAGGAACCCTAATCACTACACCGAGGTATATCAAAACAAGGCGTCTCATTGTTGGGTGAAATGTGGATGCATATCATGAGAGGCCGTTGTTCTTTATACCTCGATGTAGCACTTACTGCTCATTGAGTTCTTCTTTTCTAACTTTTAGATTAGAACATGCATGGAGCAGATTCTACTGAGAGCCTTGCCTGGCATTGAACTAAGCAAATAGCCTTGTGTTCTATTAATACACTTGCCAGTATATGGGAATTTCTAGGTGGAGCAGATGGTTAAAGTGCTTGGCTGCTAACCAAAAGGCTGAAAGGTCGAGTCCACTCAGAGGCACCTCAGAAGAAAGGCATGGTGATCTACTTCCAAAAAATCAGCTACTGAAAACCCTATGGAGCACAGTTCTACTGTGATACACATGGAGTCACCATAAGTCTGAGTCACTTGAGGGCAACGGGTTCTTCTTTAGTCATGAATAGATCTTTTTTTTTTTAAGATATTAAAACTAGTTAATACCACGTGTAAGAAGTTTAAACATATGAGAGTTATGACAGAAAATGTCTTAACTTGAGATCTACCACCCAACAACCTAACCTGAAAGAATATAAACATTGGCAGCTAACGTTTCATGATCACGTATTTCACAGGCACTCTGCTAAGCACTCTTCATATATTTATTAGTTAGATCTTCACAACCGCTGTATGAGATAGGAACGCTTACTATCTTCATTTTGTAGATGAGGAAACCAGAGACAGAATAGTAATTGCCAAGGATTCTATGCATCAGACTTGGAGAAACTACTTTTCTGGAATATTATGCAAAACTCTTTTCTGACTTGACTCTGAATTCCTTGCCTAAATCCTCTGGAGTTAAAAAATCTGAATTATTCATGATGCATGTTAGAGAAACCATATTCAACCCTGGAGCGAAAACTGGGTTCTAGAAGTGCTTTTAGGTTGGTGATAAAATTAAGGCTTAATTATCAAAACACCTGGAAATTCCAAGGCAATCTGAGTCTTTCCCACAAGCCTCAGCTGGCACAACTGGCCAAAGTGAGGAAAGTTTTTTTTTTTCTTTTTCCACTGGGGACAGCCAGCCAGAATGGGATTAAGCTCAACGGAAAGCCAGCCCTGAAGGAGAGGCCTGACCTCAGCAAACTGTCTTCGCAGGGACTAATAATGATCAACCCCTTTCCATTTCTAAAGAAATTATAAGGAGAATAAAATAGAATGGTATGAAATACTCAAGATCAAGCAAGGTAATATAGTGTACAGTAAACCAAAGGAAAAAAAACCTAACTCAGTGCCTTCAAGTTGATTCTGACTCATAGCGACCCCATATGTACAGTAAGCATCGGATAAAATAGGAACATTGAGGAGACTAAAAATAAATACGGTGTAATGTGTTGTAATAAGCTAAAGTGCAGCAGTGGTGATTCGGTTGCAGAATTCTCACCTTCCATGCAGGAGACCCAAGTTTGATTCCCAGCCAATGCACCTCATGAACAGCCCCCACCTGTCTGTCAGCAGAGGCTTGCATGTTGCTATTATGCTGAAAAGGTTTCAACAGAGTTTCCAGACTAAGAAGGACTAGGAAGAAAGGCCAGGTGATCTACTTTTGAAAATCAATCATTGAAAATCCTATGGATCACAAAGGTCCAAGCCAAAATTAGTCATGGGGACGGCACAGGACTGGACAGTGTTTCTTTTGGTTGTGTATGTCATTGCCAGGAGTGGAGGGCTGACTCACGGCAGCTAACAACAACAACAACAATTAGCTTAAAGAGTGTACTAAAGGGGACACAGGGATGAAAAATCAGAACCTTAAGGTGAACATCCCATTGAAAGCTAAAGAAACAGCAGCTTAGTTTCCCTCCTAGGGCTTTCTGGGATCTGATCCTCTGGACCAGTACCCTGGAGATTCCTGTAGACTGAAGCCTCTATATCTTTACACCTATATACTTATTTAAAAAATACTTACATAGTATTTACTACATGCCAGACTCTATTCTAAGCACTTTACCAATATTAGCATATTTTATCACCAATAAGACACTATGAAGTAGGTATTACTCAACCACTCTACTATGTAAAGAGGGTTCTGGGGGTAGGAATTTGGTCAATGACATTCATCTTGAATTTTCACATACTTCTGAATTGTTACCAGAGACTGCAAAAATTTTTCAAACTAAATATCAAAGTCTTGATGGGCTCTAGTTTGAAAATAATGAAATTAAACACCCCATAAAACAATCATCATAAGCAGTCTTTGATAAAAAAGTCTGTATATATACACATACCTATATATATATATACACATACATGCATATATATATTATTTGTAGCTGTATGTAAATAATAAACAAAACAAAACAAAAACTTCATGATTTCTTCAGATGCAAACTTTGCCCATTTCAGCAGAGAAACAGGAACAAAACCTAATATCACATGAATCAGCGTATAGCCCTTCCTTTCTTGGACTGGCTCGACCATGGTTTGCAAAGCTCTCATTAATAGGGTGATAGCAGTGACCATGAGGAAAGGAAGCACCATTTTCTAGGGTCCAGAAAGCCCTGTGACCGTGTAAGTCCTTCTCAAAGAGTGTAGCCTAAGGGGGGGGGGGGACAGATATGAAAGACTAAAGGCATTCTAACAGGAAAAGAGGAGCTTGTAAAATATGGTCTAATTCACAGTCAAGAGGGATTATTAATTCAATATTGTTGTGTCTTTCCATTTTGCATTCATTATGTATTACAGAGTCAGAAGCTGGCATCTCCTTTTAACTATTCAGAGACATATAAATTCAAACTAATGTTTGTAGGAAAATTGTATTGCTTCCAGACCAGACAACAAAATCTCTTTTGATTTCTTTGCTGGGGCCTTGTTTTGAAGAATTAAGATCATAATTGCCCAGGAAGCAAATATGTCAGATGAAAATTCTTTTATATTTAGAGAAAGAGTTATAGGTAGGATGAAGGTATCCATTATGCAAAGCCAGCAAACTCATCCCTCATGTATGCATCAAGTGCCTGCTGTTTGCCCAGCACCGCAGACGCAGTGACACAACACAGGAGACAAGGTTTCTGCCTTTACGGAACTCATGGCCTCGTCTAGGAGATGGGCAGTCAAACCATCAGAGTAATAAATATATAATTACAAACTGAAAGCCATAACCTAGAGGACAATTCTTTGAGCACGTATGAGTACAAACACGGCCTAGACTGGAGGAAGAGGCTATGCCTGAGGGTGGCCTGGAATGGATTCTCTAAAGAAGCAAAGGAAGAACCTTGTATATAAGAAAAAGAAAAACTGCCTGTGTAAAGGTTCTTTGACAGAATGGAGTGCAGCTTATTCAAGGTATGATGGGGAAGATAGAACCCTGGGGAGAAAGAGAGTGAAATAGGTGGCAAATGAGCAGGGGGAAGTCCATGGAGGCATTCTTGTGGCACACCAAGGAACTAGGCTTTCCACTGACATCAAAGGCCATGATAGCGAGTTGCGCAGTGTAATCTAGCCTTTAGAAGTTGTTCAAAACATGAACATGCCTGAGCATATGGGGGCTCTGGATCGTGATAAGGCCCTTCCCAAACACCGCTGGACCAAGGCAGGTTGTCTGTAACTTTGACTTTGTTGATCTTACAACTCCCCACATCCTTCAACGATCTCCTTTTCAAATATACCACCATGGTAATGTTTTAACACATTAGAGGACAAGTAAGTGGTTGCCCTTCTGATTTCTCCAGGGAGCAAAAGGAGACAAGGACAGCTATGGGTCACCATCCAAACTAACAAACAAGGCAGTGTCAGAACGAGGTTTTGCATCCTATTAGCAGTTTGTCAATGCAGAGACAATGGATGAGTCGGTGTCCTCAGATCTTGGTCTGTTGTCATTGATGTTTTGTAAAAAATAATTAAGCAAGAAGGGATTAATTTTGAGGGAAATTCAACTCACTATTTTGTAGGTTATGGTGAGGGTGCACTCTCATTAAAAATAATACAAAAAGAGACATATGTTGACATAAAGACTGTAAGTAAGGTCCCGGAATCTCTGTCTAGCAAGAACAAGTTAACCCTTCTGAGTATATGTGGGGGATAAAAAAAAACCACCCCTTACTTGAGAATACAGCTTCTATATTCTTCATGCTTTGTATTCAGCTGCAAGTCTGACTAAAGGAACTTCATGGAAGTCTATCCTGAACTTTCATGTAAAAGACTTCTCCAGGGCAAACATGCACATGGATTCATCCAGTGGCATTCAATCAGTTAATACACACCTAAGCTCCCCAGTAAATATGCGGTCCATTCGGTTTTCCTCATTGTCAGAAGCCCCTGGAGACTGCTATATTTTCCCTCCTAAATCTACCCCTCCTAAGCCATGTAATCATTCTTGACATCACTTTAAGTGTTCAGACTCCCTCTGCGGTCATTTTATTTGTAATAGTGTCTTGTGTGTTGTGTCTCCTAGCTCTACATACAAACTACCACGCTTACAATCTCCATGAACCTAAGTGCGTCAGTGGCGCTGGGGATGCTATACATGCCAAAAGTGTACATCATCATTTTCCACCCCGAGCTCAATGTCCAGAAACGGAAGCGAAGCTTCAAGGCGGTAGTCACAGCAGCCACCATGTCATCGAGGCTGTCACACAAACCCAGTGACAGACCCAACGGTGAGGCAAAGACAGAACTCTGTGAAAACGTAGACCCAAACAGTAAGTAACTCTGCTTTCCTTTTATTTTACCCAGCCTGCCTCAGGAAGCTCTAGAAAATGTGGTGTGTGTTTGCCTTTTTTTGCAGAAATAGTGTGACCATTCTTACCTTATGGTTGAGTTGCCTTGGTAAATACTAACTTCTGCTCTTCTGACTTTGACTCATTCATGCCACCATTTTCTTTTTTCTCTTTGTTGGAAACAAGCCTTAAGGGGCTCTGCTTCAGATGTGTAAAACCTCCCCTTTCCTTGGATACCAAATCCTTCAATTGACATAAATATACTTGTCAGGTTGTAAGCCACCTTTCTTGCTCCCTTCCTTTAGGGAAACAAGAACTTTCACATGTAATTAAAGTATAGCAGCAAGAATGAAAGTGGAGCATTTGAGAACTTTGGAAGCCTAAATTCTTTCCACTGTCAAGTGAATGTGGAGAAAATTATTATTCTTTACTAAGCAGGAATGCTATGGGAAAATACATACACACACACACACACACACACACACAAAATATTGAATAAGGATGGCAAACTTTCATCTAAGTATACAGGCCCAGGTACCACCATGCTAATGGCATCACCACGTTGGAGCTACACCCTACCACACTACTGCAGGGGGGTTTCACCAAGAAAGACTAAACCTTATGGATGAAATAAAAGATGAAATGTCATATTTGAGATTCTACATGGAATATCTGCAACACCCTGGGTAGTCTTTAGTGACCCCTGCAAGTGACCCCAAATAAGGTGGATGTATAGACATCACTTTGTAAAGTAACAAGACCAGTTAAGAAGGTAAATGCATAGAATTCCCAATTGCTAATTTTATTAAAATGTAGTGGTAACAGTGAATTTCAGACTAAAAATACAACTTCTAAGATTTGTTTTCTAAGAATATTTAGACCAGTTCTTTGTCAAATGAAACAGATTCAACTGTTCATGACATTTTCTGTTTTAAAGGTAGAGGGGTTTTCAGATTGTTCATTAAGTCATTTAAGACATGCTGTTTTTCAATTGTGAACTAATTTTGTAGTAGCCAAAGACTTAATGCCAAGAGGAAAAGATCCCCTATTTTAAATACGCTGAGGAAATTCTTTTTGCCCTAAAAGAAAGAAATTTCTTAAAATGAGGAAGCTTGGTCCCAACAAATACTGTGCAATGATCCATGATTGTGACCCATCTCCATTTCTAAATAGTTGGTTGATTGAATATTGTGAAACACTTTGAAAATACTGAGACAGATAACAAAGGTTAATTAACAACACCGTGGGTTTCACATTGACTTTTCAATAGCAGATGTTTTGGGGAAGGAGAAGAAATACAGCAACAGAAGGGAGAATCGGAATGGGTGTAGAGGCTGTATTCTTGTGTCTCCAAAGCAACTGATCAATTGAGAGGAAAGGAAATTAATGGAGAATTGTGATATTTGATGTGAGATAGGAAGAGGTTTTGGGTTGAGACAGACTTGGACTCAAACCCAAGCCACTCCACTTACCAGATGTGTGACTTTGGGAGAGTTACAGAACTTTTCTAAAACTCAGCATCTTCTTGTATAAAATGGAAGTAATAATGTCTATGTCATAACTATCACGTGGCTAGCAAATAATGTATCAGATATTAGATATTAATTTGATTCCATTACAAAAAAGGCCACAAAACTTTTTTTAAAAGTACATTTCAGTGTGATAGGTTGAGTAGATATGACAGTACAGTTAAAGATACACTGAATACCATGCAGCAAATGGACCTGATTCCCAAAAGGAAATATTTTCATGAACATATTTGTGCATCTAATATATATATATATACATACATATATATACCTATATTGATATTCGTATCTCTTATAGCTTTTTATTCTGTGACCCCTTTCCAGACTAGTATTCTATAAAATCCTTACCCTGGAGACATTCCAGTTAGCAGTTTTGCATTTATATCTGTCTAAACACACACACACAAGCATATAAAAAATTATCTAGATACTGCCTGGGATCAATTAGCAGATATTATGGTCAAAAGTCTGTATGTATTAAAAAAAATGGCCAACTTAGAAATATTGAATTTGGGCAATTAATTCAATATTATACTATTTAAATTATTAGCTTTCAAACAACATTTTGACTGTTGTCAACTTTTAATGATTAGGTCCAATCTTTGTTAAAGCTGTTTGGGGTAAGACAGTGGTTGTTAAAATACTAATACAAGCATCAATTACCTTTTGAAACAGTTACTGTGTAGAATCTTTTGTTTGGAAGCTCTCCTATAGTCTTCACAAGAATTCATAGACTGGATATTATTCTCATTTTACTGAAGAAACTGAGGCTTAGCAAGATTGAGTGACATAACTAAAGTTACACATGTAGAGAAGCAGCAGAGATTAGACTAAAACCCATGCTTGTTCCTCTTTGCTCCGTGTTACTTAGGACATGTGTGACATGTCATAATTTCAATGCAGAAATCACTTTTTTGACCCCTTTGTTTGGTAATACAGCTTGTATATACAGAATATAATGATGTTTGGTGGCAGATTCCTCAATTAAATGTGCTGTGAAATGTATTATTGCTTGCTGTGTTGTCTACGAAGAGAGGAGGAACCTGAGGTCAAAGAAGGCTGCCCAGGTAGAGGCCATATCTTACCGTTTAAATATTCAAATATTTTATTATCTATGCCAATCACAACAATGATCCCACGTGGAATTCATTTGGTGCCTTTCCCTTAAACAAGTATTACTGATTTTGTTTTCACTGTTATTACGGTGTCTACACAAAGCCAAGAAAGAAATGAAATGAAATAGAAACTTTGTCTTACAAGTAGTCTAAAAAGACATATGTATATGTATATATACTTAATTCACTCTTTTGATATTGTGTAGACACTCCCTAAAACATCATAAAGACTTCGACTAGATACTTGCTAAACCACAGGAGGAGATTCATGTACCTCCAAACATTGGGGTTTCTGATGACCCAGCTCTCAAAGGACCTAAAGAAGACTCGAAAGACCTTATCTTCCTGAAAGCTGTCCAGCAGAACTTTCTGCAATGGTGGAAATGTCCCATATCTATGTAGTACAGTGCAGTAGCCGATAGCATATGGCTATTGATCCAAAAATGAACCACTAATATGGAAAGAATGATATCATAAATAGCCATTACGTTTGGAAAACCAGTCTTTAGCAATGCAAAAACTTATGTATATACGGGGAAAGAGAAGTAGTGGAAAACTCTGATTAATGAAAACAGACAACAAGACTATTCTGATGACAGGAAATATTATTACATTCTATTTAATACCAAACGTAGCTCAAATAATCTCCAATTTCTGATCCTGGGTAACAGAGATGCAGGAATTACTTGGTGGATTTAAATTAAGTTCTCTGGTTAAAAACAAACACGCAGACCATGCACTTGAAAAACTGCTATGTCTTTCCAATGGAGAAATTCTGCTCACTGTTTTCTGAAAGAAGTATCTGAGAGGAGGTGGAGGTAGTAGTATGTACTACAAATTAAATAATAGAAAAGGAATATCCGCTTATTCATTGTTACTCCCCAACAGTTAGTCTCAATGTATTTCAACCTTCAATGTCTTCATTTTTACAATGCTGGTCCATCATTGCAGTTTGCCATCTGATGCATGTGTGCTTTTACTCATCCAACCCCAAACTGCAGCTACATGTCTGCATAACAACAAATTTGCTTGTTGACTTCATATGGCAGAAAAATTAAAGCTGCTCTGGCACTGCCTGATTTTCCCCAACAAGTTGAATTCTCCTTGTAGGTTGTTTCACTAGTTAAATTTCAGTTATTTGAAAGACGAAGTCCCTTCTGTATTGAATAAATAAAAAGTAAACCTCAAAATTTTGTCTGTGCACTACTAACCTGTTAGATATTCAGGGTTGGACCAATGCTTGCTGGTCTCTGCACTCAGACTGAAATATAGCAACCCCAGCGAGCATAGGGGTGTAGCTCATCATTCAGTTTTTATTTATACAAATAAAAGTTCTGTTGCTAAACATTAGAAGGGCCTCACCTAATTTGGATAGCTTTAGGTCTGGTCAACATGATGCCTTCTCAACATCCCTTTCTAAGAAGAACCCTTGCCGTTGAGTAGGAGCGGACTCCTCAAACTCTGGTTCTTCTACCTGCATCCTGAATTTGGCACATTTCCCTGCACTTCCCACTGCTGACTTGGCGGATGTATGTTCATGGCAAACTTGTAGATGTCAGATAAACAGGAGGACTTGGTGTGCTTGGGCCTTGGCTTACTGATGGCCACCATGGTTGTTTTCCAGTTGGATGGATGATATTAACTAAGAGGCAGCATGGCTTCATTGGGATGGGTGAATAAAGACTGCTGCCTTCCTACCTGGACTGATTGGAACCAGAAAATGCTCTGTGAATTATCCTCTGGTCAGTTGCTCTCCTTTACAGAGGATCACAATGCATAATGCTGAGTAGCCCTAAGCTACCTTTGTCATAAGCTAACATCCATTTTCTAAGCCAGTGCCCCACAGGCAGTGGAAACATACACTACAGCTAGCTGGGCCAGTTACAGATTGTTTATCCAGGCAAGTCAGTGGTGACTGGAGGCGGCAGTCAGGTGAGAAGCTCGGCGCACACCCTTTTCCTTGGATGTAGGGATGTAGGACTGATAGTCTGAACCTGTCTGGGATAAGGCCTGGACATATATTACATAAAAGACCGGTTTAAGCCAATGAACACATTGTATGGCAAAGAATCTCATGTTAGAGGAGTGACGATTCGGGCCTCTGATGTAAACTCTAAAAGAAGGCATTTTAAATATAAGTTGCATTCTGATGTGTTTTTACTACCATTTTACGTTTATTATAAGGAAAATCATAACTAAAAATGTACGCTGTTCTCAAAGAAAGCAATTATTACAGAAACTAGTAGAACTGTCAATATAAGGAGGTATTTGATTTAAAAAAAAAAAAAAAGAACAACAACAGAAAAAACAAAACTCGGACTGCTGGAAAATGGATGTGGGCACCTGACTCTACATAAGTAATGATGCCTAGAAAATTCTGGAACACAATCCTGTGCTGTGTTAATTTGTTTTGTTTTGCTTCTTCATTTGTTTGGATCCCTAACATGCTCAACATTCTGTTACTTGTTTCATCCTTCTGGACTAACCACGCAGGCTGGTCAGCATAAGTGAACTAGGCTGAGAAAAAAGGGATTGCAACAAGAAGAAAAGAATGTCCTGACCAGATAGATAAATTATTTCTGGGCTGGTTCCCTCAGCCGCTCCAACGCAAGCAAGTAAACCCAACTGCCTTAACCAGAGAGGCACCAGTACTCCCATGTTCAGAGGTACCTGAATTGTGGTGAACTGGTATACCAAAGAGTGAGAATAATGTCTATGGTCTCTATTGGAGCCTCTTCTCCTAAAGGGGGAAAAAATAAAAAGGAATATTGTGTGCACATTTATTTTATACATACCTATATATTTACTTTTCCTGTAGACTGTATACCACCTGTAAGAAAGAGTGTACAAAAGTCTGTTACTTGGTACACTATCCCACCAACAGTATAGCTTTTGCCTGCTTTCCAAAAGGTAAGAAAACAATCTAATTTTTATCTACTTGTATGTTCTTGAAAATGAGAGATGTTTCCATGAAAACTATGCATGATGACCTGAAATTTGTCTATATGAAGGAATGCGTTTTTGAAGATGATGTGTTTGATAAGTTTAGCGCCAGCCGCTGCTGTTGGCCATGCGCCTGGTTTATTTTCTGGAGAACATGCATGGGAGAGTGTGCACATTTGTCTTTCCCTAGCACGATAAGTAGCCAATAATGGAGACTTGGTACCAGTCACTCTGATACATGCTCTTCTTTAAAACTACCATTGGTGAGAAGTTATTTTTAAATGTATGTTTTCACACTCTGGGTTTGGCAGGCAATGTGGAAAACCTATAGGGAGAGAAGGGAGATGTTTGACAAGCCTAGTAAAAATATGTGCTCTGGTTTAATTTTATTAAATGTATTCAGGGAAATATATACATTCACAGAAAGGTATTCATTCAAAGAAACAATCAATGGCCTTACCGTCCTAAACACAAAATTGTCTTTGTTCCTAGTTTGCAGCAGAGAAATAGAAAAAAGTTGGTGGCTGGGTTTATAATGTGTTGAAGATGATTTGGGGGTCATAGTTCTTCCTGAGGCAAACACTGAATCAATTAGTCTTTTCAGAAAAGCATGGAAAGGGTCAATGAAAGACAACACGAGTCTAAAGATGGCCTTCAACATTAGGCAAATCCAGGAAAGAGACTGAACTTTTTTTTTACCAGTGAATACCAAGAGCATCCAGACTAATAATTTAGAAGAAATGTGTGACTTGTGTGATGTGTGAACTGGATGTGTGAATGGGCTGTCATAGAATAATAATTGATTCACCATTGATGCTTATATATTACATTGGACTCTTGCTAAAGAATATATGGTCTGAAAGATTTGTTACTATTATTCATTATTTCATCATCATCATCCACTGTTTCAGCCTAAGCAATATTATTATACAGAGAAAGGAATATTTGCTTTGACAAGCATCCTTGTCCAGGTAGAATCAGGAATTAAACGGTGGGAAAATAAACACGGTAAAGAGCATGGAGTAGAGTTATTAAAATCATGTGGTGGCTTTGAGAAAAAGATTCCTTTTGGATTCCCTCTAAACCTCCTACTGTGCTCATAAAGTAGATAGAGAGACATAGGCGAGGGATTCCAAGAAACAGAGAGATGAGAGATTATATCATGGAAGGGGAAAAATAAAACATATTTCTCAATAATATGGACTGGTCTTTCTCTTCTCTCTGTCAATAACATGGAACTGTTCTTGGATCATTTCTGTTTCTTCTCATCCTTGTTTTTGTAGTGGTCTTCTGAATACAAATAATGTCTTGCCTTTTTTCTTTTTCTTAAATCCACTTAGCACTGTAAGACAGGACAAGAGTACTTTCAAAGAGTAATTACATTTCCTGTTGATTTTATATGGATGCCAGCAACTCAGTCTTTAATTTCAGATGTATTGTTCACATCGTTACTTCCTTTTTTCCATATCAACATGATCTGTCCTGGTTTTTAAATAGGGCATTCTTTTCTCCCGGTGAATATATAACTGTATTCCAGTGAGATTTCAAGTTTTTGCAGTACAAGTGCTTGTCAAAACACTGCAGCTCATCACTTTAATAGTCCTTTTACATGAGTCTGCCTGAGAATAAATGAGAAGGAAATTTCCCTGGGTAAAAACGATAGATTTAATCTCAATCCATTAAAAATTCTCTTTAGCTCCACTCTAAGTTGGTGCCTTTTGGTTTAAAGAGTGCAAGATGAAAATATTTTGAGTCAACTTTTTGTTTAAAAAAATACTTTTAGGATGTTACTATTTAGAAATAAACTCAGACTTTTTGCTAGGATCATCTTGCTTCAAAGGTTTTTATTAGGCACTTTCCTGTTCTAACTAATATGAAAGGTAGCTTTACAAATTAAGGATAATCATCTTCTATAGCCACTTAAAAAATAATTGTGAATGAAAGTTTGTCTAAGTTACACTTCTACTAAGAGTGAGGTGATTCACATTGTTCACATCCACGAGGAGACTGGTAAGCCTGGGTGAACAGTGAAAAAAGCTGCTTAATGTGTGTATTCAAATCCATTTCTACATGGTTGTTTTCAGGGAGACAAAATATTAAAGGAAAAGCTATAGGTTCAGGGATGAACTTTTATGCTACTGGGCTGTTAAAACTTCAATTTTCAGGCTCCATGTCCCAACCAGATATATTAGGTACAGCAGATCAAACATCTGCTGGTAGAGGGTTGAAGGAAGCAGGGTCAAGGTCAGCCAGAACAAAACCTAACCTGTTTGAAAATGTATTACATATAATACCTCGGTTTAAAAAACCTACCTGTGACAAGCAGTATAGACCAGACATCAGCAAACCAGACAGTAATGCCTGTAACTTTTTTTCTTTCTTTTAATTATGGTGAGAATATACACAACGAAACATATACCAATTTAACAATTTCTACATGTACAATTCAGTGACATTGATTATATTCTTCAAGCTGTACAACCATTCTCACTGTCCTTTTCCAAATGCTTGTACCTTTTATCTGAATGTTTATTGGTTTTAAAACTCTGCAGAGTGTTATCAATCTGATGACATTTATTTTAAAATGCCATTAAGCCATAAAAGCACAATTAATCTGGCATCATCACCAGGTCAGGAAACAGGTTGTTTTGTTAGAAGGTAAATTTTCATATTACTTGATGGTTTTCTGATTAAAAGAAAAACTTTAAGAGTTTAATTCAGCCGTGTAAATCTGGACAGTTAATAGTTCTCTCTTCCTAGCAAGGACACTGGTTATAATATCGTTGACTTCTTACAAATTTACTAAATGAAATTGTAAAAATAATAATCTCTTGTTTCTTGTAATTATTATAATGAAGTTATTTTGGAATGGTCAGATCCTAGATTTTGTATCACATGGAGAACCTCCCACCTCTTTAACATTCTGTGTGATATCTCAGAGCTAACTGGAAACCTTCTCGATTTAAGACCGACTTTGAAAATATTCTATGTAGCATAGCAAGGACTATATGTTATCTGACCTTCGACATTGAATCACCTTAGAAATAATACAGCTCAAAGTCTCTAGGGCATATTTCTTTCTGCCTAAGAACTCTGTGAAACACTATCATTTCTCTCTCATCAGAGTTTGATATCTCAGTATCCACAAAAAACAATTAAAATTTGTTGTCTGTGTTCTGCTGGAGCCCTGGTTAAGTGCTAGGGCTGCTAACCTAAAGGTCAGCAGTTTGAATCCACCAGCCGCTCCTTGGAAACCCTATGGGTCAGCTCTATTCTATCCTATTGGGTCGCTATGAGTCGGAATTGACTCGACGGCAATGGGTTTGGTTTGGTTTTCGGTATGATCTGCTACTTTATTCAACTTAGAGAATGGGGTGAAAGATCACATAACTAGTATTTCTACCAGTTCCTAGCATAAAAGAAACCTCAAAGTTATGAAAACTACATCAAATTTGACATTTAAACCCTGCACAGCACCATCTGGCCACAATTTGTGAACCATGAGAGCATTCTTAATGTTTTGCCGAGCACCTCGCCTCTGGGCCAGCCCTGAGGTGACAAGGACCACGGCAGAAGTGGACAATGAGCTCAGAGCTGATGGAAGACTCACAGGTAAGCAATCATAATTCTGGGTGACAGGAGCTCTACGCAGAGCTATGTGCCAAGTGCTATCAAGCTTTTTGTGAAGAGCATCACCCAGGAGGTTTTATTTGAGCTGGTCTTAAAAGATGAAGGGCTCCAGGCAGCCATGCAAGGAGAGGCACTCGAGGCAGGGAAAGGTATGCTCAAAGAACTGGGAGTACAAAAGAAGATGATGTGTTCTGGGACCAGAAAGCACTTCTATGAACCTGAAAGATTGTGTTTTGAGGCTGTTAGTGTCAGGGGATGGCAGTAGGGAGGCAGATGGGGGCTGGAGGGCCTCAGTCTCCTCTATCTTTGTGCTTTTAGCACACTGCCTGCAAATACTACTTTCTTAGAAATATGTGCATAGAATGAGTAGAGTATAATGCCTCATGTAACAAAGGCTCCTATCTATAACCTTGTTAAAAAAAAAAAAAAAACAACCCACCCATTGACGTGGACTCAATTCTGACTCATGGCGATCCCATGTGTTACAGAGTAGAATTGCTCCATGGGGTTTTCTTGGCTGTAATCTTTATGGAAGCAGATCACAGATCTTTCTTTCGAGGTGCTGCTGGTTGAATTCAAACCGCCAACCTTTAGGTTAGCAACTGACCACAAACCACTTGTGTCACCCAGGGACCTAGAATGTAGTAGGTACGCAATAAATATTCATTAAGGGAATACTTATTTCTTAATGAGAAAATACCAACTCTACAATCTCAGCATGTGGAATTGTATTCTTCCAGATAAAGCCTGAGTTCACAATGTTTGACTCTAATGTCACAGGTTTCAAAAACATGTTACGATTTTTATGTATAACTCCTAAAATGGACAGTCCCTACTACACTTGTGCTTGTGTAATCAGTACCTCTTTGGATGAGGTAAACCCACGTATAAAACCAGCAAAGGTTCATGCTGTTGTTTTCTTTTTCTGGATTATGACTATCTATACCATTTTTTCTTTCAGAGGGCACACAAACTTGAAAGCTGCTATTGGGAATGGATCCTAAGCGCTTACTTTAAATGCTTGAAGCTTCTAGTTTAGTACACACAAAAACGCAATCAATTTGATGCTTTTATGATTATTGAGGACATTTTCTCAAAGACTGGCCTCCAGTCTTTAAAGAATTTTTTTCTTTTAGCCCCCAAGATGCACTTGCATTTAAAAAGAAAAGAGTGAGTATCCCAACCCAAGGTCAGTGAATCTCTCAAATCCTTCTTCCCCTAATTACTGTGAAGAGCATTTTCTTAGTTATCTAGTGCTGCTCTAACAGAAATACCACAAGTGGCTGGATTTAACAAACAGAAATTTATTTTCTCACTGTTTAGGTGGCTAGAAGTACGAATTCAGGGCGCTGGCTCTAGGGGAAATCTTTCTGTCTCTGTAGGCTCCAACTTCTTCAACTTCTATTCTTTGGCTTCTTGGTGATCTTCATGGGGTATGGCTTCTATCTTCCACCATCTCTGCTTGCCTGTCTATGCCTAATAGGCTCTTTTTATATCTCAAAAGAGATTGACTCAAGGCACAATTTACACTAATCCTGTCTCATTAAAATAACTAAACAACCCATTCCCAAAAGGGATGATAACCTCAGGTACAGGGATTAGGATTTACAACACATATTTTTTGGGGACACAATTCAATCTATAACATTCCACCCTTTGGCCTCCAAAAATTCATGCCCTTGCCACATGCAAAACACATTCACCCCATCACATCATCCCAAAAGTCTTAAATCAACCCAAATCTCATCTTCTGAATCATCTAAATCAAATATGGGTGAGACTTTAGGCATATTCCATCCTGCAGCAAAATTCTTCTCCATCTGGTAACCATGAAATCTAGATTGCAAGTTATCTGTTTCCAAAGTACAGTGGTAGAACAGGCACAAGGTACACATTTCCGTTACAAATGGGAGAAATTAGAGGGAAAGAAGGAATAATGAGCACCAAGCAAGTCCAAAACCCAGCAGAACAAATTACATTAGCTCTCAAGGCTTGAAAATAATCCTCTGTTCTATGAGACCATCTGTGCAATGGCCCCACCCTCCAGACTCTGGGTGTTGGCCACACCCTCCGGATTCTAGGTGGAAGTCCCTCAACCCTGGACTTCAGCTCCACCTTCCAAGCCCACTGGGTCAGCAACTTTTCTCCCTTGGCTTCGGGTGACCCCATTCTTCTAGTCCATCTAAGTGGAGACCCCCCACACCCTCGACTCCAGCAGGCCCTGTTCTTCCACCCCTTGGGCATGACAGCCCCACTCCCTCAGCTTTGGTTGGCAGCCCCATTCCCTGGCACATTTTAAAGGCAGTCTCACACTCCGGAACCAAGTTGGCGAAGATCCAACTCTTTGAAACCTAAGAGGCTGTGACCCCACCCTTTAAAATTCTTCCCATGCTCCTTCCAACAGTTCTGTTGATCTCTGAGCTGTTCCAGGGATGGTCCTTTTCTTTTCTTGAGGGACAACAGATGTAGCTCCTTTGGCCTGTTTCCTACCTCCCGAGTTCCAAGAAGCAGACAGCATTCTTTCCTTTCATTCTTTCTCTGTTCCCTTCAATATAAGCCGATGGGTTTCCTGCTGTGGTAGTTGGTTAGATCCATCAGTCACAGGCTTAATTTCTTTAACAGAAGATTGTGTAGCCACGTCCTTGGTGAGATTCTAGGACATGTGTCCTTAGTTTGTACAGCAGAATTGTCCAAATCTTTAAGTTGTTTTCATTTTGCACAGTTCATTTTTAAGTCCATCTCTTTCCTCTCACATTTTGCTATAAGCAGCAAGGAGAAACCACACGGCCCCTTTAAGACCTTGCTTAGAAATCTTATCAGCCAGATATCCAAGTTCATCACTTACAAATTCTACCTTCCACCAAGCATTTGAACATAGTTCTTTGCCACTGCATAAATAGTATCACCCTTCCTCCATTGTCCAATCACGTTCATCATTTCCTTTTAAAGCCTCACCAGAAGTATGTTTAATGCCCACGTTTCTAGCAACCTTCTGTTTCTGGCACCATATGTGTTCTCTAAGACAATAGAGACTTTCTCTATAGCTCTTCTCACTTCCTTCTTTGCCCTCACCAGAACTGCCTTCGACATTTATAATTCTACCAACAGTCTCTTTATGGCAATCTAGGTTTTCACTATTTGGCACCTTAAAACTCCTCCAGCCTCCACCCATTACCTCCATCAAGACCACTTCCACACTGTAGGTATTTGTAAGAGCAGCACCCCCACTTTTGGGTATCAAATTCTGTCTTAGTTATCTAGTGTTGCTATAAAAGAAATACCACCAGGGGATGGCTTTAAGAAATAGAAATTTATTTTCTCACTATTTAAGAGGCTAGAAGTCCAAATTCAGAGTGCCTGCTCTAGGGAAAGTCTTTTGCTCTCTATCAGCTCTGGGAGAAGGTCCTTGTCTTCAGCTTCTATTCTTTGGCTCCTTGGTGATCTTTATGTGGTGTGGCATCTATCCTCCCCCATCTTTCCTTGCTTCTCTGTGCTGAATTTGCTCTTTTTATATCTCAAAAGCTATTGATGCAAGACACACCCTACATTAATCCTCATTAACATAACAAAGAAAACCTATTCCCAAATGGAATTATAACCACGAGTATAGGAGTTAGGATTTACAACACATCTTTTTGGGGGACACAATTCAATCCGTAACAAGCATCTTCTTAGAGCTCAAGTGATTGTGACTTTCATTTCTGCCTACTAAAGACATGCCTCAACTCCACAGAATTTTTTTTTCTTGGATGTGCAATGGAACTTGGATACATTTTAAATTAACTTTCTCTTGGAATCGAAGGTAATCATTATTTCTCTTTATGATCTACATGTATATTCTCATCATTCTTTTTTTTTCAAATTTAAGATTATTTTTGAATTCCCTTTACATCTCTGCCCTCTTTCAGAGTAACTTCTGATCATCCCAGCTGGTGCAACGAAGATTGAGAAAATGTCTCCAAACTCTGTCCTTGCTGAGCTGACCCAAACATTTAGAAGACCATGACACCAATCAGCAATCCCACTTTCAGTAAGTGTTGGTCCACGTACTGGTTATGGCCTTGCACGTGCTGTTCTTTTCTCTGGCCAAGAATAAGGAAACTGGACCAGGATTCTAACTCTGACTCTAATGCTTGGGGTAGCATAAGCTTCGTCACCTTCTGGACCTCTGTGATCTTGGATAAGTCTCATTTGGCATAAATGGTTGAGCGCTCAGCTAGTAAGTAACCAAAAGATTCATGGTTCGAGTCCACCCAGAGGTACCTTGAAAGTAATGCCTGGTGATCTAATTCCAAAAGATCACAACCATTGAAAACCCTATGGAGTAATTCTATTCTGAAACACATGGGGTCACCATGAGTTGAATTGACTCAATAGCAACTTTTTTTTTTTAATCTGATCCTCTGTTTCCTCTTCTACAAAATGGGAATAAGCTTTTCCTTGGGGGTATACCAAGGAGTCAGCGTGGAATTAGGTATATGAAAGCCCTCCTTTGTAAAGGACTGTGAATATTTAAGGTAACATTGTTAGTGCCTGCTCATCTCTCTGCCTATGTTTCATTTTAAGTGACTTTCCTCTCTCCTATTTTTTGTGGTTACTTTTTGTTGACCATAAACCATCAGAGTAGGAAGGGATGGCATCTAAATTGCCAGTGAAGTCCGGCAGTCTACTCCTTAGGTACAACAAGCTCTGTTTTTGAGAGAGGTCACTATGGTCTTTTCATGGGTCATTAATAGTCTTTGGGCTTGGTGAAATTGACAGAGAAGGCCATCAGTCACTCAGCGAGGCTTCTGTGGGACAGATTGGCTGATACTACCTGATATACGAGCCATTCCATATGATTAACTCCGACAGGTCACTCCAGGCCGGCTGCCATGCTGAAGAGCATTTTAAGTACAAATAATAGTTCTAGGGTATGTCTTGAGTGATAGAATAATGACTGAGTGGAACAGAGTCCCTTAATCTTTGCTTGAGAAAATACATTTGGTTTCCTTTCGAGTCCAGGATCCTACAGCAATATCAATTAACAAAACCTCTCACAAATCTTCACTGATACCTTGACAATTGGTGTTTATCAAACATATATCAAATATAGAACTGCCATGGAGGACCAGGCTCATTCTAGTCTTCTGAGAGCCTGGCATGGTGCTTTGCAGCAATTTAATAATAATAACAACAATAATATTGATGATAGTGATGACGATGATAATTCCTTCAGATAATCCATATTGATGTAAAGTTTATCAAGTGCTCAACCATCTGTTGAGGTAGGTCTTGTTGTCCTCACTTGACATATGAGGAAACTGAGGCTGGGAGCAGTGAAGTAACTTCCCAGTGACACACACTAATGCGTGACACGGTGAATGCTCGAACTCAGACCTTCTAGCCAGAGCCCTTTCCAAAAAACCTTTCCAAAACTGAATGGAATAGGCCAAAATGTTTCCATAACCTATCTGATCAACATTTATTGGTCTTCTCAGTCCATACTATTGTTGTTAGTTGCTGTTGTGTCGGCTCTGACTCACGGCCGCTTTATGTATAACAGAATGAAACATTGCCCAATCCTGAGCAATCTTCATGATCTTTGATATGTTTGGGCCCATTCCTGTCGCTATTGTGTCTATCCTTCTCCTTGAAGGTTTCCCACATTTTTGGTGACCCTCTCTCTACTTTACCAAACGTGATGTTCTTTCCTAGGGATTGGTCCATTCATTCTAGAGGTCCTCAATTTCCCACAGTTTAGATAGGCCCTCCAGGGCTTCATGGTAGAAATCATAATCTGATTTTAGGGCCATTGTTAAATGAGATGTGTCCTCCTTTTCTTCTTTAAGGTATTGAGAATGATAAAATCACTTAATGTAATTTTGCCTGTGTTTGGATAGTTTTGGTGCTCTGAAAAATTAAAGACTGTAGTTCCTACTGCAGAGAACATGGGCTTCTAGAGCTGGAAATGTCTAACTCCTTAGAATTCACTGGAATACCTTGAATAGCATACTTAAATGAAACTGGTTGTCCTGGGCTGAGTGCAGGGCTCACTCAACAAGTCTGCACAGAGTGAAAATCACAAGTTGTTACATACTGACGGCCATAGTCAGACTCTGCCTCCGCCTAAGGTGTCCAGGTTTGGCATGGGGGCATACCAAAACCAAACCAAACCCATTGCCATCAAGTCAATTCCAACTCACAGCTACCCTGTGTGGGACAGAGTAGAACTGCCCCATAGGGTTTCTAAGGCTATAAATCTTTACAGAAGCAGACTGCCATATCTTTCTCCTGAGAAGCCGCTGGTGAGTTTGAACTGCAGACCGTTCAGTTAGCAGCCAAGCACTTTAACCACTGCACCACCAGGGCGCCTATGGACGCATAAGCAAAAGAAATTAAACCCAGAAGAGGATTTGTCAGTGTTAAACACTGGCACTTCCCTGGCACAAAAAATGTGAGAAACTTATTCCCAGCACAGTTTCATCACTTGCTCTTTCTCCCCCTGCTTTTGTCATTGCAAAGCTCAGTACAGAAACTGGCCACCAGGGTCATTAGCATCAGTGTTAGCTGAAAATTTGATTAAGCTGGCCTCCTAGGGTTAGCATGAAAAATGCTAGATTTCTGTTCTAGGAACTTAATTCCCCTTTCCCTTGCTTTTGTCATGTTTGCAAATTGCATTTGCATTTTAATTTTCCATGGCTTGCCGAAGTCCAGACTGAGACTTGAACTGCTGCTTCTGTTCAGGTGAAACGTGCAACTGCAGCTGACCATCTGTGCTGGCAGAGTCAGGTGATTGTCCAGGGCAACTGGCTTTCTCCATCCTGCCGAGGGGGCCTGAGGAAGCTTTGCTACCCAGCCCATCAATGAATATAATGAAGCGGAGAGATCTTGTCAAGTTTATCAGGGGTTAACACTGGATGGTACTCATCACATACCAGCAATATCTTCTTAATATTCCAGAGTAATTGGAGAAATTCCTCTTGAAATCCTGGCCCATTAGAACTTTTTCTAGGGGCTTTATTTAAGGAAGACATGGATGCTATCAAATAGGTGAAAGATCCTAGTCTACTGTGATACAACCCTGAAAAAGTCAGTCTCTTCCTGGGCTTGCTGGATTCTCAGTCTAGTCTGGGTCCAGTCAGCAAGGAGAATTGCATCCCAGGGGATTCTCCCCACCATTTAAAGGAAAAGAAAGTGAAATAGAGGTTATATATGTGATACTCTATAATTTAGGCCAAGCAAAGCAAAATGTTGACTCTTCAAAAGATCATTTCTCAGCTGTAAATTACAACCTCATGAGGTTGTTGCAAGGATCAAGAGAAAGTAAAGCACTTAGATTTTTGTTTAGGGGACATTGAGTTTATGTTGACGATGATGGAATTATTTGGAAAAGGATAGCAGTAATGGTGACACAACATGAAGAATATAATCAACATCACTGGATTATACATGTAGAAATTGTTGAATTGGTGAATGTTTTGTGGTGTATATTTTTACCACAATAATATGTACATCTAGAACAGATATTTTGCAGAGTAATTATTCAAACGTTAACTGTCAGTGTTGTTACTATGTCACCTTAAATTAACTGGATCTTTCTGTTTTTGTTTCCCCCAGGGAAGATTTTGGAGATTGCAACCTGATGTTCTATCATGTAATGTTTTGTACCCATTATCGTTCTGTACCACACACAATAAAGTTTGAGAGTGACAAATAATCATCAGCATCTGATTTTTGTCCAAAAAAACCTGTAGAATTTTCAGACTGAAATATCAATACATCTCCTGCCTTGTCTTCTGCCGATTTAGTATTGATCCTGTTCGGAGCATGGGTGCCTTGAAGCCAAAAGTTCACTGCACTGTCAAATGAGCAAGCTGGGAAATCAAAGTTAAACACACGTAGCTTTTATTTAATTTTCATAACACAGGACTTATTTCCTGCCTTTAGGCATAAATACTTTCAACATAGTCACCATCGTGGTTAGGTTTACATTAAGTTCTTATTACCTGTTATTGCTCAGATATATGAAGAAATACCAGGAATCGATTTTAATATCCTACTTATGGCCAAAAACTTGCCAAGAAGAAATCTTTAGAAATACGTATTTCTGTTTATACTTCAGTCTAATTTAAATAATTTGTTCCATAACCTGGTACTCAACAAAAGAGCACCTCCATGTTAAGAAGCTTCTCAGGTGATTCTGATGCACATCCAGGTTGGGGAACTTTTTTTTTTTTTTTTAATATTGCCTGATAATCCACACCTGCAATATAGTGCTGATGTGACGGTGATCACTTACCCAGCCAAGTGTTTTCCAGGACATTAAAATGAGTGATTTAAAAATAATTATTTGGGCATATTGCACAAGTGTCATCTACCACTTACCCAGGAAGTCATCTCTAGCTGTCTGGTAACACTGTGAGAAGCTATTTCAAGATTTTTTCTCAAGAGGATCTCCAGACTGGTGTTGCAAACTAAATAAAGAGGAAGTTAATTACTGAACTCTATTACAGGAGCTGTGCAAACATGGCACCATCTTTATTTAATATCCATGACAACACCCCATAGGAAGCTGGGTCAGTATTTTTTTCCCTGCACTCAGTGGGCCATGGGTCATAGCCATTTGTAGGCAAAGTGAGTCAATACGTCTTTACCCAATTATTCCAAGCTGTTCTATAGAGCAACTTTGCACCCATTTATCACCAAACTCCTCAAAGAGATTATTTATTTTTTAAATCTTCATTCATGCTTTTCATCCCTATTGGATGATGGAACTGGTCAGAATAACCTTCAGTAACCATTGCCTGTTGGTAAATAGCCATGGTCTTTCAGACCTAGTACACAGGTTAAGAGAGAAGACACTGGAGTGTGTCCTGCTGAATACTAAATCCAACTTTGCGATGATCTAGATATGTGATATGGAACACACTACTTCCTCACTGTGCATCAGTTTTCTCATCTGCAAAATGGGTACACTATTAATAACTACCTTATAGGGTTGTTATTAGGATTAAATAGGTTAGTGAATATATTTGACATAATAATTAACTGTTACATTTCTTATTATAAACCAGTAAAGAAAAAAGTTGCCATTGCGTCGATTCGGACTTGTGGAGATCCTGTGTATGTGAGAGTAAAATTGCATCCCATACGGTTTTACATAGCTGATGTTTCAGGAGCACATCACCAGGCCTTTCTTTCCAGGCACCTGTGGGTGAACTCAAACCGCCAACCTTTAGGTTAGCAGCTGAGCACATTAACTATTTGCACCACCCAAGGACTCCCTTTCTTTTCTTTTTTTCACAATTATGGGGTTTATTAGGGAAGTAACAGTTACAGTTCAGACTCAGGAACACTCAGGATACAGTTCTTCCATCAGGACAGCCTCTTCCCAACTGTGCTCACAGGCACACCTCTCCCTGGTCCTCAGCCTCTGCCCAAAGGCACTCAGTCTCCTGCTAGCGGGTCTCTGCTATGGAGTCTCTCCTGACACTGCTTCTCACAGTCTTCCAGGTTACAGCTTGCTCTTTCTCTTGGTCTCCTGCTTCCAGAAGCTTCTCAGTGCAGGGATCCTGGGTCCAAAGGACATGCTCTCCACTCCTGGCTGTTCTTCCTTGATGGTGGTGTAGGGTCCTCCCTTGTCCCCCTTTTGAGTGTAAGCATGCCCACGAAAGGGTATAAGCCAGCCACTTCATGCCTTTATCTCCTCCCATTTCAGATAGCCAATGTTTAAATTGCTTATCCCTATCAAACCAGTACTCTGAGTAGACAAGCATGTTATTTGGTCTTGATTCTCCTTTCGCCTTGTGAAGTTAGCGGTCAGACATCACCCTCAAGCCATTTTTACATAAAGTTTAAGCAGCAGGGACTCACTTTCTTATCATAATTATCCCCAGTTGAGCTACAGCTATTCAGTTTATATGGTAGCCACTAGCCACATGTGACTATTTACGTTTAAATTAGTTGGCATTAAATGAAATAAAAAAAATTTATTCCTCAGTCACCCTAGCCACATTTCATGTCTTCAAATAGACACAAGTAGCTAGGGGCTACCAGACTAGACAACACAAGTATGGAAAATTTCCATCATCACAATAAGTTTTATGAGACAGAGCTGAGCCATAGCAAAGAGAAAGTAAAAGAAGAATAACTTATTTTCTAGAAGAGATATCTTTTGTTCTTGTAGCAATCTCGATTGCTTGTGAAAATAGTCTACAGGCTCTGTCTGAGAACATTGGGGTCCATTTATTTTGTAGCATCTAGTAAAAAGTAGTTCACATTGTGGGGTGTGCAATAAATATGTAAACTAACAAAAAAAATTGTTTTCCAGAAATGGTTTACTCTCAGTTGGGGAAGTTCTCCTGTATCCTTTCATACACTATTCATAATACTCTGTATTTATTGATTCTACAGTTGAACATAATTGTTGAACAATAGGCAAGGTGGAAAGTTTGTTTGCAGTTATCATGGGCCTTGTACTAGAACCCTGTAGCTAGCCTAGAGGCCAGTTCTAGCTCTATGAAAATGTAAGCAATGTACACGTATTCATTGCCATGTCATCATTCCTCAATAGCAGAAAGCCAAGTTAAAAATTTAAGGATTAACACTCACTAGAATGACTATAACCAGAAAAATAGAAAGTAAGTGTTGACAAGGTTGTGGAGAAATTGAAACATTCATCCATCACTGATGGGAATATAAAATAGTACAGCCACTATGGAAAACAGTTTGGCAGTTCCTCAAAAATTATACATAGAATTAACATATGACTCAGCAATTCCATTCCTAGGTATAGTCCAAAAGACTTGCAAGTAGGGACACACATACTTGTACACCAAAGTTCATCGCAGCACTATTCATAATAGCCAAAAGTTGAAAACAGCCCAAATGTCCATAAACAGATGAGTGGATAAACAAAAGGTGGCATATCATACAATGGAATATTATTTAGCCATAAAAAGGAGTGAAGTTCTAATACACGCTACCATATGAATGAACCTTGAAAACATTTGCTAAGTAAAATAAGTCAGATACAAAAGGACACATATTATATGATCCAACTTCTATGAAATTCCAGAATAGGCAAATACATAGAAACAGAGTATAGATTACTGGTTACCAGGGGCTAGAGGGAGTGGCAAATGGAAGTTATTGCTTAATGGGCACTGAGTTTTTGTTTAGGGTGATAATAAGTTTTAGAAATAGTAGTGATAGTTATAAAACATGTTGGGTGACATCAAGTCTATTCTGACTTATAGCAACCCCAAATGACAGAGTAGAACTGCCCCATTGGGATTTCTTGTCTATAATCTTTACAGAAGCAGATTGACAGGTCTTTCTCTTGTGGAGCTTCTGGGTAGATTTGAACCATCAACCTTTTGGTTAGCAGCCCAGCACTTAACCATTTGCACCACCAGGGCTCCTCTGTACAACATGGTGAGTGTAATTATTGCCACTGAATTATACACTAAAAATGATTAAATTTGTTTATCCATTCATCTGTTGATGAACACATGGGTTGTCTCCACCTTTTGGCTCTTGTGAATAATTCTGCAGTGAACATTGTTGTACAAGTATCTATTTGAGTCCCTGCTTCCAATTTTTCTGGTTATACACCAAGAAGTAGAATTGCTGGGTCATATAGTAGTTTTATATTTGAGTTTTTAAGGAACCACCAGACTGTCTTCCATAGTGGCTCCACCATTTTACATTCCCACTGATGATGGACAAGAGTTCCAGTTTCTCCATATCGTTGCCTACACTTGTGGTTTTCCATTTTAATGATAATAGCCATCCTACTGGGTGTGACGTTGTATCTAATTGTGATTTTGATTTGAATTTCTAAAATAGCTAATGACATTGGGAATGTCTTTTCATGTACATATTGACCACTTGTATATCTTTTTATATATTCAAGTCCTATGCCAATTTTTGATTAGGTTGTTTGCCTTCTTATTGTTGCAATGTAGGAGTTCTTTATATGTTTTAGATATTAAACCCTTATGACATATATATATATTTCCCAAATATTTGCTCCATTCCTTAGATCATCTTTTCACTTTCTTGATAATGTCTTCTAACGCATAAAAGTTTTCTTTTTGTTTGTTTCTGTTTTAATTTTATTGAAGTCCAATTTATGTATTTTTTTTTTACTTGCTACTCATGCTTTTGTTGTTGTAGCTAGGAATTCATCACCAAATACAAGGTCCTGAAAATTTACATGTATGTTTTCTTCTAAGAGTTTTGTTGTTTTAGCTCTATATGTAGGTCATTAATCTATTTTGAGTTAATTTTCATATATGGTGTGAGGTAGGGGTCCAGCTTCATTCTTTTCCATGTGAAGATCCAGTTATACCAGCACCATCTGTTGAAGAGACTATCCTTTCTCCATTGAATAGACTTGGAACTTTTGTCAAAAATCAATTGGCCATAGATGTATGAGTTTATTTCTAGACACTGAATTCATATTAGCATAGGCATTTAGATTGATAGAATAGAATTGTATTAGCTTTGTGGTACATTTTGAAATTGGGGAGCATGAGTTCTCCAACTTAGTTCTTTTTCAAAATTGTTTTGGCTATTTGGGGCTACATGGAAAAATCAAACTCCACTTTTCACTTCTCTGCCACTTCTATTCTGATACCAGCTGCACATACTCACTTCTTCCTCACTCTAACCACCCATAGCTAGGTCAGATCTCACACATTGAAGGACATATTCATTGAGACTGTCAAGTCAGCCCAAGATTTCAGATGCAAGCCACGAAACTTGGAAGTCCCCAGGGCTCCCCTCACTTCTTACCTGCTATCTACGAATTTAAGGTTTTCCCACTACCTCTTCAGGATGGCAGTTGCAAGCTTGGGGATTCCCAGCCTCCCTTACTTCTGACCTGTTTGCTCTCACTACTCCCTCAGGTTTGATAATTTGCTGGAATGACTCACAGAACTCATGGAAAGACTAAACTTACAAATACAAATCAGGATCAGCACAAAGAAGAGATGCATAGGGCAGGTCTGGGAGGGTTCCCAGCGTAAAGCTTCCATGTCCCAAAGCAGGTGAGTCACCCTTCTGAGACCAGATATCTTTTGTCAACCAGGAAGCTCATGGATATTCAGAGTCCAAGGGTTTTATTAAATATTTTTGTCATGTCATCATGAAGTGGTCATTATGAGGTAGTATCCCAAGGTGAGTCCCTCTGGCTGTG
Organism: Trichechus manatus latirostris; assembly: GCF_000243295.1. Taxonomy (NCBI): domain Eukaryota; kingdom Metazoa; phylum Chordata; class Mammalia; order Sirenia; family Trichechidae; genus Trichechus; species Trichechus manatus. The sequence continues at coordinate 7,337,341 of NW_004443937.1, forward strand.
TCATCATGAGGTGGTCATTATGATGTGGTATCACAAGGTGAGACCCTCCAGCCTGGCTAGCCCCCACTCAAGTGTCACCTCACTGGTACAACCTGTTAGCTAGATGTGGTCTGGAGTCCCCATTAAAGTAACTTTCATCATTCAGGAATTCCAAGGTTTTAGAGATTATCCCCCAAGAAGTAAGAACAAAGGCCAAATTCTTTGGGTAAAGTTTATGTAAACCACACAGAGGCCCTTTGCAATTCCATATGAATCTGAGGATCAGCTTTTGCATTTTTTTCCAAAAAAAAAAAAAGCACCGTTGGAATTTTGATAGGCATTGCATTGAATCTGTAGATCACCTTGGGTAGGATTGACATCTTAACAATATTGAGCATGCCAGTCCATGAACATGGGGTGTCTTTCCATTTATTTAGATCTTCTTTTTCTTTTAGATGCTATTATAAATGGAATTGTTTTCTTAATTTCTTTTTCAGATTATTCATTGCTGGTGTATAGAAACAACTGATTTTTGTTTGTTTATTGTTGTAGTTTAAGGGAAAGTTTATATTTCAAGTTAGTCTTTTATACAAAAATTTATACATATATTGTTATGTCACCCTAATTGCTCTCCCTATACTGTGACAGCACACTCTTCCTTTCCACCCCTGATTTCCCATGTCCCTCAACCAGCTCCTAACCCTCTCTGCCTTCTCATCTCACCTCCGGACAGAAGCTGCCCATTTAGTTTCTTGTATCTACTTGAGCTAAAAAGCACATTATTCACGAGTATCATTTTATGTCCCACAGTCCAGTCCAATCTTTGTCTGAAGAGTTGACCTTGGAAATTGTTTAGTTTTGGGCTGATAAGAGAGTCCGGGGGCCATGCTTTCCAGGGTTCCTCCAGTCTCGGTCAGACCATTAAGTCTGGTCTTTTTACTAGAATTTGAGTTCTGCACCCCACCTTTCTCCTGCTCCATCAGGGACTCTCTGCTGGAAACACAACTGATTTTTGTGTGTTGATCATGTACCCTGAAAAAAAAAGGGAAAAAAAGTATATATATAATTCCATAGGTTTTTTTTTTTTAATCACATGCTTGCACATACATCTCTTTTAATCTTCATTACATTGCTGTGAGATAGGTGGCATTATCCCCAATTATAGATGTATAGACTAAGACTTGGAATGATTAAGCAAATCATCTAAGCTGTTAGGTTATAAAAGTAGCTTTAGAACCCATTCTCAGAACACTTTCCATTTCTGATCCCGCATGTAAGGAGCTTTCAAGTTATCCCTCATTCTTACGAGTAAAAAGCGCAAAATCTGAAAATCAACAACTCTTTTTAGATCCATCAGAGAATTGAAGTCCCAGAACAAACCACTGCCCCAAAAGCTAGAGAGACAGACAGACTAATACAGAAAATCACTGCTTATTTGAAACAGAGATTGCTGCCACCACCGTCACTGCTGCCACAGCCAGACCCAACATTGGGTAGGAATACTTAAAGTATAATTGACCAATTGTTGGAGCTTAAACTTGGAGTACCCTGAGAGAGAAAAACTCCTGGAGGCCCAGCCTTAGGGAGGTACCTACACTTCCATGAATTTCCCCTCCAGAAAACTCACCAGGTTCTCACTGTGAAGCTCAGAGAAAAGTCCCCTCTTGCTTCAGACAGGAGGAGGATAAAAGTAACCATTTTGAAATAGTGCCATGCTCTCCTTGACAACAGCCTGCCCTCAAGGAAAAATGCTGTACCAGAGCCTAACCAATGTGGGTTTTATTAGAGCCTGACCAACTTGGAGGGGGAGAAATCTAAAACTACCACATCTGAACTACCACGTGAAGAAGAAAAAATGCCAAAGTCAAGCCCCCTTCTCGCCTTCAACACTGGGGGAAGAGAAATGCCCAAGTATAACCCCTGTAGCATTGGATACAGGGAAAAGGTAATATCCAAGCCCAAGACCCCCCTCACCTTTCTGTTTCATCTAAAGGGTGAGAAAAAAGTCTGAGAAACATTTGTTAAGGTCAACTCAGGGACACAGGATCACTGAAAAATCAAGACATAGTCATAAGACCAACTAGAGAACATTTCCCTTCTCTCCACACATTACCACCACATCAACATGAGCAGAGCTTTACAGCTAAAACAACCTCAGTTCCTCCTACCTGAAAATCATGTCTGACTTTCAGCAACAACAACAGCAAATTACAAGGCATACTAACAAGCAAAAAAAAAAAAAAAAAAGTCTGAAGAGACAGGGCAAACATCAAAACCACACTCAGATATGGCAGAAATGTTAGAATTAGCAGATTGGGAATTTAAAATAACTGTGATTAATATGTGAAGGGCTTTAATGGAATAAGTGGTCAATATGCAATAATGGATGGGTAATCTAAGCAAAAAGATTGAAATTTTAAGAAATATTCAAAAGGAAATATGAGCAATCAGAAACACTAACAAAAATGAGGAATGCCTTTGATGGACTCATTAGAAGATTGAACATAGCTGAGGAAATCATCAATGAGTTTGAAGATAGGTCAGTAGCAACTTCCAAAATGAAAAGCAATGACAAAAAAGACTGGGGGAAAAAAAATAAAAAGAACAGGATATCTAAGAACTGTAGGGGCAATTACATAAGGTATAACATATGCATAATGGGAATACCAGAAGGAGAAGAAAGAGTGAAAGAAACAGAAGAAATATTTGAAGTAATAATGGCTGAGAATTTTCCAAAAATTTTGACAGACATCAAACCAAAGCTCAGAGAACACCAAACAGCATAAATATCAAAAAACTTACACCTAGGCATATCATATTCAGACTGCAGAAAAGTCAAAGATAAGAAGTAAATCTTGAAAGAAGACAAAGGAAAAATTAAGAATTACATCAAACTTCTTTTAAGAAAACATGCAAGCAAGAAGACAGTGGAATGCAATATTTAAAGCATTGAAAGGAAAGAATCACCAACTGTGAATTCTCTACCCAGCAAGATTATCCTTCAAAACTAAGGGAGAAATAAAGACATTTTAGGCAAACAAAAATTGAGGGAATTTGTCATCACTAGACCTACCTTGCAAGAAATATTAATGGAGTTCTTCAAAGAGGAGGAAAATGATATTGGCTAGAAACTCAGCTCTACATAAATTCAGAAAGGGCATTTGAGAAGGAATAACTGCAGGTCAAAAAAAATCCTGTATTTTTCTTCTTCTTAACTAATCTAACAGATAACTGTTTAAAATTATAATAGCAACAGTATATTGGATGATTAAAGCTTATGGATAGTGAAATATCTGGCAGCAATGTTATAAGGGATGAAATGGAAGAATTGGGAATATTCTGGTATGACGTATGTATACTGACCATCACGTAGTATAGCGTTTTTGAAAGTGGACTTAAATTACTTCTGAATATATAATGCAAACTCCAGGGTAACTACTTTTCAAAAAAAATATATATATATATATATATATATATATAATTACATGCTAAGAAGGAAGTGAAAATGGAGTCATTACTGAATGTTGACCACACATCAGACTTAGTCCTGGAATGTAGGCATAAGCCAACTACACAACCTCAAAAGAACTTGGTTGTGGAGAGTGTTACAAATGGAACTGTGTCCCCCCAAAAGAAATGTGGAAAGCCTAACCCCTATACCTATGAATATGACACAGTTTGGGTGATAGGGGTTTTCTTTTGTTATGCTAGTGAGATCATACCAGTGGAGGATGGGTTCTCAACCTAATCACTCTGAGCAATTATTAAAGCCAGGAAGTCAAAAAAAGAGAGACGAAGACCAAAAAAGGAAAAAAGAACAAGGGCAATGAATAGAAAACAGACACAAATATGATAGATATTAATTTAACTATATTAATCATCACTTTAAATGTGAATGTACTAAAAGTACCAATTAAAAGACAGAGACTGTAAGAGTGGATTAAAAAAAACAATACCCAAATATATGTTTTCTACAAGAAGCTCATTTTAAATGTAATGACACAGATTGATTAAAGGGATGAGAAAGTTACACCTGCTAACAGTTATCAAAAGAAAGCTTGGGTAGCTATATTAATTTCAGGCAAAGTAAAACCCATTCTGACTCCATTATACCCCAGTTGCTCTTCATAAAAAGAGCTGCAATATCTGTGGACTGACCGGTTGATTTTTAAGCCAAAGGGAGAAAAATACAATTCATTCAATATAGATGATTCAGATTTACAGTGTAATCTGGAAAAAACATTTTGTTTTCTTCTACCCATAGATGATCATCAGCAAAGACTAGCCACTCATCACCTTATCTAGGAGAAGGTAAATAACTCAGGCCACAATGGAGAATAAAGATAGATGGTGATAGGAGAAGGAGTGAATTATTAATACCAGATAACAACTGATGCTGTATATCTCCCCAAGGCCAGAGGCTGTCGTGTCTTGAGATCAGTCTGTTATGTCTTATGGGAGGAAACAGCACTGCTTTGAACTTCCGTTCAGTTTTTGCCTTTCAAGGCTATTTAAAAAGTTCCACCATTACTGAATGAGTTCAGTGCATGAAGACACTGCAAATCTCCAATTTAAAGCCAGACTTCTTATTTTTTAAACCAGTAGTACTGTGAACCTTACCAAAGAAGTTAAATTAAGTCTGAAAAGAAAGAGAACTTTACTATTTATTTTTTCTAGTAGCCTTTTTATCAATGGAGAACATGGAGCCTGACCCCAAGCCAACTAACATTATTTATGGAGTGCTTACTATTACAAAGGAGTCCCTAGATGGTGAAAACAGTTAATGTGCTTGGCTGCTAGCTGAAAGGTTGGTGGTTCGAACCCACTCACAGGTGGCCATCTACTTCTGAAAAATCAACCATTGAAAACCTTATGGAGCACAGTTCTACTCTGGCACACATGGGCTCACCATGAGTTGGAATCAACTTGATGGCAACTGGGTTTTTTTTACTGTTTTTTTTTTTTATTATTATTCTTATGGACTTGGCATATAGAACTGAGATAGAACAATACTCCAGGAGGTTGAACTCCAAAGGACAAGGAAATAAAAATTAACCCCTTGTCAGATATGATACACCGATACATAATAGAGGTATGTGAAAAGGGCTAAAAGTGACCATTTGCTTTCATGGGTTGGCAAGAGGATAGTCTAACTGTGACTTAAGGAATGAAGCAACATGGGAGAAGATGTTTCACACAGAGGGATCATCCTAAGTAAAATCAACGTGCATGAAATGGTGGCAAGTGTATAAACAGCAGTGCTGGGTAACACACTGAGTACCTCCCATAAACCGGGCACTATTTAAAGTACTTAACAGGTTGTTGTTGTTGTGTGCCATCGAGTCAGTTCCAACTCAGCAACCCTATAGGATAGATCTAAACTGACCCACAGGGTTTCCTAGGCTGTAAACTTTTACAAGAGCAGATCACCTGGTCTTTTCTCCCATGGAGTGGCTGGTGGGTTCGAACTGCCGATCTTTCACTTAGCAGCCTAGGGTTTTACGAATGTGCTATCAGGACACCTCTTACCATGTGTTAACTCATTTAATTATGATAACCTTATGAGACAGGCATCATTAGGCTCATTTTACAGATGAGGAAAGTGAGGTATAGAGGTTTTAAGTAACTTTCCAAAGTCATACAGCTAATGAACAGAGGATTGTGGACATGTGGCCCCAGAGGCCATGCTTCTAACCAACACACTGCCTCTCAGTGTAGGTATATGGGGTGTTTGAAAAAGGTTCATTTTCTAGTATAACTAGACCACAGGATTTCTCAGTCATGGCACTCCTGACATTTTGGGCTGGACAATTCTTTACTGAGGGGCCTGTGTATTGTAAGATGTTTAGCAGCATCCCGTTAGCTGCCAGCAGCACACACACCCCCACCCCCCGCCAAATTGTGAGAATCAAAACTGTCCTCTAGGAGCAAAATTGCTCCCAGTTGACAACTACTGGGCTATCATATGCCTTATGAGGCTGGAAAAAGGCTGTATATATATATATATATATATATATATATATATATACACACACACACATATGAGCACTAAACTGTGACTATCCTCAAATTTGATTCTGAAGGCTCTGGGAATGCATGCTGTAGAGAGAAATGTTAAGGTTTAATAACTGAGGAGTAGCAGAAAGATAACTCACCAAAGGGTTAGGGTAGGAGGTACTGTTTCTGAGTTACCACCTTAGGAACAGGATATATCCTCAGACTTTATAAATTCTATGTTCAAACATTCTAAAGCCAAAGATGGCAAAAGATAATTTATAAGAACATCGGAAAAGTGCCAGTGGCCTTTGCAATTCTTGATCTTAAAGCTCAAAAGTCTTTGTTCAGGTAAGGAAGATTCTGGATCTGGGAAAAACAGACCACCCAGTTTCCTCAAGAAGCTTCAACTTCAGATTTCATGTCATTCTGTAAGCAAGAACACAGCTATGTAAACTTTACAAGGTAGAGAGGCTATTTTGGCAGAAATATTTATTGGACACTTGGTGACAGTGGAAAAAAATGGAAATATTGTCTCCTCAAGTCTCCATATGATCAAAATTTCAAGTCAAGGGGTTATGTTTTCAGAGAAGTTCTTCTAAATAAACAGGGGGGAAAAAATCTATGAGCCTTCTAAATATTCTGTAATAAACATGCTACTTTTACCAAACAAAAAACAGTTCAAAATTATCTAATTCAGAACTGTAGATTCAGTTTGTGGTTAGACAACACAAACATAGTTATGCAATTCAATCAATTCTTAAAAAAAAAAAAAAAAACTATTTTACTTTTCTACTACTTGTTTTGGAGCCCTGGTGGTGCAGTGGTTCAGAGCAGGGCTGCTAACCAAAAGGTCGGCACCTCGAATCCGGCAGCCGATCCTTAGAAACTCTATGGGGGCAGTTCTCCTCTGTCCTATGGGGTCACTATGAGATGGAATCAGTGGCAATGGGTTTGGTTTGGGTTTGGTACTACTTGTTTTTGTTCTCAGTAACTTCTTTATAGTGTCGTTGGAAAGACAAGAGAAACATTGTCTTAGCCCTCTTTACAAGACTTTTGAATCTAGTGCAGCTCCAAGCTTCTAGCGAACTTTACAGTTTGGTAGATGGATTTGTCTTAAAATGAAGAACATGATTGCTTAAGAAAAGTTATATTATCCCAGAGGAAGTAAGAAAGCAATGCTCCTCTGACTATAAAAAACGGCCTGGGGTCAGAGTCATGAGCTTTGGTGTTAGACATAGTATAACACTGAGACAAAGATCTTCCCATCTCCACTGCCTCATCTGTCAACATAGGTATTTGAATTCCCTTTGTCCTATTTACCTAACCCTGGTGGTGTAGTGGTTAAGTGCTACCAAAAGGTCAGCAGTTCAAATCCACCAGGCGCTCCTTGGAAACTATGAGGCAGTTCTACTCTGTCCTATAGGGTCACTATGAATCGGAATCGACTTGACAGCAACAGTTTTTTTGTTTTCATAGTAATAGAAATACTCCATGTGCCTAGCTTTAAAGAACAGAAATGTATTTTCCCACAGTTTAGGAGGCTAGAAGTCTGCATTTAGGGTGTGAGTTTAGAGGGGAGGTCCTTCTTTGCCTATTTTAGCTTCTAGTAGCTGCCAGTAATCTTTGGTGTTCCTGGGCTTATTATAGACACATCTGCTGTGCGTATCTGCCTTCACATGGTGTCTTCCCTTTGTGTGCGTCTCTGTGTCCTTTTATAATTTCTCAGAGTGATTAGGTTGAGAACCCATCCTACACTGGTATGACCTCACTAGCATAACAAAAAAAAAAAAAACCCTATCACAAAACAGTGTCACATTCATAGGTATAGGGGTCAGGATTTCCACATTTCTTTTGGGGGACACAGTTCAATTTGTAACACCCTCCACAACCAGGTTCTTTTGAGGTTGTGTAGGTGGCTTATCCCCACATTCCAGGACTAGGTCTGATGTGTGGTTAACGTTCAATAACTGACGAACCTTCCCAACTGGCATTTAAGAAAATCACGCAGGACTTTGGGAGATCATACTTTTCTGGGAGCCTCTTGGAAACTTTCCTCTGAGTTCAGATAAGGAAACGGTCTGCCTTCAACAGAGCAATCCTGGTCGCTTCCTGAACATCCCTCAATTCAAGCCAGAAATCTTCCCCCACAACCCACTTCACTGTGGCCTTGGGCCCTCAATGACAGCTGGGGAGGGGGAGTGCTTTGAGGCCAGAACTTTAGAATCCAAGCATTTTGGCATCAGCAGTTCTTCTAGCAACAACATCAGGCCCTCAAATTGCATTGTAGTCAGAAAAATACGTAATAGAGAGAATTGTCTTCCACGGCTTTGTTTTTTTTTTTTTTTTAAATATACTCAAATAGAATGCTTAATCCCAGATTAGGCATTCAGCTAATGATTTGACATTTTAAACAGCTGGGATTTTTTTTTTTTTTAAGCTTTACAGTGTGTCTTTGAAGAAGGTTGCTAAGCTTTTAGATTCTTCACAAATAGTAAATAGATTTAGTCATAAATATCCTGTAGTATGTATTTTGTTCCCTTTATTCAGAGGCAAGTTGCAATTTCTGATAAAACATGATAAATCATTATACAAGATCCATTGTATGGGAATAACATCCACCAAGAAGTGTAGCTTCTGCACTGATGAAAGGCATTTAAAGACATCAAACCCCAAACATCTGCCAGACATTGTTGGGAAAAGAGGACACTGAGCAATGTCTTGTGGCATTTTAAGGACAGCAAACAGCTGGTGTGAATGTAAGTAGTTTTAAGATGTTACAGTGAAATTCAGATGATAGAATTAGGTGATCAGCCCTCATCTCATAGGTGACTTCCTTCTTCTTTTCCAAGACAATTGTTACAAAGCAGAAACAATGCAGACAGAAAGTGCAATGAATAATTCTATGAGGACATCTCAGATGAAGCCTTTTTTTTTTTTTTCCCAAGGAACAGGAGCATGTGATTGTTTAGACTATCTGGGGACTGTTATTAGGTGTGAGGGTTGGCACCAGCAGCATCCTGAGACATGCTTGATTTGAGCAATAGCTAGCGGCTATTTTCCAGAAGATGCTTTTCTTGCTCAATGCTGTTGATTCTTCTTGGCCGTTGGAGGCCTGGCTGGGGAAACTCATACAGAAGATAGGTTTGGTTGCCTTTATTTCATGCCATTCCTTCTGGCCTCAATAAGAGTTGGAGGAGTACTGTAATTAAGCTGGCGGTAGGAGCTTCACTCAGAAAATGCCCTGGCAGTCTAAAGGGAGGATGGACAGTTAAAAGGGACTCCTGGACAGAAGGTGTTCTTCCCTGGAATTCTTCAGAAACGGAACACCAAAACAAAGAGAAAGTGGTATTATTCAGGTAATGCAGGCTTGCTTACCACTCAACATCTTCAGTTAAATATTTTCTGACCCAGAGCTCGATGATGGCTGGAGCTGATTTTTCCTCCTTGCCATTGTATCTTTACCACCTCAAATGATCCTTGGCACATGGTAGAGGGACAATCCACTTTTTGAACTAACATAAAATACGGTGGCATTACAATGCACGTATTTTCAACGAACATTAATTCAACCATGTGAACTTTATAGAAGAATATGGTTGGACGAAAGTAAGGGAGAGGAGAAACAAAAATCATTCTTTGCCCTTTTCCTGTTCAACCAGAAGCTAAGGGGAAAGTGAGGCCTCGGCAAAAATAGAAAGAGAATCCAAGGAAGTTATTCTGGACTCTTCAGCTCCTGAGGTCCCTGGCCTTCGAGATTAAAAATGATTTAAGGCAAAAAAAAAAACAAAAAAAAAACCAAACCCATTGCTGTTGAGTCGATTCTGACTCATAGTGACCCTATAGGACAGAATAGAACTGCCTCATAAGGTTTCAAGACTGTAATCTTCATGGAAGCAGACTGCCACATCTTTCTCTTGCAGGGCAGATGGTGGGTTGGAACTACCTACTTTTCAGTTAGCAGCCAAGAGCTTAACCATTGTGCAATAGGGCTCCCTGATTTCAGGCAGGTCTTCTCAAATTTTAATATCCATACAGTCATCCAAGGACCTTATTAAAATACAGGTATGGATTTAGTAAGTTGCTTAGTGAGGCCTGAGACTTTGCATTTCTAACTAGCTCCTGAGTGATGTTCATGCTTCTAAATGGACCATACTCTTGATAGTATAGAAAAGGGATTTTGAAGGAAAATATTGATCATGCCCACCGTTTGCCCTCATGCTGTCTTTAGAAACTAGCCCCTGCGAAAGACATGGGTCCGATATACACACTCATTTTAAACTAACCTCATGGAGTTCTTGTATAATTAAATTAAATAACGAATGTGAAAACATGTTGTTGTTGTTAGGTGCCATCTAGTCAGTTCCGACTCATAGTGACCCTACGTACAACAGAACAGAACAATGCCTAGTCCTGCATCATCCTCACAATCGTTGCTATGTTTGGGCCCATTGTTACAGCCACTGTGTAAATCCATCTCCTTGAGGGTCTTCCTCTTTTTTGTTGACCCTCTCGTTTACCAAGTATGATGTCCTTTTTCCAGGGACTGGTCCCTCCTGATAACATGTCCAAAGTATGTGAGACAAAGTCTTGGCCATTCTCGCTTCTAAGGAGCATTCTGGCTGTACTTCTGCCAAGAAAGATTTGTTCATTCTTCTGGCAGTCCGTGGTATATTCAATATTCTTTGCCAACACCAAACTTCAAAGACATCAGTTCTTCTTCAATCTTCCTTATTCATTTCCTAGCTTTCACATGCATATGAGGCAATTGAAAACTTCATGGCTTGGGTCAGGTGCACCTTGTTCCTCAAACTGACATCTTTGCTTTTTAACACTTTAAAGAGGTCCTTTGCAGCAGATTTGCCCAATACAATGTGTCCTTCGATTTCTTGACTGCTCCTTCCATGGGTGTTGATTGTGGATCCAAGTAAAATGAAATCCTTGACAACTTCAGTCTTTTTTTCCATTTATCATGATGTTTGCTTATTGGTCCAGCTGTGAGTAATTTTATTTTCTTTATGTTGAGGTGTAATCCATACTGAAGGCTGTGATCTTTGATATTCATTAGTAAGTGCTTCAAGTCGTCTTCACTTTCAATAAGCAAGATTGTGTCATCTGCATATTGCAGGTTGTTAATGAGTCATCCTCCAATCCTGATGCCCCATTCTTCAAATAGTTTAGCCTCTGGGATTATTTGCTCAGCATACAGATTGAATAAGTATGGTGAAAGGATACAACCCTGACACACTTTTCCTGATTTTAAACAACGCAATATGCCCTTGTTCTGTTGGAACGACTTCCTCTTGGTCCATGTACATGTTCCTCATGAGCACAATAAAGTGTTCTGAAATTCCCATTCTTCAAAATGTTATCCATAATTTGTTATAATCCACACAGTTGAATGCCTTTGCATAGTCAATAAAACACAGGTAAACAACTTTCTGGTTTTCTCTGGTTTTAGCCAAGATCCATCTGACATAAGCAATGATATCCCTTGTTCCATGTCCTCTTCTGAATCTGGCTTGAATTTCTGGCAGTTCCTGTCACTGTACTGCTGCAACCATTTTTGAATTGCTGCAACCATTTTTTAATTATCTTCAGCAAAATTTTACTTATGTGTGTCATTGTTCAATAATTTCCGCATTCTGTTGGATCATCTTTCTTTGAAATGGACTCACATATGGATCTCTTCCAGTCAATTGTCTTCCAAATTTCTTGGCATAGACAAGTGAGTGCTTCTAACAATGCATCTATTTGTTGAAACACCTCAATTGGTATTCCATCAATTCGTGAAGCCTTGTTTTTTCCAATGTCTTCAGTGTAGCTTGGACTTCTTCCTTCAATACTACTGGTTCTTGATCATATGCTACCTCCTAAAATGGCTGAACATCGACCAATTTTTGGGTACGATGAGTGTGCATTCCCTCCATCTTCTTTTAGTTCCCTTCATTGAACCTGCATTGTTCAATATTTTGCCCATAAAATCCTTCAGTATTGCAACTCAAGGCTTGAATTTTTCTTCAGTTTTTCCAGCTTGAGAAATGCTGATCATGTTCTTCCCTTTTGGTTTTCTAACTCCAGGTCTTTGCACATTCCATTGTAATACTTTACTTTGTCTTCTCAAGCCACCCTTTGCAATCTTCTGTTCAGCTCTTTACTTCATCATTTCTTCCATTCCCTTTAGCTACTCTGTTCAAGAACAAGTTGCAGATTCTCTTCTGACATCATTTTCTTCTTTTCTTTCTTTCCTGTCTTTTTAATGACCTTTTGCTTTCTTCATGTATGATGTCCTTAATGTCATCCCACAACTCATCTGGTCTTTGGTCATCAGTGTTCAATGTGTCAAACCTGTTCTTGAGATGGTCTCTGAATTCAGGTGGGATTTACTCAAGGTCATTCTTTGGCTCTTGTTGACTTGTTTTAATTTTCTTCAGCTTCAACTTGGACTTGCATATGAACAATTGATGGTCTGTTCTGCAGTCGGCCCCTGGCCTTGTTCTAACTGATGATATTGAGCTTCTCCATTGTCTCTTTCCACAGATGTAGTCAATTTGATTCCTGGGTATTCCACCTGGCATGCTCCATGTGTATATTTGCCATTTATTTACATTGTTGATAGAAGGTATTTCCAAAGAAGAGATTGTTGATATCACAAAATTCTGTCATGTGATCTCTGGCGTCATGTATATTAACAATGCCTTATTTTCCAACTACTGATCCTTCTTCTTTGTTTCCAGCTTTTGCATTCCAATCGCGAGTGATTATCAATGCATCTTGATTGCATGTTTGATCAATTTTAGATTGCAGAAGTTGTTAAAAATCTTCAGTTTCCTCATCTTTGGCATTAGTGATTGGTGTGTAAATTTGAATAATAGTTGTATTAACTGGTCTTCCTTGTAGGCGTATGGGTATTATCCTATCATTGACAATGTTGTAATTCAGGATGGATCTTCAAATGTTCTTTTTGACAATGAATGTGACTCCATTCCTCTTCTATTTGTCATTCCCCGCATAATATACCATATGACTGTCCCATTGAAAATGGCCAATACCGGTCCATTTCAGCTCACTAATGCCTAGAATATCTACCTTCAAGCATTCTATTTCATTTTTGACAACTTCCAATTTTCCTATATTCATACTTCTTACATTCCATAATCTGATTATGAATGTATGTCTGCAGCTATTTCTTCTCATTTTGAGTCGTGCCACATCAACAAATGAAGGCCCCAAAAGCTTGACTCCACCCACATCATTAAGGTCAACTCTACTTTGTGGTGGCAACTTCTCTCCAGTCATATTTTGAGTGCTTTCCAACCTGAGGGGCTCATCTTCCAGCACTATATTAGACAATGTTCTGCTGTTATTTGTAAAGTTTTCACTAGCCAATGTTTTTAGGAGATTAACAGGTCCTTCTTCCTAGTCTGACTTAATCTGAAAGCTCCACTGAAACCTGTCCACCATGGGTGACCCTGCTGGTATTTGAAATACCAGTGCATCAAAGAAACATGCAAGCCACCATAGTACGACAAGCTGACCAATGAGTTGTGGACATAGTGTAATTTAATTGGCTATTGTTATCTGAAGTTGTTTCTGTCTCTTTTAGCAGAAAACATTAAAGTATGGCAAGCTATAATTTCGTTTACAAGGTGTTTTAGGTTTTTTTTTAGCACGATAGTTTAAAACATCTAAAGTACTAGAAGATAAATAATAAAATATTCAAACCGCATTTGCACTGTCATAAATACTGATCTTAATTACAGACTACAGATTTTCATCTAATTGCTAACAGTAAGTCAGCTCTTGAATAATTAGGAGGAGGAGGTATGCAACTTATCATCATTGGAACAGTCTCAGAGTACAAAATGACTTTTGTTTTTTCAAATATCACTATGACATTTCAAAAAAAATACAAAGAAATACAAAAGAGAAAGATAGTCATAAAAAATATAACTAATGTAAATATTAATCTAGAAAGAAGCCCAGATGATCGCCAGGTGAAATACTCCAGTGTCAGTAGTCCTCAACCCTAACTGCCCATTAGAATTACCAGGAAAGCTTTGAACTTACGCCAGTGCCTGAGCCCCAAGGCCAGGTATTCTGTGTAATTGGTTTAGGATGGGGCCAAGACATCTACAGTTTATAAATCTACCCAGGTAAATCTAATGGCAGTCAGGGTTGAGAATGATTATGCTAATGCAGAGATGCACTATAGTCCCAGGACCAGCAGCATCAGCAACACCACGGAAGTTACTAGAAATGCACATTCTTAGCCCCCCTGCCACCCATCAGCTTGAATCAGAAACTCTGGAAGTGCAATTTAGCCATCTGTGTTTTAACAAGCCCTCCAGGTGAATCTGATGCGTGCTAGTGGAAGTTCTTTCCTGAGAAGTATGAAGTTTCTAGTCAATATTCTTATGCAGTGGTTCCCATGATCTCACTATAAGACTGTTTAGTATTAGATCACCTAAGACCTGGGAAGTGGCATTAATTCCAGAGATGGCTCTCTCACCTCCAGTCTGGGAGTCTCAGCAATGGAAGTGACCCTAAAGCCATTTAATTAAGGATTTACTTGACACTATGCCATCATCAACATGCGATTACCTTGAATATACTTGAACACCTCCAATGATAGGGAACTCACTACTATGTGAGCCAGTCCTTTTCATCTTCAGATGCTTACTAGGTTCAAGCTCTGTACTGTTTTACATAGATAAATCATTTATGCTTATCAATGGCCCTTGAGGTGAATAATCTGCATTTGACCTATGCAGAAACTGAGGCTTAGAGAGGATTTGCAATTTTCTAAGATGTCACTGCTACTTATGAAGTTTACACCCAGTTCTGTGCCTTGAGGCCATGTAGAGAACTCATTTTCGGAAATTGCAACCTATAAGCTATTGTTTAAAAAAACAAACTGTCCCTTTATATTCTCTTGTCTCCAAAATAAATACACCTTGATTCTCACAATTCCCGGGCCCTTTATCATCCCTGCACACTGGTTAAGAGCTCGGCTGCTAACCAAAAGGTCGGCAGTTTGAATCTACCAGCTGTTCCTTGGAGACCCTATGGGGCAGTTCTACTCTGTCCTGTAGGGTTGCTATGAGTCGGAATGGACTCGATGGCAACGGGTTTGGGTTTTTTGTTTGCTTGTTTTGTTTTCTCATCCCTGCTGGATCCTATTGACCACCAGACAAAATAGCAAGACTAATAATAGATTGTTTATGCATTCCACCCATCTGTTGGAGCAGTGCTTTCTCATGTCAACCTTTTCTCATGTCTAAGTGCATATAAAACATTATATTATCCGTAAGGCACATTGGGTAAACTATAGATTAGTCGGGGGAAATCTACATAAGGCTTGCTTTAAAAAAGAAAAAAAAATCACTTGTTCTTTATGTGTACATGTTTCCTAGTAGCACAACCTGGGTGGCTTAAAACATCAGAAATGTCCCATAGTTCTGGAGACTGGAAGTCTAAAGTCAAGGCATCCACAGGGTTAGTTCCTTCTAGAGATTCTCAGGGAGCATCTGTTCCATGTCTCTCCCCTAGCTTCCGGTGGTTGCTGGTCAACCTTGGCATTCCTTGACTTGTGCATGCATCTCTCTAATCTCTGCCTCCGACATCACATGGCTGTCCTTCCTCTGTTTATCTCTCTCCTCTTCTTTAAAGAGACCACTCAGATTGGATTAGGACCCACCCTACTCCAGCAGGAACTTATGTTAACTGATAACATCTTCAAAGGACCTATTTCCAAACAAGGTCAAATTTACAGGAACTAGGGGGTTAGGACTTCAGCATATCTTTTTGGGAGGACACAAGTTTATCCATATTAATATGGTAACCAAATAATGAAAAGTTTCAGAGAAGAAATTGAATGTTGAATGTGTATCACACTTCAAAATCTAATGTTTTGAAAATTTTAAAATGAAAATATGGGCTTGCTTCCATGAATAAATTTTCATATTAACTTATAAGAATGAAATGGCTACAAACTATTCCTGGTCAAGGCTTTTTGATAATGATCTTTTCATATTCTTTATGGAGAACATAAATGAAAAACTTTGTACGATTAGATGATAAAAAGTTTGAAAGTACTTTTTACAATTCAGAAATTTACAACAGTTGCATTTATAATTAAAGAATCCAATAGCTTCAATACTGAAAAATACAATATTAAAATATCTTGTGATACTGTGAATGGATTTTGAATCTGATTCAGGGTTTTTTCCTCTCAAGTATTATCTTGGTATCTAGTGCTGCTATAGCAGAAATACCAAAAATGGGCGGTTTCAAAGAACAGACATTTATTTTTTCACAGTTTAAGAGGCTAGAAGTGTTACTTCGGGGCACCAGCTTTCCACTCCGGGGGAAAATCCTTGTCTCAGCTTCTCCAGCATTCTTCTCGTGTTTCTTGGAGACCTCTACATGGCATCTATCTTTCCCCTGTTTGTTCTTGCTTCTCTCTATGCCTAATCTGCGCTTTTTATGCCTCAAAAGTGATTAGGTTTAAGACACAGCCTATACTGATATGGCCTCATTAACATAACAAAGAAAACCCTCTTCCCAAATGGGATTATGTCCACAGGTATAGGGGTTAGGATTTCAATACATATTTTTGGGGGACACAATATAACAAATACTTTAAATAATGATGATTTAATTTGCTGAACACACATGCATTATTAAACCAGTTACTAGGATGCTACCAAGAGGGTATGTCAGTCACAAACGGACAAAAATATCCAATGTATGTGAAAGCCAACATATGAGGTCACCAGCTGGACCTGGGCCTGCCAGGACATCCACAAAAGGCCCCAACTGTCTGGCTCTCTGGGCACATAATGAGTGACCTCCTCCTGCAACTCCATGGGCCTCTTATCTACCACAGGCAGTGGCACAGACTATGCTGAACCTCATGTCCTGGTGGGTAGAGCACCTCCTTAGCTGTGCTCTACTGCAGAAAGGCCAGGGCTAAATCTCATTCACTGTACCCTTTACCTACAGGGATCCTGAGATAAGTCACCAGTAACTTCTTTCTTCTGGCAGCCTTCAAAGGAGCCCCAGACTGCTAAACAAGGCTGCTAGTGGCTGGACATGATTACTCATGGTTACCCCAGGCCTTGACTAGCTACCCCAAGGTCTGAAGGGATCAGTATCTCATAGCGCTATATTACTGGAACCGGATATGTCAACACCTTAGTCAACTAACCTGTACATCATCATCCTTGGACATACAGGGTACTTTTCTGAAAGAAGTGGCTCAGGACATATCCACTAGGATAAAAATATCTGAATGCACTTCCTAGATGCAAGTGAATGATGTTGGGTGGTGCTGATTATTCTACAGTCGCTCTTTTCAATTAATAATCAAACTCAAAGTGACATTATACCCTGTAATCATCATCTGAACAAAATCAGGTCCGAAGCCCACCTGCATCAAACCAACCTGGGGGACTTGTAAAAAATGTAGAGCTATGGATTCTACCCAAATCTAAAGAACTTCTACTCTAGCCGGGGCTACAGATTATGATATAATCACTAAACAAATATGAAATTGCAACTGTGAAAGACTTCTGTGAACAAAAGGTTCAGGGAACTATCCACCTCAGTTAGAGAAATCAAGAATGCCTTTCTTAAGAAAGGTTTTCTTGAAGAATGTATAGACATTTATAAACACAAAGTGGGTAGGAGAGCCACTGAAGGCAAGAGAAAGGCAAGTATGAAGGTCCTGTGGTAGAACCACGGCAAATATGAAATACTGAACAAAGGCTAATGTGACTGGAGGGAAGAGAGCCAGGGGAAGCATGGCTCTAGACGAAACCTGGGAAATAAATAAGCATCAAGTCACACAGATATTGGAAAGCCAAGTTTTAAAGTTTTGCCTTTATTATGAGAGCAATAGGGAGCCTTTTAAGAGTTCTAAGTAAAGGAGGTGGAAGATAAAGAACAACATGATCTGATTTACATTTTTTGAAAGAAATTACTCTGACAGCCAAGTGGAAAAATAGCTGCATTTAAATGTTTATTATTCAGCTTGAAAATATAACATTAGTTGAGGTGGGGCATGATGTTAACATGGACTACCAAAAAACCAAAAACCAAACCCACCACTGTCGAGTCGATTCCGACTCATAGCAACCCCATAGGGCTTCCAGAGCTATAAATCTTTACAGAAGCAGACCGTCACATCTTTCTTCTGTGTAGAGGCTAGTGGGTTCAAACTGCCAACCTTTCCTTTAGCAGCCAAGTTCTTTAACCACAGCACCACCAGGGCTCCTCAGGCTTGGACTACAGAGGTGGTGATAGAGATGAAGAGACGTGAAAGGTGATAAATGATATTTCAGAGGTAGAATCAACAGAACTTGGTGATGAACTGACTTTCAGCTCCATCTCTCCATCCAGGAGAAATCCCATTAATTTGGACTGCAGTGCTATCTACATACTTTGATTTCTGTGACTTCAAACATGGAAAAAACAAGTAGGTTCATTCCATCTTCACGAGGCTGTAGTCTCCAAACTCAGCTGGTTTTCTTTTTGATCATTTATCCATACTATGGAGTAGAAAGCAATTTGTCCAATGCACAAGGCCGATTATTTTGAGATCTTTGCAAGCTATCTCTATCTCTGCACCTATATATTATATGTATGACACTATACAGTAAGTTGAAAGTAGTTTGTATGTGTGCAAAGAGTTTAGGCCAACTACCAGGTTTGGTGGGAACAGTCCTTACGATTGCTCTCACTTTTGACATCAATTACAAGTTTGGGAAACTTCCCCATACCACCCTCAGATTTCATAATTTGCTAGAACTTACTGAAATGTATTATACTCATGGTTACAGTTTACTACAGGGTAAGAATACAGATTAAAAACAGCCAAGGAAAGAAGAACATAGGGTGGAGGCCAGAGAAGTACTAAATGCAGAATTCCAGTTTTTCTCTCCCCCTAGAGTCAGGAAACATATCGATGTGTGAAAATCTGCAGCGTACTGCCAACCAGGGAAGCTCATCGAGCCTCGTTATTCAGAGTTTCTTTGGGGCTCCGATATGTACATGTGGTTGATTAATTGGCTGATCTCAGTCTCCAAATTGATTAATACCCTGTGAGTCAAAACCTCCATCGTAATGACATTGTTAGTCTTTCTGGTGTGGCCAGCCTCCCTGCTATGGGGTGGCCTCCCAGTAGCAGAGAGCAGAGGAGAGAACATTTTTTGGGCAAAATTAAATTATTACACAATGTGCCAACAACATTAAAAACTCATGATTTAAGTGACTAGGGATGGAAAAGCAATTGAAGTCAATATCCTTATTGACTATAGGCTTATTGAAATATAATATTTTTCTTACAAGAAAATAAGCTAAAGTTAGATTTCACCTTGCCCAGAATGAGTTTTGTACCTCATAGATAGAAAACTTCTTCTAAGACTTTCTCTATCTGTTCTCCCTTCCTAGCCTCAAAAATCATACTTCCTGTGGCCAACTGGGGGGAAAAAATGCATTTTTAGAGAATATTGCCTAAAAAGGAAAATCCAGATTCTTTTTAGCATTTAATTCTGTCTCCAGATTCTGAGTACTTGAGTCAGTCATTCCTTGCTTCCTAGGCAGTGAACAGGTCAGATTCGAAGGCCTTTCCTTCACATATCTGAGGAAATGCCACAATAGAATTGAGAGGCAGGACGATTTCCTGTTTAACATGAGTATTGCATATGCTTTAGCTTTCCATACAATTGCACAGTTTCCATGGATACTGACACGTGGCATAATGCCCAGGTGAATGTGCAATAGGTAGTAAAGTGCACCATGTTAAAAGTTGACAGAGCCACTGCTGGTACGGCATCTGACTTTTTGTGTGTGTGCTTTAGACGGTTTACAGAGCCAATTATTTTCTCTTAAACAATTAATAAACTTATTATTTTGGGACATTGTTTTCCTACCCCACAACATGTCAACACTCTCCCCTTCTCAACCTCAGGTTCCCCATTTCCATTCGTACAGCTTTCCTGTCCCCTCCTGCCTAATTGTCCTTGTCCCAGGCTGGTGTGCCCGTTTACATGGTTGAACTATGTGTGTTTTTGTTTGTTTTATGGGCCTGTCTAATCTCTGGCTGAAGGGTCAACCTCAGAGTGACTTCAGTACTGAGTTAAAAGGGTGTCCAGAGGCCATGCTCTTGGGTTTCTCCAGTCTCCATCAGACCATTAAGTCTGGTCTTTTTTTGTGAGTTTGAATTTTGTTCTACATTTTTCTCCAGCTCTGTCTGGGACTCTCTATTGTGATCCTTGGGCATCCCTGTGTTTTTTTTTTTTATTGAAACCATCCATTTCAAAGGAAGATGAAAATTTTATTTATAAGACATCAGCAGATGGTGGAGCCATTAAGGCCACTAGAAATTTCCACAATCACTGAGGCCAGATGCCTTCAAACCATTCCCAGGGACTGATTTAATACTTGCTGTCTCTACCATAAAAACTCCACATCCTCTATACGTTTTCTATACCTGACAGAGCCAAAGTCATATCCAAAGACAGAACCATAGTAAATGGCTACTTCCTGAGGACTCCTGAGAGGTTTGTGCGTGGTTTGCCCCTCTTGCCACTTAATATTGCTCGCAGCCGAGCTCAACCTCTGCGGTGCTACACTATAACAGATCTCTGTGAAGGTTTCAATTTTCCACAGTCTCTAAAACAAGCTTTTTATTGACTTCCAAATTCAGAAAATTGAAGTTTGGAGTTTTTATGAAAATGGGAAAATTATGGAGTACTTGTCTTGGCTAATTTCACATAATTATAGGATTTTACAGGACATAGCAACTTTCTTCTCTGTCATTTTATTTGCCTTACCAAAACTCTGAGTTTTTTTTTAACCTTCACTCCAACTTATATCTAGTTTTTTTTAATTATTATTTTTAACACATTTTCATGGATATTGTTATCTGTAATGAGGTCTGTTGTTGCTGTGTGCTGTCTAGTCGATTCTGACTCCTAGGGACCCTATAGGACAGAGTAGAACTGCCCCATAGGGTTTTCTAGACTGTAATCTTTATGGGGGAGCCCTGGTGGCACAGTGGTTAAGAGCTTGGCTGCTAACCAAAAGGTGGGCGGTTTGAATCCCACAGCCGCTCCTTGGAAACCCCACGGGGCAGTTCTATTCTGTCCTGTAGGGTCGCTATGAGTCAGAGCGGACTCATTGGCAACAGGTTTGTAATCTTTACCGGAGCAGATCTCAAGTATTTTCTCCTGCTGATCTTTTGGTTAGCGGCAGAGCGCTCATCTATTGCAACACCAGGACTCCTTTAATGAAGTCTAATTTATTTATTTTTTTTAAAAAGGCAAATTGATTTAAGGTTGATTCACAAGAAAAAAAAAAGAGCAAATAGTAGTACTAATGGTAAGCAAATACGGCAAACAAAACAAAAGGTGGTAGAATGGTTGGTTGCGTGGAAAGCACAGAGTGCCATAGGGGCAGAGAGGACAAAGTACCTAATTCTGCTGGGGGAGACAGGGAAGGCTTCCTGGGAGAGGTGACAGCTGATCTGAGCCTCCAAGGCTCACTAAGAGTTGATAGAGTGGAAGGGCGCATTCTGTTGGAAAAGACAGGAGGAAAGGAGCTAAGGTTGTTGTATGTAGCTTAGTAGGTACCAGAACAGGAAGTTGAGAGAGTTTAGAGAGCTAGCCTGAATATTCATTCATAGAAGCAAAAGCATTTGCCTGGAAGAGGGACAGACAGAAATGGAATAGGGATTTGGAGACCAGTAGTGGCAGTTAAAAGCCGTTTAATTATAACCGCATGACATCTTGTAGTTGGATATCATTCCCCAGCTTACTCAGTAGCCTGGTATGTACCAAGGAAAGCATTATGTTAAGGTGTGGGTTAGGTTGGAGTTAGCTTTGCATTAGGTTGGGCTTTCTTTCTCAAATAAATAGATAGATAGACGATAGATAGATAGATAGACAGACAGACAGATAGATAAATAGATGATAGATAGATATAGACAGACAGACAGATAGATAGCTAGATATTGTTGCGGCCATTGTATAGTGCTTTCCAACCTAGAAGGTTCATCCTCCAGCACTATATGAGAGAGTATCCTACTGTGATCCATAAGTTCTTCAACGGCTAATTTTTTAAGGTAGATCATCAGGCCTTTCTTCCTTGTCTGTCTTATTCTGGAAGCTCTGCTGAAACCTGTCCACCTTGGGTGACCTTGATGATATTTGAAATACCAGTGGCATAGCTTCCAGCATCACAGCAACACACAAGTCCCCACAGTATTACAAACTGGCAGACGAGTGGTGGTTATACATATATATACATATATATATA
>NW_004443937.1:7359736-7404448 GCF_000243295.1 Trichechus manatus latirostris
ATGGATATATATATATATACATATACACACATATATATCTCCAGTTTACAAACTGAGTTCTGCAAATGGCTTGGTGTCATCAGGAAGCAACCTAGGGAGTAAAGGGGGTGGGGCAGCTGAGTGGGCTCCTCTTCTCTGTATCAACCAGAGCAAATTCCCTGTCATCTGTTGTGTATCTTGGGTTCCCAAGTAGGATTCATTTGAGTTAGGCTTTTAAGAAAGTTTGAAGACTTCTGCTTACGATAAGCAGCTCAGTGTTTCTCAAACGCAAGGAAAAATAAACGTACCCTCAAGTGCCTTGCACTGGTTTGGAAGAACTTAGATTGGGGGAGCAGTCTCCCCCATGATTTCTGGACCCCTTTCCTCCATAAGGAGCCCTAGTGGCCCAGTAGTTAAGAGCTCGGCCACTAACCAAAAGGCCGGCAGTTCGAATCCACCAGCCACTTCTTGGAAACCCTCTGAGGCAGTTCTGCTCTGTCCTACAGGGTCATTATGAGTTGGAATCAACTCAACAGTAAGGATTTTGGAGGTTTCCTCCATAAGAGGGAGCTGACATACACAGAGGACAGTAAACGTGGAAATGGAGAGGGACCATCGGGCCATCCTCAGTCCGGCCTTAAGTTGTCCTGCTCTAACAAATCAGACACATCCTGGGATGGGACTTCTGGAATCCAAATGCAGATCTATTGTGCTATAGTATAATAATGATACTATTGCTTTTATTCTCACTTAGATTTGCATTTTTTAAAGAGGCCGAACTTATTTCCTTATAAAGTACATTAAGTATCCATCATTGGCCCTCATTATCTGGGCAAAAGAATACCTGATGCCAAAGATCTGAAGCTATTTTTACTAAAATAAATAAATAAATCTCTAACCTGGAAACCCCACAGGACCCATTTTTGCTTCAGCAAAAGATTTTGCACAAAGTGCAACCCTGTCACTCAAAAACACAGTAATCGCTGGAGATTACCAGTCATATTCATTATAGGTAATTTCAGGGTGCCTTGTTTGCCTTGTCACTCACGTTCCTGGGACCTTGCCAGATGGTGCCACAGAAGTAAATTGGGAAGCCAACCAGAGTCCCAGACTCAGAGATAAGTCTGAGGCTTAATGGAATATTCCAGGACAGACAGCCTCCACCTAAGTAAAGACAGGGTAGAGGAAAGCTGGGGTATGGTCCTGCTGAGATAAACTACATATACCTAAAGATGTTGTCTCCTGCCTTCAATTGGCTCTAACGTGTGGGGTTACTTTCCCAGACTCATCAGCAAGGGGGACAATTCATTGAAAGATCTTGCCCTAGTCTCATCTCTCCCCAAAGCCCAGTGTCATAATTGACTCCCCATTCATGCTGAATAATACTGAGCTCTTGCAATGAACTACCCTCTCTGCCAAGAACTTCCCCCCTTTCTCACCTGGCTAACCTGACATTGGCTTCAGCACTCTACTTACAGTCGCCTTTCCTGGGCATTTGTCTGGTCTTCACAGCCTAAGGCTGGAATGCTCTCCTGTGTGCTCACTCCCATAGCCCGGCATCTGCCTCTCTCACACTGGTTTCCAGTTGTCCTGTTTCACTTACTCACACAATCCATCTTTTGTGAATGGTTCCTAAGTGTCAGGCACGATATTATCCATGAGAAATCCTTATCCACTCAGAGCTTATGTTTCAGTGAGAAAGAAAGGCAAATAAATGATATGTTTGCAGAAAATCATAGGGACAATGCATGGAGATCGATTGTGGCTAGGGGTTGTTATTTTAGATAAGATGTCCCTGAGGAAGTGCCATTTGATATGAGGCAATGATCAGAAAGTGTGACTCCCACAAAGATCTCTGGGAAGATATTCAAGATAGTGTATAGCAAGTATACAGTAAGTGCAAATGCCCTGAAGTGTGTGCAAATTTGGGTGTACCAGATTGGCAAGAAGGCTAGTGTCATCAGGGAGCAAGAGTGAGGAAGAGGATGAGATTAGAGGGCAGGAAGAGCCAGACCACATGGCAGTGGAAGGATATGGTAAAGAGTTCAGACTCTATTCTAAGGATAAGGGGAAACCCTGGCAGCCTTATAATCAAGGGTGTGCTGTGGCCAGAATCACTTCTGATTGCTCATCTAGAATAAGATTTCTCAAAAGTGTAATGCCTGGAACGCAGCAGGCACTCAGGAAACATGCCGCTAGACCAGTGAATGAACCACCAGCACTGGGCCATGGCTCCCTTTCTGGGTTCTTTCAATTCTCTGATGGCTCGTCTGAGTGTTACACTTTCAATGCCATCCCTGCCTCATGGACAGATGACTGTGACATCTTATTGTTGCTTTTCAAAGATCTAAAACCAGTTGCCAACAAGTCATTTCTGACTCCTGGTGACCCCAGCTGTGTCAGAGTAGGACTGGGATCCATAAAGTTTTCAATAGTGGATCACCAGGCTTTTCCTCCAGGGTGTCTCTGGATGGACTCCAACCTTCAACCTTTTGATTAGCAGCCGAGCACGTTAACCATTTGTATTACCCAGGGGACAACTCCATCTAAATGGATATGTCTCTGAAAAGCATAAACTGCCAAATCACTCTAAGATTTTTAGTATATTATTAAAACAGTGAAAACAAAACCATTCAGTATACCTCTGGTCTTGCTGTACTGGCTTGAGCTACGTAATAACTAAATAAGCAAACCAGCTCATAAACATCTTTCAAGAAGTGGGGAGTTAATGTCTTTCTTAAAATGAGCATTTCTGTCAGAAATGACATTTGACTGTGACCCAGGAGATCGCAGTGTGCCTCTGCCTTGACTTCTGGATTCTCCAAGAGCAGGAGCCTCAGTTCCCTATGGGGTCCAAGCCTTCATTCCCACCACGCCAGGGACAATAGAGGGGAGTAGCAGACAGATCTGACTCTTGGTTCCACCTTTTACTGTGTGTGCAGCTTTGGAAAAGTGACTTAACCTCTCTAGGCCTCAATTTTCACATCTGTAAAATGAAAAAAATAAATAAAGGCTCCTTTCTCATAATTTGTGTGTGTGTGTGTTACATGAAATAATACTTATGGAGTGTTTAAACGTGATACCATCTATGGGACACATGGTTAACATAGCAGGAGCAATGCATTGTGCTGGAGTCCCAAACTGGTGGCTGCAGAGGCTGAACTCAGCATAAAGGCCCATTTTGTTAGGAAAACACAATCAGTCACTCTCCCCATTTCCTTCTCCCCCTCTTGCCATTCCTTTCTCTCTCTCTCTCTCCCTCTCGCTCTACTTTTCTTTCCTTCCTCTTTCTTGAATGCCAATAGGGGCTAGTATCCTTTCACTGAATAACCAAAAGAAAAAAAAAAAAAAAAACAGTTGTTTGAGTTGATTCTGACTCATGGAGACCCCACGTGTCAGAGTAGAACTGTGCTCCATAGGGTTGTCAGTAGCTGAATTTTCGGAAGCAGATGGTCATGCCTTTCTTCAGAGTTACCTCTGGGTGTGTTCGAACTGCCAGCCTTTCAGTTAGTAATCAAGCACTTAATTATTTACACCATGCAAGGACTCCTCATTGAGTAACAGCCTCTACCAACCCTTGGTTTTCTGAAATGTAGCCCTAGTTCGGTATTGGTTACTTTCCTGGCCTCTGTGGGGTTCCAAGTGGTTATTAAGAGTTTAGAGTGCTGGAATCAGATATGAGCATGAGTTTCAACTCCACTTCTGATTTCAAGCACATAGCCTTGAATGAGTTACCCAATCTGGACTGTAAACTAGGGAAAATAATACCTTCCTTATAGAACAGCTCAAGGATTAGTGACAAATAAGATTCTCAGCATAATGCATGTTAAGGGCATAACAATAATTAAAACTATAAAATAAAGAAAGGTGTCAAAATGGAGTTTGTTCCTGAGCTGCCATCAGCAGGGAGGGTCATCGATGGAGGAGGTGGTTTGAGTTTGCTTTGCACCATCCTCCATCCATCGCCTGGTCCCTGGGAAGTAGAGGTGCACATTTTGTAAAGAACCTGACCTGGACAAAAAGAAGTGTTTCTAAAAACCAGCCACAGTGTCTCTTCTTTCATGGAAGTAAGCAGAGAAAGCCTCTGCTGTTAGTCTTAGTGAGGCAGAATTGGAAGGTGAAACCAATCTCAATGAAGTGTGTATTTTCTTCTTCTTTTTTTTTAAATCCATTTCAATGAGTATGCATTGCCAAGGTTATCTAGTGAATGAAGCTCAAATAGAAAACAAAACACTCTGCAGATCTGTACCATCCTGAAAGCTTGGAATTATCCTGATTGCTTTATTAAACAAATTAGAGTTGGGGAGAAGTTATTTATTTGCATATTTGCATAGGCTCCTTTATGCATATGTAGTAAAGCATTGTAAAAAACTGATGAAACCATTTAGGTATCTCACACTAAAGAATGAAGTCCAGACTGGGTCTACTTCAGTTATCTCAACTTTTGTGACTTGAATAGTCTCATGAAATGTGCCACTTTACCTTTTAATTGTGCCAACGAGGCCAGGAGTGAGAAACAGAACTTGACAGTGATACACATTTCTAGAAATGTCCCTCATAACTTGCTATACTCAATGTTTGGTCTGTAGAACAGCAGCACCAGCATTACCTGGAGCTTGTTAGAAATGCATAAGCTCAGGCTGCACCCCAGACTAACTGAATAACTGAGTCAGAATCTACCTTCCAACAAGATCCCCAGGTGATTCCTCTGCGTATTAAAGTTCAAAAAGTGCTCTTTGGCACCAATCTGCTCCCCCATGCTGACTCTTGTGTGCATATATCTACTCAGCAGTCAGGTTGTACCAGCTAAGAGCCTTCCAACACATAATTCCCCCTGTGCAGAAACCCCTCTACTGATGAGGTCCTCAAAGGCAATAACTAATTCCATTACTCCTAAATCCAAAGGAGACACCGTTACAAGCCTCTGCTAACATTGCCCATTGAGCTTCTGAACTGGAGTATGGCTTTGTTCCCTCTTATGAAGGTTTGCAGGTGGAAAATGCTAAGTCAATTTTGTTCCCTGGCCAATGGCAAATGAACAGTCACCCAGCTGGTGGTTTCTCTTCCCAGCCAAAGCAATGGTTTAAGCTAAGCTCCTCCTTGCAAAAACATGTCATTCAAGGCTCTCCTAGGACCACAAACATGCCTTTCAATATGGGAGAGACATGGCCCATTTCTCTCACCTTCTGCTTCTGTGGGCTTTAAAGGGATTCTCACTGAATAGTCCAATAGGGAATTTTATAAACTTAACTACCAATATCCGGGCCATAGAGTTGGTTATTCCTGTTCCTGTTATTAAAGGGTCAAAGCTCTCCACATCCGTCTATTTATCTTGAGGTGACTAGACACTGGTTCCATTGATCAAGCAGCTACCCTTCGTCTCACTGTTGTAGAACTTCACACCATCACTAACATGTTGTTGCTAGCTACCATTGAGTCTGCCCCGACTCATAGTTAACCCATGCACAATGGAACAAAATGTTGCCTGGTCATGTAGCATCATATGATCAGTTGCAGATCGGACCATGGTGATCCATAGAGTTTTCATTGGCTGATTTTTGGAAGTAGACCACCAGGCCTTTCTTCCTAATCTGTCTTAGTCTGGAAGCTCCATTGAAACCTGTTTAGCACCATATCCTAGCAACACATAACCCTCTGCTGAGAGAAGGGTGGCGGCCATAGGTAAACTAACAATTAAAGATAGTCTGGTTTCCAATATGAATATCTCTTGCTCCACTCCATTGAGAAAATAAATTGTTTTACTCAAAATCGGTTTATGGTAAATGAATGGGTCTCAAATACCTGTCCCCCACCCCTAACAAACTGTGTTGTTGTTGTTGGGTGCCATCAAATCTATTCCGACTCATAGAAACCCCAAGAGACAGAGTAGAACTGCCCCATAGGGTTTTCTTGGCTGTAAACTTTATGGAAGCAGCTCTCCAGGTCTTTCTCCTTCCAAGCTGCTGGTTGGGTTTGAACCATCAACCATTTGGCTAGCAGCCAAACGCTTAACCATTTCAGGGTAGTATTCTGAATTTCTTAAGGACTGTATCAGTAGAACATGTACATCCATTAATTAAACCCTGATAGCCAGCTGAGGCATCTCTTTATCACTGAAAATAACTGACAATATCTGTTGGTTGCCTTTGCCTTTAAACACTGAATCTTTTTCTTTGTTTTGTTTAGTTGTCAATTCTCCATTTCCAGTCTGTATTTCCCTTACTGATGTATACAGTGTTTAAAAAAAAAATTATGAATTTAAAGCATGTTTATAAGAAGATTGTTTCTTTCAAAATGTTCCTTATGAGCTAAAAGAAACGTACATTTAGGAAGAAGAAGTCTTACAGTAAATGTCTACCTAAGGGAATTAGCAACATATTGCATACTCTTCTTTTGAAATCTTTTGGAGAATGCCTAAGCAATTCTGACCCTAAATAAATTGCTTTGGTTGTGTTACTTATGACCCAACTGTTCTGTGTGGCAGTAAATATTTCCTCAGGTATAAGAGTCTTGCAGAGAGCTATTACATGATTTACTAAAATAGTTAAGCAACTATGTCTGCTGAGAGGTTACAGCACATGAAGTATGGTTACTATTCATTTCTAAGGAAGCTTCTTAGGGTTCTCGGATCCTGATATGCCACGTATTCAAAGTTAGCATTTACTTGCACTGAAAGATTGTATTGCATGCCATTCAACATAAGGTACTATAATAAGCAAATACTATTTTCTCTGTAGGGATAATAACTTAGTTGACCATGATTAAATAAGAATGATTAAAGGTCACTGCTAGACAATAAACTCTTTTTAGAGCAAGAAGAATATTTTCCTTACTATGAATTAAAATGGAGTGATTACTAGTGAGAAAGATGCATAAAACATGATCAGCTGGGCCTCCTCTGAGGCTCCTAAGGGAATATATTTGTATAGCTTACCAAATCATCAGAGAAACATGACTATTTATTCTTGGCTACGTCTTTATCACCAACCCGTATGTAAACATTGAGGTTAAACCACATAGAAGATTCCTTTTGCCAAAGCTAGAGGTGAAGGAAGCACCAGGAGGTGAGATATCTCCTTTTAAGACCCATGTAGAACTGGCTCAGTTGCCCGTCTGAGAATTTCCTACCCTGGGCAGCAGTCTTTGGTATAGTTTCTCTGAACTGCATGGAAGAAAAGTAAGAAAGCTGTGAAGGGAAACCAAAGAGAAAGATGGCTCTGGGATCCAGTCTCTGGATTCTTGGAAGGAGGAAAATCAGAACAGCCATACTCCAGAGCGCCATGATCTTTATAATAACCTCTAAAAGTTCTACCCTTTGGGTTCCGTGCCATGTCCCTAAATGGAACCAAACTTCCTTGGGAGATGGGCTGAATAGACATGAGGTGGAGAGGAACCTTAAGATCCTAGAGAGGTCAAATCCAACAGCTAAGTGTGCAATAAGTGTTTCCTGTTGAATTGAATAAACATCCAAGAAGCTCTAATGACTGCCCTTCAGAGCACCCCTTTGTGTAGTGAGAATACTCAAGAGGTGCTCTTCACCTGTCCAGGACAGAACAGCCAAGTCTGAGGCTTCACTTTACTACATGCAAAGTGAAACACTGCACATGCCAAAGGTTGGGATTACAAGCATAGAACGACCCAGAATTAAAA
The DNA here is from genome assembly GCF_000243295.1 of Trichechus manatus latirostris. Lineage (NCBI taxonomy): Eukaryota > Metazoa > Chordata > Mammalia > Sirenia > Trichechidae > Trichechus > Trichechus manatus. The sequence continues at coordinate 7,367,366 of NW_004443937.1, forward strand.
GACACAATCCTTTGTTAAGCAAAACGGAATTTTGCAATCCCCCGTAGCTCCAAAAATAAGTTTACTTAACAAAGGAATTCATCTCACACTTCCTATTAAATGAGTAGCTCTTCTCTTGTAATTAAAATAATTTAATTTCTATAAAATGTCTCCTACTGCGTTTCTGGCACAGAGAAAACAATGGAAAAGAGAGATAGCAAATGAAGACTTTTCAGGGACTGACATACTACTGCTAATACTACCAGTTACCAGTTGCTGTCAAGTCAATTCCAAATCATGGCAACCCCATATGTGTCAGAGTAGAACTGTGCTGCAGAGGATTTTCAATGGCCTGATTTTTCAGAAGTAGATCATCAAGTCTTTCTTCCAAGGGACTTCTGGGTGGACTCGAACCTTCAACCTTTCCATTAGCAGCCAAACGTGTTAATCATTTGCCCACTAAAGAAAAATGATACTACTAGCAAGTGCTTATGTAAATGTTTACAAAGTGTCAGTGTTTACTAAGTACCTTACTTATACAATCCTCATGACCATTTTATGAATAGGTCCTATTTTCTTTCTTATTTTATAAAAAAGTACACTGAAGTACAGGGAGGTTAACCAGCCCACCCAAGCTCACACAGTAAGCGTCAGAGCAAGAACTGGAATCCATCAATCTGGCTCTAGAATCCCACTTTTTAACATACACGTCTACTGCATATAAGGAGTTTGAGTGGCACAACAGTTAAGTGCTAACCTAGATAGAGGTTGGCTGCTAACCAGAGGTTGGTGGTTCAAACCCACCCAGCAGCACCTCTGGAGAAAGACTTGGTGATCTGCTCCCATAAAGATTTAAGCCTAGAAAACCCTATGAGGCAGTTTTACTCTGTCGCATGGGGTTACTATGAGTCAAAATCAACTTGATGGCATCCAACAGCAACAACTACTACATGTATAGACAGAAAGGAGATGGAACAAATGATACAGATACCACTTTCCTTTATTATTATTATTTTTATCATTTATCTATCTCCTATGCACGATAAAGTAAAGGGTCAGCGAAAAAGAGGAAGACCCTCAATGAGATGAATTGACACAGTGGCTGCAACAATGAGTTCAAACATAGCAATGATTGTGAGGATGGTAAAGGACTGGGCTGTGTTTCCTTCTGCTGTACATTGGGTCGCTATGAGTCAGAACTGACTTGATGGCACCTAAAAACAACAAATTCCTTCTTCACTTCCTACTACATTTTTCTTGTCTGGTGATTCTCTCAGCCCAAACTCCCATTTATTTCCTATCAGAGATCAGAGAGCCAAGGGCTCAGTTTCCCTTATTCCTACCTCCTCCTATGAGAAGGCTGTAGGAACTCAGCAGCCCTCCCCTGAGCCAGGTTCTCCCTCGATCCCACCAGTGTCCTTGTACCTTCTCTGATTTCCCACCAGCCTCCTCCCTGGGACCCCCAGGAACTCCCTTGACAAGGAACTTACTCCACATCCTCGGCGCAGAGTATCTGAGAAAACTGAACATCCAGCTCAGAGGTCTGAAGCCTTGGCCAGTAGAGTGCTTTCTAACCATGCTGTGGGGGAATATTTTCCTCGTTCAGAGATACATGGGAGGGACATTTCCATGACCATCTGTAGCCCACTAATGGCTTGCAAGCTGTCTACTTCTTACGATCCGTTCTAAATCGCCCTCTCGTTTCGGCCAGCAATTTTCAGCACTCAGTCCACAACTGCCCAAAGACTGGGATACATTTATTGCCCTCATTTCCATTTTTTTTCTACCTTGGGGGAAAAATAAATACTTTTCAGAATATGGATTCAAGTCTTTAAATTAAACATTAATCCAGTATCATTTCCAGTAGAAGTGATACCAATGTTTATCACTTTACATGTCAACATCTTGAAGCCTGGGACATAAATTAAGAAGTTAGAAAGCATCTGTAGCCTTTTATGAAAAATAAACTATATGGCATGGACAGAAGCAGGGATTGCCTGAGTTTGCTCAGACGGTGTCACAGAGAATGCAGAAATGGAATGAAATAAACTCATTCGATCCAACTTGAATACATAATATAGTTCACTTTGACATCGTCATCCCATGGGTTGAATGATACTGCTGATTGATTTTATTTTATGGTTGGCTCTGTTGCAGAAATTTATATTTGGGCTGTATTTACAGGACATCAAAACAGGCAGTTGAAAAGTAAGCGGATTCATTCGAACTGATTCCAGTAACACTCTGATTAAGTAGTGAGCAAGAGATATTGGCCACTAGAAGCTTATTGAATTTTCTGCTTGACTTGGGGTTACCTGATAACCTCTCCTTGTTTCATGCCTTGTGATTGAAATTCTTATTTTAAAAAATATAGCACTTCACTCTGTTTATTTGGTGAAGCATGCTGAACATTATTTAATTTTTTTTTGCTCAGATGGGAATTCTGAAGGAGCCCTGGCTTCAATTTTTTTGGCCATTGGTGCTAACTGTACAAAGGCTGTAAGTGTGGAAGGACAGAATACTGGACATCTTCCTGGGATTATCTTAATTTCTTGAAACTAGATTGTCCTTTCCTTTTTCTCTCCAAAATGGTGATTTTGCCCCATTTTCTTCTTTCCATCTGCAAAATGGCTGTTTTTTAGATGGGCCGATATGAGTTTTGGTTTTGAAGTCATCAAAAAATGGATAGAAAATACTCCCCAAACTTTGATCTTTAAAAAGTGCATTTTTTTCTACCTCGGAGACCAAAAAGACTCAGCCTCCCAGCCATAGGATTTTCATATGATGGCTGTTTCAATCTATCATCTGCCAGAATTGGTCTGTAGTGAAGCAACAGATATATTGTTCAAATGCAGAAATTGTAACGGGATGAATGGAAGCCTGGATTCTAACGTGAGGTGGCCAAAGATGAATCCGACTCCGGTTCCATCAACAGCTGATCTGTCTTTGTTTCTCGACATTTGCTGGCAGCCTGCAGCTAGCCAGGTACAATGGCCCATCAGCAACTGGAAGGGAGAGTCTTCACTGCCAGGCAGAATGAGATATTATGCCCAGGTGTGAGCACTTTCGGAGGCAAGAAGGAAGGAAAAAGACTACTCAGGTCAGCAACTTCTACCTAGAAGGGTAGCTCTGAGGCCCAGATGGGATGCTTACTTATGGACGAAAGCCTGCTCTCTGCGTCTTAAAGCCCATTACTGCATTTTATCAGCTCTCACTCAATTTAGCATCAGAGATGTCCAATAGCATGCAAACAGAAAGAACCTTACATGTCACAGAGCCCTGCTCACTCATCGTCTCCAGTCTCCTGCTTTACAATAGTTCCATTTCTAAAGGTGAAATGGATGAGCAAGAGAAATGTCTCCTATTAAGAAAGGAGGCTGTGTTCATAGTTGTTCAGAACATGGGCTCTAGAGTCAGACGGTCCAACTCCATGTCAGCTGTGTGGCTTTGAGATTTTTACTTAATCTCTCTGTGCCTCAGTTTTACCATCTGCAAAATGGGGAGAATGACAGCAGTTCCTCAGAGAGTTGATGAGAAGATTGAATGAGATAATCTGTCTCTAACACTTGGTACCATGTCTGGGCATAGGAAGCATTCTATAAATGTTAACTGTTAGTATTATTAAGCAAAATCTTTAATCAGCCACTGTAAATAACTCCCTCCCTTGCCCATTTCTAAAAGCCCATGAGGCTTGTGCAATTTTATTCCATAATTTCCTTTTCTGTACAATTTTTCTCACAATAGACAAAAGAATCTTAGTAACTAACTGATTGATCATTTATTGCCCTCATTTCCATTTCTTTCTACCTAGGGAAGAATATAATACTTTTCAGAATATAGATTCAAGTCTGTAGATTGAACATTATCCAGTATCATTTCCAGCAAAATGGGGAAGGAAACAAAAGAGAAGGCATTGAAACAAGGCAAAAAGTGTAGAGAAGAATTATGCTGAACCTACAGGAGATCTCAAGGAGCCCTGGTAGAACAGTGGTTAAGCACTCGGCTGCTAATCTAAAGGAAGGTTGTTCGAACCCACCAGCCACTCCAAGGGAGAAAGGTGTGGCAGTCTGCTTCGGTAAGGATTACAGCCTTGCAAACTCTGTGGGGCAGTTCTACTCTGTCCTATAGGGTCACTGTGAGTCAGAATCAACTCGATGGCAGTGTTTTTGTTTTTGTTTTTGTTTTATAGGAGAGCTTGGGAAAGTAATGGTTCAGTGGTCGAATTCTCGCTTTCCATGCGGGAGACCCAGGTTCCATTGCTAGCCAATGTACCTCACCAGACTAACACAACTGGGAGGCAAGGGCTGGCGATCTACCATCAGTCAATGAAAACCCTATGACTCACAACAATCTGAACCGAAACTTACCATGGGGATGGCTCAGGACCAGGCAGCATTTTGTTGCATTGTGCATGGGGTCATCATGAGCTGGGGGCTGACTCTACAGCAGCTAACAACAGCTACGACATAAGAGAACTCAGACCTGAAACCATCGTATTAATGAAATCAAGCCAGCAAAGATAGAAACTTATGAACTTGGATCCCAGGGAGTTGGAAATTGAGACAGCTCACCAAAAGCACAACAAGAAAAGGTTTGGAAAGGAAAAGGCAGTTTCAGGATAGAGAACAGTAGCCAGAAGCCACCAGGCAGAAGACTAAGCTTACCGGGGAGGAGATTTAGCCAAGGACTGATGGTAGGTTGGCATCTGTATCTGCTCTAGGAAACTACTCCAGGGGTAGAAGGACATGTATTTCTGGCTTGTCACAAGTTATTGCCTTTAGAGCTGCATGATCTTCAGTGACAATCTAGCCCAGTCCTCTTTGTGTTCATAGGTGAAAAACTGAGGCTCAACAAAGTGGGATAATTGCCCAAGGTCACCCACCATTCAGTGGCAGAATCTGTTCTGCAACCCAGGTATCTTTCCCTCGCCCATGTGCCATCTGGCTCACCACAGTCTCTCTCAATGGTATCAAGAGTTTGACAAAACAAGAGTATATCGTGGCTTGGAGTTGACAGTTTTGCTATTATGGACAAAAGATTTCTAAACTCTTTAATTTTAATGTGATTTTTTTTTTAATCTTTGGGCCATAGCTTGTTATATAGTGTGTACCTGTTACCTGTTGCCATTGAGTAGGGCGACTATATTTTCCAAAGAGTGCAAAAAGGAGTTTTTATACAAATTGGTAATATACCAGTGTTGCTGTGAGCGCCTGTGGTCCATAAGGCTTTTCATACTTAGACTTCTAAAGTTAGAAATCTTGGCAAACGTGTTTAAGTGGCTTAGGTTTTCTTCCAGGTTAGAAGCTGTTTGAGAGCCAGGTTGGTGTCTTATGTCTACCCATCACAGCCCTAGAACCCAAAGTAGTATATGACTACTTTGATAAATATTTGGTAGATATTTACTCACTGAATGCTGTGTTACTTCTCTGTCCCAGTGAGATGGGTATGGTTGTGGTGATGGGAATAGTGTAAGGTTTATTGTGCTTTAAAGGAGCCCAAGAGTTAAGTGCTTGGCTGCTGACCAAAAGTTTAGTGGTTCTAACCTACTCAACAGCTATTCGGGAGAAAGACCTGGTGATCTGCTCCCGTAAAGATTACAGCCTAGAAAACCCTATGGAGGCAGTTATACTCTGTCATAAGGGGTCGCTGAGTCAAAAATCAATTTGGCAGCACACAAAAACATCAACAACAAGGGTGATATATCCCAGAGAAGAGTTACTATTCCAGAGAACAGTTACTATTTGGAATCACTTGTCAGATAAGAGACTGGTATTCCCATTAGCAACGCTACAACCCAGATTTTCCAGGATGACCTTGATATTAAGAATTCTGTATTGTTGTCACCGAAAACAATGGACACTTCTAAGAAAGTAAAATATTCCTTTAGCCCAAATCTATCATCTAAGGACCCACTCTTATTCTCTGAAGTGACATGAAAATCTAGCGTCCAACTGTGCTCCTGTTGTTTTCTTTGCAAAAATATAGCCACCTTACATACTGTAATATGGTCGTTGCATTATAAACTACTCCCCAAAGGCCTAAGGGAATGCACTGAAGATAAAGTTCAGAGTTTAGAACTCTCTAGTGCATAATAGCAAAACTACCAGTTCTAAGTCTCACATCAATTTCGTATTTAAATGACACTGGATGAGCTCATCCTATGAAATAGTGGCTGCCAGTTGAGCTTTGATATGATCTTCCTTCTGAACTTTATTGTCTTGTATAGATAACAAGCTCTTAGCTTTTGGTGATGATACTCATGATGGTTGAACAGTGAAGGAGATGGAAGTAATGGCGGTGTAGTGGTGGTAGTGATGATGATGATTGTCTTAGCTCTCTAGTGCTGCTCTAGAAGAAATATCACAAGTGGGTGGCTTGAAAGAACAGAAATTTATTGTCTCAAAATTCAGGAGGCTAGAAGTCCAAATTCAAGGTGTGGTTCTAGGGGTAGGCCGTTCCTTGTCTGTTTCATTTCCAGTTGTCAGCAAGTCTTTGCGTTCCTGGGTTTGTAGGTTCATCTGCCTCCCTCCTCTGATAGTGTCTGTCTTCCCCCGTGCCTGTGTGCGTCTGTGTCTAAACTCCTCTTTAGAGGACTCAGAAGAGATTAGATTTAGGGCCCCCAACACTGATATGGTCTCATTAAGATAACGAAGAAAATTCACAGATATAGCACATTGTTGTTGCTGTTAGGTACCATCCAGTTGGTTCCAACTCACAGCACTGCTATGTACAACAGAACGAAACACTGCCCAGTCCTGTGCCATCCTCACAATTGTCGCTAGGTTTGAACCCATTGTTGCAGCCACTGTGTCAAGCCATCTTGTTGGGGGTCTTCCTCTTTTTCACCAACCCTCTACTTTAGCAAACACGATGTCCTTCTCCAGGGACTGGTCCCTTTTGATATATAGCAGATTGTTGTTAGGTGCCGTTGAGTGAATTCCAACTTATATAGCAGATAGGGGGCCACAATTCAATTTATAACAATTGATGATAATAGTATCTTTTAAAAGGTCAAGCACTGTGCTGTATGGTTACCACTTATCATCATATTTGGCCCTTCCAACATCACTAGTATTGTCATCTGCATTGTGTAAACATTTTAAAGACAAGGAAAGTTTGGCTTAGAGGCCTTGTCTAAGATCACAGCTGGTAGAGGGGAGCTGAGGTTGAAGTCTAGGCACTCTGACAGCAGGCTTCTCCTTAATCACACCTGCACGTTGCTGCCCGCATCAGCGACCTAGATGATACCATCTTCCTCTCCTTTGGGGGAATGCAAAGGTTGGACAATCTCCAACTTTCTTTTTTTTTTTCAGTCATAGCCTTTTCTCTCTATTGAAAAAGTGGCCTGGTGATCACACTGTCTATTTCAGACCTCCCCTCCAAGCCCAAAGGACACTGCATTTCTTTTCCAAAGTGTCCGTTCTATACTGGCTCCCTTGTGGAGAAGAAGGGCAATGCCGAGGGATGGAGTATTACCTACCAGCCTCCGCTCACTGTCAGGGGGGCGTCCCTACCTATAGAAGTGCTTCTCGGCTTCCTGGAATCTAAATATCCACACAGCCAATTCAGTCTATGATACTTCCTGAGCACGTCATAGGATTCACTGCTTCCTTCAACAAACTGAACATTAATGGGAGTCAAGGAAATGAAATTCCAGGGAAGAAATGAGAGGTGATAGGTAATAAAGATAAAAAGAAGTGAACAGGAGAGAAGTTATCCACTACCTCTTAGAACTGGCAGTCTAGCCCTGCCTGGCTCATAGCAAACACTTAGAAGATGTTTGTTGAATGAGAAGTAGCTATGGCACTTGACATTGGCCCCATCTCATTTAGCCCTCTCTTGCTTTAGCAAAGGAGTCTCTAGTGGTGCAAACAGTTAACATGCTTGGCTGCTAACTGGAAGGTTTGGGGTTCAAGTCCACCCAGAGGCACCTTGGAAGAAAGGTATGATGATCTACTTCCGAAAAAGTAGCCATTGAAAACCCTAGGGAGTACAGTTCTACTCTGACACACATGGGGTCACCATGAGTGGAATCAACTTGACAGCAACTGTTTTTTTGTTATTATTGTTTGTTTGTTTTCCTTTAGCAAGAGGATAGTTTGAAAACGATGTGAATATGTGAAATGACATTTAATGTGTTGTTTAACCTCTTTAAGCCTGTATTTCTTTTAGTAAAATAGGGATGGTAATGGTACCTACCTCAAAGAGCTTGCTGGAAAGATTAAAAGGGTTCTTGAATATAAAGTGCTTAGCAGAGTTTCTAGCACATTTAAGTGCTCACTAAATGCTACTATATTCAGAGCGCAAGTGTTTGTATTCTTCATTGCCTACTCCAGGATCCGTACTTTTTTTAACTTTTAGGAAACAAGAACTATCAACAGAAATTTGTTTTTAGTGCTACATTATCTCAGCAATGTTGATTGCTTCCACGAGGATTCACCTCACACAGTTTTTTGTCAAATTGTATAAGTTAGAGTCTCCTTTGGGATATAACAGATTGTTTTGGTGTTGGGTACGTAAAAGCTTCCTGGGAAACTAGAATTTTGAGTAAACACTGTTGAGTCTGTTTGATAACCAACTTGGATAATATGGACCCAATACACATACATGCAGACATCACATGTACGTATTTCTTCCACTGTAGTCTTTTTGATAGAATCAGCTTGCTAGTTGCCTCAGTTCTTCACTTTGCTTTATTAATGAATACACAGCTCATTTCTTTTTTTTTTTTTTTTAGTTGTACTTTAGGTGAAGGTTTACAGAGCAAATTAGTTTTTCATTAAACAATTACTGTATATATTGTTTTGTGACATTGGTTGCCAACCCCATGACATGTCAACACTCTCCCCTTCTCAACCGTGGGTTCCCCATTACCAGCTTCCCTGTGTCCTCATGCCTTCTCGTCCTTGCCCCTGGGCTGGTATGCCCATTTAGTCTTTTTTTGTTTTATGAGCCTGTTTACTCTTTGGCTGAGGGGTGAACCTCAGGAGTGACTTCAGTACTGAGTTAAAACGGTGTCAGGAGACCATACTGTAGGGGTTTCTCCAGTCACACAGCTCAATTCTTAACTGCAAAATTGAGTGGTGGATAAAGAGAAGATAACTCACTTCAGCTAATCTAACTGGCATTCTTATAACTCCAATCAGTAGATATCCAATTTATTAAATCAAAATGGATAAAAGCAATATATATATGTATGTGCGTTTACAATTTCCAGCAATCGATTTTGCAAATAACATAAGACTGCTACAATCAAGCTTCCAAGAGTCATTGATCACCAGTCCCAGTACTGCACAAAGATGACATAGATTGTAGGTGGGAGTAGCAGTGACCGTTGATTACGTGTAAGAAACTGTCATATAATAACCCCTGCATCTCCCTTTGGGCACAGTTGATTTCAATATTACCTTTCCACAGAGATGGAATGGCAGCTAATGATGGTAGTTCAACTGGGTGTGAGTGGAAACGTGCTGACAGTGATCTGATGGGTTCCTTTCTCAATGAATGGATGAAATGCTCTAAGTGTTCTGTCATCTCTTTAAACCTCATGGAGGACAGTTGCTAGCACCTAACAATGCCCCAAAAGCAAACAACTAATTTCGTTTCCTTTTATATACATCTTAAGCGTCTACTTTTGAAGGACCCCTTTCTACCATTGAAAATGCATGTGCATACACAATGAGTCAGTGTTATATATGTGAAAGAGATTCCCTAAATGCATCCAGATTAATCATAGCTAAAATACACTTAGTATAGATTATATGCCGTGTTCTGTTCTAAGTGCTTTACATATGTTAACTCCTTCAATCCTCATAATAGCACTGTGAGCTTGATACAATTATTATGTCCATTTTTAAGATGAGGAAACTGAGGCTCAGAGAAATTAACTTGCCCAAGGTCATACTGCTAATGAGTGGTGGCTTTCCTTGTGTTTTCATCCATCTTTTTCCACTGCTCTGTCTTTTACTCTGGTGGCTATTTTGATGATCATTCTTGAATTAGGATCATCAGGGTTCTACACCAGACCACAGAACCTATTGCAGCTTGATTTCATCTCTTCTCAGTAGAAAACACTGCCTTAGAGAGTATTACTTCTTGGTGGCAAATGCTATGAGACAAAGGTAGGACAAGCTCCTTGCAAAGTTGTGAGACATGAATTTTGGTTTTGGAGAGGAGGGCCTCAAACTTTTTATCATGAAACTTTTCAAACATTCAGAAAAGTAGAAAGAATAGTATAATCACCATGCTTGGTAAAGCAGAGAGGGTTGGTGAAAAAGGGAGACCCTCAAGAAGATGGATTGACACCGTGGCTGCAACAATGGATTCATACGTAGCAACAGCTGTGAGGATGGTGCAGGCCCAGGCACTGTTTTGTTCTGTTGTACATAGGGTCTCTGTGAGTCTTGGGACCAGCTTGACAGCACCTAACAACAACGTTTATTCCAAAGAGCACTGGTAGTGCAGTGGTTAAGCACTTGGCTGCTAACCAAACACGCCAGCCACTCCATGGGAGAAAGATGTGGCAGTCTGCTTCCATAAAGATTACAGCCTTGGAAACTTTCGGGGCAGTTCTACTCCATTGTATAGGTTCACTGAGTCAGAATCAACTCAATGGCAGCAGGTCAATGGGTAATGTTCATTCCATTGTGCATGGGACAGCAATGAGTCAGGGGCAGACTCAATGGCAGCCAAGATCAACAACAATGTTTTGCCAAATTTGTTTCATTTGTAACTATGTATTTTTCTCTTGAACTATTTTAAAGTTAACTACAAGCATCAGATGCTTCACTCCAAAATAGTTTGTCTAAAAATACATTCTTCTACATAACGACAGTACTAGTATCACGCCTAACCAAGTTAACAGTAATTCTCTGTATCACTTAACACCCAGTCCATAGTCTCCTATCTCCAGGACTGCTTTATCTCTCCTGATAGAAGCCAACCCCTCAGATTCCTGGATCCAGTCTCTCAGGAATCCCATGTCTTTAGTCCAGCTAAGTGCTCACTTCTGTGGATCCCTGATGAATCCCTGATGGGATTTCCAGGTTTCTATTAAGAGTCCCTGAAGTTGCATCATAAGTGCTCTGGCTCAGAGTACAAAGAGAAGTGGGCAGTGTGGACAGATTAACTATATATTATCACAGCACATTCAATAAATTTAAACAAAAGCTGTGAACTATCGATTTAAAATTAAGAAATTGATAAATATTCCTAGGTATTTTCAAATAGTCTTGAACACTTTCAACCTAATATATTCATAGAAGGAGACAATATCAATTCACCATATACTGTCTTGTGGCACTCTTAAGAACTTAGCTGCTAACCAAAAGGTTGGCGGTTCGAATCTACCAGCTGTTCCTTGGAAACCCTATGGAGCAGTTCTACTCTGCCCTATCGGGTCACTATGAGTTGAAATCGACTTGACGGCAATGGGTTTTTTTTTGGGGGTTTATATACTACCTGAATTGTAAGCTTGCTACAAAGCAACAGATTGGCAATGTATGTGGGAAAAGGAGAGGAGACAAACCATTTCTATAGTGAACACTAAGATGGAAAATATGGAACCATTGTGTGCCTAACATTGTTGGGCACAGGTAGTTTGCTCTGATCAGCCATGTTGTTGTTGCTGTTAGGTGCCATTGAGTCGGTTCCGACTCATAGTGACCCTATGCACAATAGAACAAAACAATGCCTGGTCCTTCGCCATCCTCCCAATCATTGCTATGTTTGAGACTGTTGTTGCCGCCACTATGTCAGTCCATCTCCTTGAGGGTCTTCCTCTTTTTCACTGACTCTGTACTTTACCAAGCATGATGTCCTCCTCCAGAGACTGGTCCCTCCTGATAACTTTTCCAAAGTACATGAGAGGAAGTCTCGCCATCTTCACTTCTGAAAAGCATTATGGTTGTACTTCTTCCAAGACAGATTACTTTGTTCTTCTGGCAGTCCATAGTATCTTCAATATTGTTCACCAACACCATAATTGAAATATGTCAGCCCAGAATTTTAGAACCAAGCTTGCTAATATTAATCACTCTGTGATTATACATGTCAATAAAAAAACACCAATGGGAGCAAAGATATGTTTGTTAGTAAGTCCCAACCTGCAGAATCAGAAATGTAGTTATACAGATGCCCTCAATTCCTACCCTCACTACCCCAAGTCATCATCATGCTTGAAACACCCCCAGCCACAACCAATTTCAAGGACACGATTCCAGTTCTTCCAATAGAAACCACAGTCTCAAATCAGACATGGAATGGTTAGAGGTCTATTCTGTCCATCCTTTATCTGAATACAAATCTCCTTTCTGCTTCCCTTAACTGATAGTTTTGGTTATGCCTGATCATTCCCTGAGATAAGCTACTTTTCTATTTTCCCTAATTGGGTAACTAGAAGCATTCCTTGGTAGCTATGAAGGTCAGATAGTCCCTGGGTGGTGCAAAGAGTTAACACACTCAGTTGCCAGCTGAAAATGTTGAAAGTTTGAGTCCACCCAGAGACACCTCAGAAGAAAGGCCTATAGATCTACTTTCAAAAAATCAGCCATTGAAAACCCTATGGAGCACACTTCTGCTCTGACACACAGAGTCATCATGAGTTGGAGTCGACTCAATAGATTTTTTTTTTTTTCTTTAATGAGGATCAGAAGCTTTTCGTACTCAAGGAAACATATTGGTGCTGGGCTAACAGGTTCTTCGCCACTTATGCATCTATCTCAGAAAGGAGGAGGAAAATTCCAGGCCAAAAACATAGAGTAATCAAAGGCAGAAATTTTAAGGAATATCAGACGGAGAAGTAAGTTGGAGCCTATTTCCTTATCATCAGCACCAACTAATCCTAAGCCAAGAAGCTATTATTTTTCACCATTCTGATATTTATTGTGTGTGAGGCACTGCTATAAGTCCTGTGGGTACAATGGTGATCAAGAAAAGACTTGTGAAGTTTACATTCCAGAAGGAGAGACAAGTAAATACATTGAAATATAAATAATTTAGACACTTCAGAGAGTGACAGTGATAAAATGGAACTAAAATGTTGTAATGGGCTAGAGAGCAATTGGGAGGCGGTTAGTGCTATTTTACAGAGTGGTCAAGGAAGGTCTCCTCAAAGAGGCAACATTAAAGTTGAAACCTGAAGAAGGAGAAGAAGTCACCTTCAGGAAAATCGATGGGAAGAACATTCTAAAACACAGGTGACCAGTAGTCAGAGGACATTTATGTCTCCACAGCTTCTTTTCCCCTTCTTTGTGTACTTTTGGCATGAGTTTTATGGAGAATTAACTCTCTATGTTCTTCAGAGCTTGACTCAGAATTCTTTCCTTGCTTCTTTCTTCCATTTCTGCACTTTTCAATCTTTATCAGTGTTCCTTTGAATATATGAATTCCTAGACCATCACACACATGGGACGATGGGGGAGAAAAGAAGAAGAACAGCAACAACAACTTGGGCTAGAAGAGGCAGGAGAAGATAGTATGCATTGATTATCCTGTTGACCCAGGGCATGGCATTTATATTTTCACGTCCACCCACCACTGCATACTAATGATAATTCTTTATTTGAGGGAAGCCAAGTCTCTGTAGGTAAGTGTGCCCAGCTGCCCTCCTTCTGTGGATTAAGCAGACTACTAGTGGACAAGATCAAAAGTGGTGAAAGAAACAAGACTTAGACCAGATCAGGCAATTACCTGGCAGACACTATTTACTTGCTACTCTTAACAGACATTACTAATCCATCCCAGCACTCTCTTCCTGAGGTCTGCCATGTTGATTTACACATTTTAATAGCCAAGGCCACAAAACAGATGCATAAAGATATTTTATTTGTAAAGCTTCCTCCTACCCTAATGTTAGAAAAAATTCTCTCACAGGCTTTCAGTGGTGCATTCAACACGGATGTTTCAGGAAACATTTTAGGAGGCCATTTATTGCAGGATGTAAGATACACCCTATGAGGGGAAAAATGAAGGATGGGAAGAAAATCTCAAGGCCTTTTTCCAGAGAAGAACCTGGAAGAAATGGTCATCTTATAATTAATAATAAGTCAGAATCTATAATCGTGTTTTTACTCAGTTCTAGGTCACACTAACAAAAATGAAATGACAACAGATAAAGTTGGAGGAGTATATTTTGTTGAGAGTCACTTACCCTTTGGATGCCTCTTCAGGGGTTAATTCATAGGAGCCCACAGGCGAAAATGTGGAAAACAAGAAGTTCCCTCCATCCCAGAAAAAACCTAGAAAGGAAGGAAAGAGATGTGGCTGTTCAGGCCTGAGGAGCCTGAGTCTTTGGTGTCTGTGGGTGCCTTCTCAAGTAGCTTCTCAATCAAACAAACAAAGAAGCAAACTTGTAAATTAATTTTGTTTCAATATAAAAATATAACAATAGTATAGAAAATTTAAGGAGCCCTGGTCCCTCAGTGGTTAAAGCGATCGACTGCTAACCAAAAGGTCGGTGGTTCGAAACCACCAGTGGCTGTGCGGGAAAGAGATGTGGCAATCTGCTTCTGTAGAGATTTATAGCCTTGGGAATCCTGTGGGGTCACTATGAGTCAGAATCAACTCAACAGCAGTGGGCTCGGGTTTAAGTATAGAAAATTTAGGAAAAAAAAAAGACTATAATTCCACTACCCTAATAAATCATTATAAATCATTTTCCTCAACTTTTTCTTTTGAAAAGTTTAAGCTCTCAGACAGCTCTGAGGCCCCGTGTTTTGCCTGCCAGGTTAAGCTGAATTGGATTCCAAGGAAGAAAAGAAAGTTAAGGTCCCCTTTGTCCCTTCTCTTTGTCTAGGTCAGGGAACCTCCTCTGTCTTCCCTCCTTTTTGAGCCCACTTGATCCTCTGAGATCTGTTGTCACAGCAAGAGTCAATTAGGTGAACTTAATTGCTGCCCATTCCTGTGCCATCCCCATGATGAATTTCAGATTGGACTGTTGCAATCCACAGGGTTTTCACTGGCTGATTTTCAGACATAGATTGCCAGACCTTTCTTCCTAGTCTGTCTTAGTCTAGAAACTCCACTGAAACATGCTCAGCATGATAGCAACACTCAGACTTCCCCTGACAGATGCGTGGTGTTTGTGCATAAAGTGCCTTGGCCAGGAATCAAACCCAGGTCTTCGAGAATTCTACTGAACCACCACTGCCTTCTTGCTTTTTTCCTACTGTTTAGGATTACCTAACACCATAATATCGACTTTTTTTAAATGATCTCTCCTCCCCCACTAGAATGTAAGCCCCATAAAAGCAGGGACTGTACTTGAACATGGCTACATCCCCAATGCTTATAACAGTGTCTGACACACAGTAAGTAGGTGCTTAATAAATCTGTGTTGAATTGAACTGAACCAGGAGTTGTTCAAGTTTGTAGACTGTTTTTCCTTACTTTTGTGCCAAGCTTCTAGCACACTGCGAGTGCTTAATAAAAGTTGAATAAATGAATGAATGAACTGCGAATCACACACCCAATAATAGTACAACCTAGATTTTAGCCTGAGCTTTTTATCCAGGAACACTAGGTACTACTCTGCTACTATTTTATTACTATTGGCTTACTTATAACATTGTCTTTAAGACAAACTGGTGCACAGCTTCCATCTTTGATGCATTATTGAACTGTAAAATGCTTGCACCGATAATATATTGAAATTACAAAATACACAAAAGCTTTTCAATGTCCTGGCAAAGTGCATAACAAGGGAAAGTAGAAATATTTGATGCAGTAATTTAGTGCATTTTTTTTCAAGAATAATCCATACAGCTTCAATCAAATTACCCAGATTTTAACTTAGCCAAGCTCAAAGATATTTTGAAACAGAGACCCTATTTCCATCAAATGGATGTTCTATCAACTGTGTATACCTCTGCTTGATGCTCTACATCTTAAAGTACAAATTAGTTGTTTTTTTTTTTTCTTATTAGAAACACTGGAACGTTCATTTACACTTTTCATTACAGAATTGCAAATTTATTTCTCAATTTCAGCCAGGCTATTTTAGCCCTACTTGGGTGCTAAAAACGGGGAAAAAAAGAATACTGCAGTTTAAAAGTTAAAAATAAAATCTGAGGAGTTAAAACAGTGGTTAGCTTTGCATAGAACAGCACCATGGGGGACACCAGGGAAAAAGAATGAAAGGATGGCAAAGCCCATGGAGTTCACACATATTTTATGGGCACTGTTCGTCTCTCCAAAGATCCTCCTAGGGCTGAGAATGATGTCAGAGGGCAGAAGCCCCTCTGTAGTCCAGCATCCCATAAATGTGGGACACCTTCTATATGCCACACTTCCCAGGCACTAGGAAAAACAAAAATTATGTCTACCATCTTGACACTTACAGTCCTAATGCTGGGGACACATCTGAAATGGATGATTAGAGAAAAAAATCTGTTCACTCTGGTTGTGGTAAGTCTGATGAAGGAGAACTGCAGAGGCCATGAGAGAGTGGAGCAGGGTCGTTTCACCTTGCCTGGGGGTTAGGAATGGCCTCTGAGAGCTCATGACTTTGAAACCCAAACTGGAATGATGAGCAGGTTCAGAGAAAAGGTAGGAAAGAACATTCTAGGGAAGGAATAGCAAGTATGCTTCAAACCCATCACTGATTCTCCCATGTGTTCTTAGTTACCTACTGCTGCCATAACAAAAATACCCTGAGTCTGTGGCTTTAAAAAACAGAAATTTATGTCCTCAGAGTTCTGGAGGCTAAAAGCCCGAATCAGGATCTTGGCCTTATTGATTCCGTGTGTGGACCTCTCTCCTAGTTCCAGGTGTCTGCCAACAATTTGTGGTGTTCCTTGGCATCTGGCTTCCCTGTGTGTGTGTCTCTGTGTCTATTCTACTTTTCTTATAACTCAGAAGTGTTTACATTTAGGACCCACCCTACTCGGGTATGACCTAAATAATACGAAAAAAGAAAACAATATTCTAAACAAGAGCACATCCACAGGTATACCAAAAAACCGAACTTGTTGCCATCCAGTCAATTCCGACTCACAATGACCTTACAGGACAGAGTAGAAATGCCCCATAGGGTTTCCAAGGAGCAGCTGGTAGATTCAAACCTCTGACCTTTTGGTTAGCAGCCGAGCTTTTAACCACTGTGCCACCAGGGCTCCACATCCACAAGTATGTGGTGGTTATTAGGTACTACCGAGTCAGTTCTGACTCATAGAGACCCTATGTACTACACAACAAAACACTGCCTGGTCCTTCGCCATCCTCACAATTGTTATGCTTGAGTCCATTGTTGCAGCCACTGTGTCAAACTATCTCATTGAGGGTCTTCCTCTTTTTTGCTGATCCTCTACTTTACCAAGCATGGTATCCTTATCCAGGGACAGATCCCTCCTGACAACATGTCCAAAGTATGTAAGATGTAGTCTCACCATCTTTGCTTCTAAGGAACATTCTGGTTGTACTTTTTCCAAGACAGATTTTTTCATTCTTTCGGCAGTCCATGATATATTCAATATCCTTTGCCAACACTACAATTCAAAGGCATTAATTCTTCTTCGATCTTCCTTATTCATTGTCCACCTGTTGCATGCATATGATGGGATTGAAAATACCATGGCTTGGGTCAGGCACACCTTAGTCTTCAAGGTGATATCTTCGCTTTTTTAAAGAGATCTCTTGCAGCTGATTTGCCCAATGCAATGTGTCTTTTGATTTCTTGACTACTGCCTCCATGGGTGTTGATTGTGGATCCAAGTAAAATTAAATCCTTGACAACTTCAATCTTTTCTCCATTTATCATGGTGTTGCTTATTGAGGCTTTTTGTTTTCTTTATGTTGAGGTGGAATCCATACTAAGGGCTGTGGTCTTTGATCTTCATTAGTAAATGCTTCAAGTCCTCTTCACTTTCAGCAAGCAAGGTTGTGTCATCTGCATAACGCAGGGTGTTAATGAGTCTTCCTCCAATCCTGACTCCCTGTTCTTCTTCATATAGTCCAGCTTATTTTATTGTTTGAGGGGCATCTCAGGGTGGTGCAAATGGTTAAAACTCTCAGCTGCTAACAGAAAGGTTAGAAGTTCAAGTTCACTCAGAGGTATCTTGGAAGAAAGATCTGGCAACCTACTTCCAAAAAATCAGCCGTTGGAAACCCCCGGAGCACAGTTCTACTCTAATACACATACGGTCACCATGCTCAGCATACAGATTGAATAAGTATGGTGAAAGGATACAACCCTGGCGCACACCTTTCCTGACTTTAAACCACTTTCGAACAACTGCCTCTTGATCTATGTACAGGTTCCTCAGGAGCACAATTAAGTGTTCTGGAATTCCCATTCTTCACAATGTTATCCATAATTTATTATGATCCACACAGTCGAATGCCTTTGCACAGTAATAAAACACAGGTAAACATCTTTCTGGTATTCTCTGCTTTCAGCCAGGATTCATCTGACATCAGCAATGATATCGCTTATTCCATGTCTTCTGAATCTGGCCTGAATTTCTGGCAGTTCCCTGTCGATATACTGCTGCAGCTGCTTTTGAATGATCTTCAGCAAAATTTTACTTGCGTGTGATATTAATGATATTGTTTGATAATTTCTGCATTCAATTGGATCACTTTTCTTGGGAATAGGCATAATAGGCAGCGATCCTTCTTCATTTCCAACTTTTGCATTCCAATCACAAGTAATTATCAGTGCATCCTGATTGCACGATCGATCAATTTCAGACTGCAGAAGCTGGTAAAAATCTTCAATTTCTTCATCTTTGACCTTAGTGGTTGGTGCATAAATTTGAATAATAGTCGTATTAACTGGTCTTCTTTGTAGGCATATGGATATTATCCTATCACTGACAGCGTTGTACTTCAGGATAGATCTTGTAATGTTCTTTTTGACAATAAAGGAACCACCATTCCTCTTCAAGTTGTCATTCCTGGCATAGTATACCATGTGATTGTTGGATTCAAAATGGCCCATACCAGTCCATTTCAGCTCACTAATGCCTAGGATATAGATGTTTATGCGTTCCATTTCATTTTTGGCAATTTCCAATTTTCCTAGATTCATACTTCGTACATTCCACGTTCCGATTATTAATGGATGTTTGCAGCTGTTTCTTCTCATTTTGAGTCGTGCCACATCAGCAAATGAAGGTCCCGAAAGCTTGACTCCATCCATGTCATCAAGGTTGACTGTACTTTGAGGAAGCAGCTCTTCCCCAGTCGTATTTTGAGTGCCTTCCAACCTGAGGAGCCCATCTTCTGGCTCTATATCAGACAGTGCAGCTATTCATAAAGTTTTCACTGGCTAATTCTTTTCAGAAGTAGACTGCCAGGTCCTTCTTCCTAGTCTGTCATAGTCTGGAAGCTCAGCTGAACCCTGTCTACAATGGGTGACCCTGCTGATATCCGAATAATGGTGGCACAGATTCCAGCATCACAGCAACACTCAAGCCCCCATAGTACGACAAACTGACAGACACATGGGGGTCCACAAGTACAGGAGATAGAATTTCAATGCATGTTTTAGGGGGACACAATTCTATTACCTTAACTTAGCACAAGGCCTTTTAGGAGCACCTCCATTAAGAAGCTAAATAACCATAGGAATTTTGTCATTCATCTGTCTGTTTTGAGTGCCTTGAATTTAGTCTGGCAATATGCATATATATTGAAGTAATTTATCTGGCCCCTACCTACCCATCCATCCTTGAATTCTACAACTCAATGACTCCCCTCCCTGTCCACCTTGTTCTGGAAATACAGCATGCTTTTATATTGCCCTACCTCCTTCTTATGTTTTCTCATTCTTCATGGTGCAGGTCAAATGGCCTTTTCACTGAGAAGCTTAATACAGTCTATCCCTATCCAAGACAAAGTTACTTTGCTCTTGTAAAATATTTTTAAGACATCACAATGTGTTATAATTACTTTTCCTACTGTAACACAAGTTCCATAACAGGGACTGTATCTTATATATAGTATTATATATTATATATTATATTTTTTGTACTTATATATACATATGAAACATATATATATGTATATATACACATACACATATACATATGAAACAAAAATAAATAAATAAACCCAAACCCATTGCCATCAAATGGCATAGATATAATATAGTATACATCTATGGGATTATATCTTATATACCCATTTCTGTGCTCCTGCTAAAAATGGGGCAAGCACTTGGTACGTTTTTCTGAGGTACTGGTTCCTAGTTCTCTCCAACTGTGTTACTATTGTCTGAAAATATGGTATACTGATCCCAGCATCTTTGTTCCCCCATCAATCCATTGAACTGCCTGCCTCATTCAGCTGCCGTTTCTCTTAGCCTTCACCTTTGAGGTTGAAGAGTGCCAATTTGCTTTGGGGTTTCCTCTTAATGAGAGTCTATGATTTCATCCTTCATACTTATCCTACTGGATAGAAAAAGCAAAGAAAATGCCAACCCCTTGATGATGGCATATGGCAGTCCTGTATCAATGTGTGGTAGATAATGTAAATTACAATGAATGAGAAGTGAACAAACATCTTCCTTGTCTGTTTTGTATGCTAGCATGTATTAGAGTGACTGGCATTTAATAGGTGTTAAATAAATATTTGTTGGATGGATGGTTGAATAGATGTACAGAAATTCAAACCTTGGAGTTTTTGCAACCAAATTGGAATTGATGATGATATGGAACTCTGAATTGTTTAGCTGATAAGATTGCATATCTCCCCCTGACAAGTTCTTTGTGTCAAGAAGTCCAGCTAACAAACATAATGACAAATACTCTAGTATTCTAGTAAATTGTTGCATGGGGGAGTGAGGGGGGCAGGTAAAAAAGTCAGTTTTTTAGTTTAGAGTTGAACCAGTGTAACTGTGAGTGCCTCATTTTTGTTGGTAAAAAGTTTCTTCATTCTTATTTAGTTTTTATTTTTTTTTGGTCTGCATAAAAGATGACTTTTTACTCTTAGTTGATAAAGTCAATTTAAAAAAGAAAGAATTTAGGGGAAATCATTACAAAATGAATGACTTTTTCCTTTACAAAATACATGAAGTTTACTAGTTTTGTTAAAATCACAAATGAGAATTAACAGTCAAAAGTAACATCTACTCTTTTGCCATTAAGTGATAAGTGATAACGGGCATCCTGGAGACTCTATCTGGCTTCTGGTCTCTTTTCTTTTCTTGCAAAATGTTTTAATGCTATTTGGAACCATGTACCGAAAACAGAGATATTCCTAATACCTAAGACAGAATCCAATACATAACAGGCACCTCGTATATTTGATGAATGAAAAATGAAATTTCACATAAAAATACATTAATTCACATTCTCTTCAAAATATGGAATATCTGCCAAATTCAGGTAACATCCCACATGGCAACAGTGGCCTGGACCTGGGAAGTGATTATGCGCTTTAGGTAGAGCAGGTGTTTTCTAATTCACCAAGGTCCATACTGTTTCCTAATTTCTGATACTGGGTCCACTCCACTTATTTGTATTATCTGCCTAGTCCCTTGGAGAATTTTCTGATGAAACAGACAGGAAACAGTCCATTGACCACAGAAGTAATTACTAAAAAGTACTTCTTTTTGTTTTAGTAACTGCAAACCATAACATGAAGAGTACTTTGCGTTTTAAATATTTATAACTAAACCACAACTGTAAATCGTGGTTGATAAAGGAGCAGTAGTGGAAGTGGGAAGTGGAGAGGAGTCACAGATAGGTCTTGGAATGGGTTCATAGAAAAGTTAGTTTGGACGAAATTTTATCAAGAAATAAGCCAATATTCCGAAGTTTGGAAGGCTTTGAAAATGACTAAAGTCACAGGCAGGATCAAGAGTTAAGAAATATCCCAATGTAGTTCCAAACGCGTGTCCTTATAGACTACAAAGGGACCCACTACAAAGGGGTACAGGGTGCTGTACAGTCAAATAAATGTGAGGAACAATATAGATAGCGTCACCGAGTTGCAATCTGGCATCCTGGAGACTCTATCTGGCCTCTGGTCTCTTTTCTTTTCTTGCAAAATGTTTTTTTTAAAAAAAGTCTGTAATGTATGCATTTGTATAACTTAAAACAATTATGGCTATTAATTCTTTATCAGTTAAACATGTTGGAAATAGTTTCTCCTGGTCTATGGCTTGTCATTCAACTTTGTTAATGATTGTTGTTTTTTCAGATGTCATTTATTCCAACATTGTTTGTTATTGAAAAATAATTAGAAGATGGGGTCTATTGATAGAAGACTTACAGAAACTTTCCTATGCCAAGACAAGAAAACTATATAGTAATTATGATTACAGTATCACCACAAATAAATATTAAAACCACAGTGTTAGATGAAAAACAGGTCAAGGGGCATGTACAGAATAATATTGGTTTTGTACAATTTAAAACAAACATACACACGGTAACAATTCTGCCTATAGTTTGTGGACAAGTACACATGAGATAGAAGGATGAAACAAGATTGGAAGGATACCAAACCACTTCAGGATAGCAGCTATGGAGGGAGGGCAAGGGCGAACGAGAAGCGAGAGGCTTCTACCGTGTTTTATTTCCTGTGGTGGATGGGGGGCCGCTGAAGCAAAGATGCCAGCATATTAACATGTGTTGTATCCAGCTGTGATGTACTATTGTTTGTACTTTTTGTGGCTGTTTCGATGATTTCACGTGTACATCTGTACACACACATTTAATTTTTTTTTTTTAAAGAGCCAGGCAAAACACGTGATACGTAATTAATATACTATAAAATTCCATATTATTTAAAAAAGAAAGAAATTAAAATACAAGGTGAGGGAAGGAGTCCTGTTTCACTTTATCAGTTCGGTGTTTCCCCAACACAATGCCCACGAGACTCTTTTCTTCATTTTTTAAATTTTTTTCTCAAATTCCTTGTATCTGGGTTACTAGTATTCCATAGGACACCCTTTAAGAAATGAATCTTTTGTGAGACAAAAGGGCTCAGAGAAAATGAAAGAGAAAACAGATAGCTCACTGAAGTTATTGTGAAAATGAGTGCTGGTTTTGACAAGACATAAAGAAGTTGGAATGTCTGACCTTTTTTAAGTAGCAAAGATGGGTTGCTAACTCACTAAAAAAGCTAGTGTCCTTAACACCACCACCTCATTGTCAACATCATCATCTCCAAGGGAACTAGCTTTGAGAACGACTGTTGTAGATTGCTTAAAAAAATTCATTAGGTGCCATGCCATATACTTCCATTCCTCCTTAAAAACTACAGATTTATCAGAACAAAAAGAAGATTCACTGTTTTTAAAATAAAAAAGTGTATTTCCTTTCCAAGGTTTTCTTTGCCCAACTATTTTGAGCTAACCGATTTTCTTTCCTGAGCCCTTATTTTATTTACTCATAAAGCTAGAATGGTTTAAAAATAAACATTATAATGCATAGGACATGGCTCTGAAAAGTTTCTAACTTGCTATTCTAGGACCTACACAAATCCATTATCATTTTGCTGCGATGTTTCTGAGCTATTATGCAAAGACAGCAGGTGCTGAGGCTGATCATTTGTATGGAACGTTGTAATTTAAAAAGGCACGTATAGATTATATTCCCAGATGAGAAAGGAGGATATTTCATACATTTTTGCCATCCAACAGCCCACAGGGTGACAGTTATTCTTCCCATTTTACAAAGACTCAGAGAAGTTCAGTGTCATGGGGTTGGTCTGGGTCACGCCTCAAGTAAGTGATGGAGTTGAATCAGAACCCAAGACAGATGAGTCCAAGTCCAATGTGGTCTTCTACTATGGCAGGGAAAGGATAACTGCAGGCTCAAGCATTGGACAGCCTAGCTTTGAAATACTGGTCCCTGTGGGTCTTAAATCCCTGTTACATAAAGTGGGGATCATAAATAGTGTTCATTTCAAAGCTATTTGAGAACACAAGATGATAACCCTGTGAAACATCTAGCATAGCATCTGTCATGCGGTGAGTTGACATTATCATTTCTTTTTTTTTTTTTAGGAAACATAACCTCATCTTCATTATAACTTAGTCTAAACTAATGTTCAGATGAACAATAAAGTGACAGTACAGTGTTCTAACCTACTTATTCTTTCAATAAAGACTCTTGCTGAACAATTGGTACCTTAAAGAAACCTGTTTGAGGAATTTCAAACATATTTTTCCCTAGAGAGTAAGACAATAGAGGTGGTCTCAGATACTGAGGTCAGTAAAAACTTGTTTTGTTCCTTTGTCCCGAGGATAATTTCAAGTGTTGGCATTTGACAAGACATTCTGTGAGTATTACTTGCAACTGTCAGCTGGGGTTGTCTAGCTAAGACACTGTAAACAGGCTCCAGAATAAATAAACATCTTTAGAGAGTTTTCTCCTTGTGCCTAAACTAAGTATATTGTTGAAGATAATGAATACAGTGCCAACAATGGGGACCTTCTTAGAAGACTCGGGCATTATTGAGGCCATTGCTTATGGAGTGGGGATAGGTCATGACCAGAGTCTAATGACCAGATTTTCAAAGAGAATGTCAATTTCATATCATCCTATTTCTTTTCTAGAATTTTACTTAATAAATGTCAGTGTGATTGAATACGGAAATGTGTATTCAACTTACAATTTTTCAAAGAGGAAGTTTTAATTTTTAGTCCGGAAAATAAGATCAGTCTTTTTGTATAGTGTACATGTGCATCTAAATGTATATGACAGTCAGTGCACTACTCAAAATTAGGATACAAACCTCTCAATATGTTACTGCAACTTCTCAGTTCTTCTAAAGTCCTACTTAAGTGTTCTAAGGGAATCCTTGCTATTTCCTTGTGTGAAGAATATTATTTAAAATCTAGGAAGACTGAATACAATAAACCGTCGGTAAATATCACATGGCAGTTACTTGGTGTCCACAGAAGTTGATGCAGAACTACTGAAATCTAATGAATAAAGAACACGTCACATCACTGTAATTGTATTATTTGGCATTGATGTTTCAGAGAACTAGAGCATAAAGCAGTCATATTTTGGGGTCTTGGTGTTTTTTTTTTCCCAGCATGAGGACAGGTAAGGATTGGCTTTGCTCATCTCTGCTGGTAGGTGCCTAGCCTAGTGCCTGGCATATAGTAGACAGCGGATACCTGTTTTACCGAATGAATGAGTGAGTGAGTAAGTGAAGGTGAGTCCTAAAATCATTGTACCAAATGGAAAAGTGATTTATTCTGCATTAAGGAAAGCAAATGTAAGCTGTGCATGTTGAGACACGTGGCAGATTTAAGTGAGTTTCAAGCCTTAATGGAATCTAGTTCTGCAAATTACCATTTATAACCTACAGATGATAACACTATAAAAGTCTGTTCGTAATAATTTGATTGTGCGAGTCAGAACTGGAGAAGCTACTCTGGTTGACCTACTCTGTAGTCAACCTAAATTAATTCCAATGACCCAGCACAGACTTTTCTCAAATGCCATTGCTTATGAGAAGGACTGGGTGAAGATCATACAATGAAATATACTGCAACATGGGTGGGCTCTTGAAGCTTAGTGTTGCCTAATTAGAAAGCATGACAACCACTGATCAATTTACTAACCTTACCATTATCATAAAGAGGAAGGTTGGAAACATCTCAGAATAGCGCACACAGTTGGTTCGAGAATTGCTGGGTAACTGCAGATTTTAATGGACAAAACCTTAGAAATAGTTACAGGAATCCAAAGGTACTTGCTAAATTAGATCTCCAGCGAGTGATAAAGTTTGATTCTGAATTACATGTTCCTCAAAGGTGCGTCACCGCACCTTGACTTTGTACCCCAAGTCATCACAGTTCTAACTCTACTCCTACCTTTGCAAACAGGGTCATTGACGCAACTGACTCTTTCACCTTTTTCTTTCAGGCCCTGCTGCAAAAAAGAAGTATGTCAGTTACAATAACCTGGTTATCTAACCTGTTCCATTCCATGGAACCATGGAGGAAGAAGACCTTCAGCTATTCCGTCACCCCACCTGGCATAGGACTCCTTTTGTCCTGCCCGCTTACCATCACCGGAGGAGCTTCCCCGGTCGGGCAGTTACTGGAGACCAGTGTTAGAGGATCCAAGTGTCCTACACAGCTGCTTTATGAAATATCCCTACTTTATCTTGGCTTAATAAGTCACTGGCATCAGCACTGCCAAATCGGCTGCAATTTTGGACCTTCCCTTCCAAAGGGAGTGTTGAGACTCAAGTCCCACCCAGACTCTTTGGGGTGAACCACCAGAGAGCCGCAGTGACCGTTTTGGGGCTGACCTGTTTTTCTACGTATGTACTTCCCGACTGCAAGGTTTTGAAATTTTCTGTACAGTTTGTGAGGACTTTTGCATTTTGCCATCTGATGTCGTACCTCGGTTCACTGTTTGTTTTTGAATGCCCTGTTTTCATCGAGCCCTATTCTCTCAGACAGTGGAATATTTGGGGAAAAAAATTAAAATTAAAAAAAGATCTCGGCAGACCAAAAAGAAAAAAACCACACATAGACACATCTGTATATGACTGTATAATTATGATTATAGCACCACTGCAAATCGTGTTTTTTTTTTAAGACAAAAAAGATATTTAAAGACCAAAAACTGTGCTGAGGAAGTTTGCCCCACCTATCTTTGGTAGACGATAGGTTATAAGAAAGGAAGGTATTGGCTGAACTGAATAGAGGTCTTGATCTTTGGAATGCATGCCTGTAATGTATTTTACAGTACATGTTAATAATTTATGTTCAATATTTGTATTTGTGTTCTGTTGTTATTTTAATTAGGGTATATGGATCTTTTGCAATAATTTTAATAATTATTAAGCTATTGGAAGGAAAGAATATGGATTTTTCATGTCTTGAGGTTTTGTTCATGCCCCCTATGATTGACAGTGTGATAAGAACTTAAAAAAAAAGCATGTATGTTTTCTACTGTTTGTAATAAGTACTTTCGTTAATCTTGCTGCTTATGTGCCAATTTAGTGGGAAAAAAAAAAAAAAAACCTTTGCTGAAAAATTCCCCCTTTCCATTCTCTTTCAATTCTGTGATATTGTCCAAGAATATATCAATAAAATACTTTGGTTAACTTTTTTATTTTCTGCAATAAATATTTTTAGTTGTTTTTCCCCTTTTAGTAACAGTTTATTTCATAAAGTCCTAAGTTAGGGAACAATGTGGAAAATTAAACTGGGTAAAGCAGGATGCTTTAACTCACAGCTACAGCCATATAGGAGTCCCTGGGTGGTGCAAATGGTTAACACACTCGGCCCCTAACCGAAAGGTTGGGGGTTCAAGTCCACCCAGAAGTTCCTGGACGAAAGGCCTGGTGATTTACTTCCTAAAAAAATCAGCCGTTGAAAACTGTATGGAGCACAGTTCTACTCTGTGACACACACGGGGTCACCATGAGTCAGAATCAACTCTGTGGTGTGCGTAACCATATCTGATGTATAGATTCTAAACCCAGCCGTGTTAAAGTTCTGTCAGAGGAAATGACGTTTCACAAAGCCCAGACACTTTTTTCTC
Organism: Trichechus manatus latirostris; assembly: GCF_000243295.1. NCBI lineage: Eukaryota > Metazoa > Chordata > Mammalia > Sirenia > Trichechidae > Trichechus > Trichechus manatus. The sequence continues at coordinate 7,394,812 of NW_004443937.1, forward strand.
TATAAATGAAGTTGCGACCTGACATCCTTCAGGCATTTACTAGCAAAAGTGGCAGAAGAAGGAGAAAATAACAAAGGAATACTAGCTTAAACAAACATTAGTCTGGGTGTAATTTGGTGGACGGATAAACATCTCTGCAAAAAAAAAAAAAAAAGAAGAAGCCATCGGAGTTGACTCTGGCTCATGGCAACCCTATGTGTGTCAGAGCAGAACTGTGCTCCAAGGGTTTCCAATGGCTGATTTTTTTGGAAGTAGATTGCCAGACCTTTCTTCCAAGATGCCTCTGAGTGAACTTGAACTTCCAACCTTTCTGTTAGCAGCTGAGAGTGTTAACCATTTGCACCATCCTGGGACTCCCTTCAAACAACAGACCATGGAAAGAAAGCAAATCAAAGCAAAGATGAGTTTTGGATTTACTACCTTTTCAGGTTCTGGAGCCAGACAACCTGGAGTGAAACCTGCTCCCCTTCCTGCTAGACGTCCAAGAAAAAGTTACATAAACATTTTGAATCCTCCATTTCCTCAGCCAGAAACTGAGTTCATACTACTACCTACGTCAGAGCGCTATGAGGGTTAAGAGAGGAAATCCATGTGAAGTGCTCAGAATGATGGCACATGGTTGTCTCTCCATTCGTGCTATTATTACCGTCATCTCTACTACTACCAGTAGTATCAACAGTTGTTATATTTTGTCTTAAAAATAAAGTGTGATGTGCTTTCACCTCCCAGACATGAAAACAGAATTTGTGAAGTGGGCAACCTAAGGCTGTCTTCTGGCTATGTGGTAGAAATAATTTCTTTCACAAAGAAATTGCATGAGAACCTTGCTGAATTATTCAAATATACAACCAAGAGTGTGGAGGATTAGCAAAAGAAATTCCAGTTAGTATTGGAAAGTGCAGCTTCGAAATCTTTGCTCTACCTCCAAACCCCCAGGGTAAAACTGAGATAACATTGATCATGATAATGACAATGATAAAAGCGAAAACTTCTATAGCACTATGTGCAAGGCAGTGTTCTTGGCACTTTATATACATTAATTTATTTAATCCTCAAAATGCAGTCCTAACCATCTTCCACAACCCCATCTCCAACCCAGTAGTTGAGTTAAAGCATGCCTGTGGCTGTAGGAGAGCTATATTAGAAAGCATTATCAACACAAGACAGCATACCGAATATTGAATATCGGCTCCACAGGCTTCCTTGTTCTTCCTCCAGTATGTCAAGCATATTCCACCTCAGGGTCTTGGCAATTGCTGTTCTTTTACTTCCACTCCCTCCCTAAATGCCTGAATGACTCAGCTTTCTCATTTTTTTTCCAGATTCTGCTTAAACATCATCATGTAGGAAGTCTTTCCCCACTCTATCTAAAAGTGCAATCCCCTATCCCTCATCACAGTGAATACACTGTTGTTAGTTGCCATCGAGTGGGCCCCCAGCTTATGGTGACGCCATGTTCAACAGAACAAAACACTGTCCAGTCCTGTGCCATCGTGATCCATAGGGTTTTCATTGGCTGATTTTTGGAAGTAGATTGCCAGGATTTTCTTGCTAGTCTATCTTAGTTCTGAAGCTCTGCCTAAACCTGCTCAGCATCATAGCAACACACAAGCCCCCACTCACAGACAGGTGGTAACTGTGCATGAAGTGCATTGGTCGGGAATCAAACCCTGGTCTCCGGCATGGAAGGCAAGAATTCTACCACTGAACCACCAACGTCCACACAGTGAATCCATTGCCCTGCTTTGTTTTTTTTCACAACACCCTATCATTACCTGAATTTATGTATTTGTTTTTGTTTGTCTTCTTCCACAGTAATATCCATAGATCAGATATTCTCTGTTTTGTTCCCTGTAATAACCCAGCACTCAAAATATTACCTGACAAGGAGTTAGAAAAAATCCATTGCCATTGAGTCGATTCCAACGCATAGTGATCTTATAGAACAGAGTAGAACTGGTCCATAGGGTTTCCAAGGAGTGGCCGGTGGATTTGAACTGTCGATCTTTTGGTTAGCAGCCGAGCTCCTAACCACTGCACCACCAGGGCCCCTGACAAGGAGTAGGTATTGTATAAATATTTGTAAATGAATGAATGAGAGAAGAAATGAATGGATAAAAGTTAAAGAACTCAAGAAGAATGAAAAGGGTTGGAGGAGCCATGTCAGATGGTTGTAGCAGGCTCCCTGTCAAGAGGGCCTGGAGCTGGGACTTTAAGGACAAACAAGACTTAGGTAATCCAGGGGATGAGAAAGGAGAGGTTGAACATTTTAAACTCAGCCTTGGCAGTAAAGGGGAGAACTACTTCTATTAGATGTGGTTTCTTTTCATCAAAAAATGAAACAGTCTCCTTCGGTAGTGAAGTGGGAACTCTACACAGATAGCAGGATATTCTAAATCAGCAAGACCTTTGTCTGAAGGAAAGGTGGGGGAGGGAGGAAGAAAACAACGAGAAACTAGTAGGAAGCCACTTGATTCAGAACCAGAATGTCTAGGGTACAGCACTGAGCTCCACCACTTGCCAGCTACGGAATCTCAGGCAATCCATGCACGCCTGGGATCCCCCATTTCTTCCTCTTTACCATGGGAGTAGGGCATGGATTCAAGTCCTTTCATTAGCCAGACTCTCTATATGAACTTGTTCCAGAATGTTAACTTCATTTTCAAAGGATGCTAACCTAGCCTGAGCATAATAATCTAAAACAGAGTTGGAAGTGGGGGCTGGGCCCCACATGAGGAGGAAGAATCGTTCCATTGCAGTCAACTGGATTAATGAGCTACACTTTTGGCAGCCACTTCACACAAACAAAAACAATTAGGCTCCAATGGACTAAAGTCCCTCAAGTCCCTTCAGCAGTTGCTGCTACTAAATTATTTCTCATTTGACATTTTTTCCCTTATAAATAATCCTCTTGTAAAATTTGGTTATTCCTGTCCTCTCATCAGTATCTTTTTAGATCTTGATATCATCTATTCCCTACGCTTCTAATCTCTGCGCTGGTGATCAAAAAAACAAAAAGGCAGTTTCCATCGAGTTGATTGCAACTCATGGCGGCCCCGTGTATGCAGAATATAAGTACTCGTAAGATTTTTTCAAGGTCGTGATCTTTCAGAAGCAGATCACCAGGCCTTTCTTCCAAGGCTCCTCTGGATAGGTCTAACCAGTAACCTTTTGGTTACTAGTCAAGTGCTTAACTGTTTGCACCACCCAGGAACTCATGCTGGTGATAAGCCTGCTTTAACAATCCTCAGCTAAGGTACTGATAAATTCTGGAAAATAGGGCCCAGAATAAGGCCTGGCATGCTCTACCAGTGATCTGTGACTCGGCCAACTTCCGTGCATTGATGCGTGTTAGATGGATTTATGGCATCCACTAAACTGCACGCGCGATCAGTCTTTGTTATTTTCTCTTGCCCATTAAAAAATAAATAAATCATAAACCAAAACAATGGCTTGCCTTGTGAAAATCTACACACTTGTATCTACAGCATTTGATTGACTCTTGTGTGAATAAGTCCATCACAAAAGGGGAGAAGTCAGACCAACAATCTTGTCACTTAATGAACTCTGAGTGGCTTCTAGCGCTCACTTTTTTCTCTCTGAGTGTTGATAAGACATCTGCCTGATAGTCCTCACTAGAACTTGCCAGGGAATCAGTCAAGGTCATAAGTTTCCCCCAAGGTCTTTCCCTTTGAAGTTCTGCCTGAGCTGCACCATATGCAGACTCTCAGCACCACTCCCATCCTCAAGACTCCTTGAGGAGCACAGGAGGTGGGGCAAGGGGTGAGTCTCACAGTTTACAGAAAAGTTCTAGTATCTTCACACTCACAGACTCATAACCAAGACCTGGGATCACAAAGTGCTTGCCAGTGCTGAACTTGACCTGGTGGATGTATTTTGTTTGGCCATTTTGCTCGGCAATGCAAGTATTAACCAAAGAGTTAATGACAACTCAAACAATCAAGTTTTACAGAGTTTCCACTTCTCACAAGGACCTGTGGCCCGCCTGACCCCTGTCTTTCTCTAGCCCAAACCCTCACTATGTTCCATGTCTCATGAACCAATGTGTTTATTCTACCTTTTCCAATCCCACACTTGTCCTCCTTAAAATAAGTTAATAAATCAGTCCATAAAGAGAAGGTGGAGACATGGTAGAAATGCTGATCCTGCATATAACACTTATGCAAACGATTCTTATACTTTAATGTGCATACGCATTACCTGCGGATCTTGTTAAAATGCAGATCCTGATTCTGCATCTCCCTGGGGATGCTTATGCTGCTGTCTCCGAATGAAAGTTTGAGTCTCAGCCCTGATTGTACGTTAGATTTACCTGGTGACTTTAAAATACACTCGTGCTCAGAGCTCACCTCCTGAGAGTCTTGTTTCTTTGGTCTGGGATAGGACCTGGGTGTTTCCTCCACAAGCTCCCCAGATGATTATATTGTATAGCTAGGGCTGAGAAACAATGTTCTAGTACAAAAAACAGAACAAAACAAAAGTTCCCTTCCAGTGGATTCTGACTCATAGTGACCCTATACTCACAGGACCCGTAGAACTGCCCCATACGGTTTCCAAGGCTGTAAAGTCTTTACTGAAGGAGACTGCCACACCCTTCTCCTATGTAACAGCTGGTGGGCTCAAACTACTGACCCTTTGGTTAGAAGCTGAGTGCTTTTAAACACTGCACCAGCAGGCTCCTCAAATCCAAACCCAAAACCAAAGCCATTGCCATCAAGTTGATTCATAGCGACCCTATAGGACAGTAGAACAGCCCCATAAGGTATCCAAGGAGCGGCTGATGGATTCGAACCACCGACCTTTTTGTTAGCAGTGGAACTCTTTACTACTGCACCAAGGTATGTGGATTTGAATGGCCGACCTTTTGGTTAGCAACTGTAGTTCTTAACCATCGCACCACCAGGGCTCCCCAGAGGGTCTCAAACTTTAGTGACGGCAGAATTTCCTGGAGGGCTTATCTAAAGGTCATTTGAATAGGTCTGGAGTGGAGGAGATAATTTACAATTCTAAGGACTTCCCAAGTGATAGTGATGTTGATGCTGCTGGTCTAGAGACCACACCTTGAGAAACTCTGGTGGAATCCAAGTAGCTAAACTGCCCTTTCCTCATCTAGATTAAAACTTGTTGCCACTCATTGCCATTGAGTCAGTTCTGACTCAGAGATGCTATAGGACAGAGTTTCCAAGGAGGCTGGTGGATTCAAACTGCCGACCTCTTGGTTAGCAGACGTAGCTCTTAACAACTCTGCCACCAGGGCTCCTCATCTGAATTATCACATAACAAAAAAGTCAAAGCCAACCAACCACTTTTATTGGCTCTGAACACATTTTGCAAAATCTTCACTTATTCTGGACTTTGAGGTTCCTGGCACTACTTTTGTAGGCCTCTGTCACTCTTTCACAGTGGTCTGTATTGGCCACCCTCGCCCCTCTCCCAGCTTTCGTATGAATTGGTTGAAACCTAACTCACTGGAATGTTTCCTATGTGCCCGTTGCCCATATGTGTCTCTTTAAATCACTTCTCTCGCCTTCCCTGGGGTGATGACTGTTGTTGCTGTTGTTAGGTGCCTTAAAGTCCATCTCGACTCATAGGGAAGACAGAGTAGAACTGCCCCACAGGGTTTTCTAGGCTGTAATCTTATGGGAGCAGATCACCTGGCCTTTCTCCTATGGAGGTTCTGGGTAGGTTCAAATCACCAACCCTTTAATTAGTAGCCGAGTGCTTATCCCTTGTGCCATCAAGGCTCCTTGGGGTGATGACTGGAGATTCAGAATTCTACTCTTAAGTGCCTCCTCCTGTTCTTGGGTCTGCCGTCTTCGTCTTCTGGTCTCGTGTTCATTACCACCATTTCTTTTGCCTTTCTGATATCAGCCTTTCAAAAGCCTCATCTGTCCACTTGATTATGTCCAGGCTGCTACTCCCTGGCTCAGGAACTCAGATAACACTAGTCCTTTACTCAAGCTTGCTCTTCACCAGGTCCTCCTTGCTGGTCTGAATTGGGTTCAGAAAAGCAATTATTTTCACTTTATATACTCCTTGGATGTTACAATAAACAGGCAATAAAGCATCCAAAGAGCAGATATTTTGAGCACCTATTGTACACGGGGGCCCTGGTGGTGCAGTGGTTAAGAGCTCAGCTGCTAACCAAAAGGTCAGCAGTTTGAATCCACCAGCCACTCCTTGGAAACCCCATAGGGCAGTTCTACTCTGTCCTGTAGGGTGGCTATAAGTCGGAATGGATTCGACGGCAATGGGTTTGGTTTATTATACACCAGATACTGTTCTCAGTTCTTAGGAATATACTTATTAGTTAAGAAGCCAAATCCCCTGCCCTCGAGGAGCTTGCATTCCAGTAGATGCATCATCCATTTCTTAGATGCTCTGTGTTTACCCTAGATGACCTCTTCAAGATGCACAATCAGATCCACTCAGACTATACTTTTCTTGTTGTAATCAGCTGCTCTCCAGTAGGCCCCCAACTCATGGAGACCTCATGCACAGTGAAACAAAATGCTGCCGGTTCTTCACTATCCCCATAATAAGTTGTGGATCAGATCATTGTGATCCATAGGGTTTTCATTGGCTGATTTTCGGCAGTAGATCGCCAGACCTTTCTTCCTAGTCCATCTTAGTCTGGAAGCTCCAGTGAAACCTGATCAGCATCACAACAACACACAAGCCTCCACTGACAGATGGGTGGTGGCTGCACAAGAGGTGCATTGACTGTGAATGGAACCTGGGTTTCTAAGTCTTCCCAGAAGCTCTGGGGCTGCAGGGAGTCTGTGGGTACTTATGAAATAACAGAGCCACCAGGTCAACAGAATTCAGACCACCTGCATCCCCTGTCTCCCTATGCCATTTCCACTTTCATGATCAAGAAGCCATTACTAGTGTAAGCTACAGCTTTACCCATGGAAGAGAGAGAGAGTTATGCCCTTTCAAACCTCAGCTCTTGGTTGCATCTGCTAGGTCCCACTTCGAAACGTGAATCCTCTGCTTTCTTCTTAAAAGATCAAGATCAGACATCCCAGCTACTGGGGGACCTCACGTCAACAGCAATAACTCATCACAGAAAAGTAGAAGGTCTAGGAACTAGCTACTCCAGTTTGTCTGGGATTTTCCCACTTTTAGCACTGAAAGTCCCATGTCCTGGGAAACACCCCAGTCCTGGGAAAATAGTCCACAGTTGGTTGGTCATCCTAACCCTGTTCCACTTAATCATTTCATTCTGATATTATTAGGCTCTTGCTCCTTCTGTCATGAGTGGAAGAAATCTAGGGTAAAGGTCAAAATAAAGTCAGGGTTTCATATCAGGACAAATCCATGTCTATTCCCTGGAGGGAACTTAGCAGAGCTGTGCCTAAGTCTCCTCAAATATTTCTTAATACTTACTTCTAAGTTTTTTTTTGTTTGTTTGTTTTTTTAACGCTCATCTCTATCTTCTCATTCTAAAGATTCTCAGTCCTCAGTAAGAATGACATGCATATATGACTCACTGGGATGTATATACACTTACTTTGAACAAAATGCTTTGAGACCAAAGTTTCTGACACTAGAAGAATTTGAATATGAATATTATTAAATCCTAGAATTACACACAGTTGATTTTCTCACTGTCTTTGGGAAGAGATTCAAAAGTGAGAAAGACAAATTATGTGTAAATAAGAATTCCCTTAAATTGTCATATCAAGAAAGGCCACACTTGTCCTCAGCTCATCAGCAATTTAGAAGGAATGGTTTAAATATTAATTTGCCAAGTCTGTTGCTTTGCATTTTATCCAGACAATCAGACCAATTACAGTAATGAAGGTAATCAACATCCAGGAAGACCTGACAGCAGAGGTGTGCTCGGTCCACAACAGATACCTAGGCAGGGAAGTCACTGGCATGTGATTACACCTTTTGTCATATTATGGTAACAAACTGTCTGTTACCATGGTGTTTTTAGAAAAAAAAAAAAAAAGGAATATGTCAAAGAAAATGAATTTTAAGAAGGAATGTGTATTATGAGCCCACTAGCCCCACTAACTGGGGAGTCTCTGGGTAGTGCAAACAGTTGAGCACTCAGCTACTAACCAAAAGTTTGGTGGTTTGAATCCACCCAGAGGGGCCTTGGAAGGAAGGCCTACTGCTCTCCTTCCAAAAGGTCAAAGCCAGTGAAAACCTTCTGGAGCAGTTCTACTCTGACACACACGAGGTCGCCATGAGTCAGAGTCAGAATCAGCTCAGCAGCAACTGGTAACTTCCACTACTTGACAATGTGTGCAGTTGATTTCTCTAGAATACTGATTCTCAAGTTTTAACAGGAATCAGAATCACCTTCAAGGGCTTGTTTAAAGGCAGGTTGCTGGGCCCACTCCCAGAGTATCTGTTTTTTTAGCACTGGAATAAACCAAAAAACCCCAAATCCATTGTCCAATAGGGTTTGCAAGGAGTGGCTGGTGGATTTGAACTGCTGACCTTTCCGTTAGTAGCTGAGCTGTTAACCACTGTGCCACGAGGGCTCCAGTACTGGAATAGAACCTGAGAATTTGCATTTCCAGAAAGTTCCCATTGCTGATCCTGCTCAGTAGGGATCATACTTTAAGAACGTTGCTCTAGAAAGTTCCTAGGCAGTAGGTGGGATAGAAAATAGGAGGTAATTCCCTCATCAAGTTGAGGAGTCTGTTGCCTGATTAGGGCCATGCCCTGGAGCAGTTGAACCAATGAAACGTACTCCAAGTCAGAAAGAGAGAGAAAGTTTATTTAGGAGATGGACACCAATGGGAAATCTGACAGCAATGCAGCCTGTCTCTATGGAGCCCCAAAAGGCAATTTTACATAAGAGTTTATACATGATTTTTACAAAGGTTAGAAGTGTCTTTGTAGCCCACAGATGGAGTTAGTCATTACAAGATAATTACGAGAGACTCTTTATTAGCCTAAAGAGATACATGCTGGACATCTCCTTATTAGGCTAAAGAAATACTTGCCAGATATCTGGGCTCTGATCTTCCTGTGGGAGGTCGTAAGTCACAGGTGGCCAGACAGAGCAAAACAAAGTCATTAACAAAGGTGTGCAGAAAGGAGAAGGCAGGCAAAAAAAGAAAAAAAACAGTATAGGTTCATCATGGCGTTAGTTACGTCAAACTTTCAGTGGCCCATTTTGAAAAGGAGAGAAAATGCTGGGGAGTATTAGGGTCACAGGTCTCATATTAAATAAGTGCATGTCTATCTCCATGGAAGATATACTTACTACTTATTACTACATAATACTTATTAATGCAGAATTTTACTCATCTGTTGAAAGCAAGGCCAAGAGGATTACCCCAACTCTGAGTGCTGATAGGCAGAGTGAGAATTATATGATAAAGCAAATACAGCGAAATGTAAATTGTCGAATTTAGGTGGCACATATATGGGCTTTCATTGTATAATTTTTCAACTTTTTTATGTTTCAAAATATTATTTAAAAAAAATCAATAACTACTCCGGCAAGATGGCGGTCAAGGCAGAAGCACCACGCCGTCCCTCCACAACAAAGATCCGAAAAACTAAGCTAAACAGAGAATCAACAATCCTGAAACCCTAGAACATCAAATGAAGAGATAAAGAACTCAGCCGAACACCAAACGGA
>NW_004443937.1:7412783-7427499 GCF_000243295.1 Trichechus manatus latirostris
CTTCACCTGAAGTACAATAAAATATTTAAAAAAAAAAAAAATCAATACCAAAAAGCCAACTTCCAATGTACTATTCTTTAATAACATTTGGAATTACATGAGAAAGCCTTAATTTTTAATGAATTACACTTTCCCCAGTATATGTTTTCTAAATTTTATTTATTTTGTTATTGTTGTTGAGAATATACACAGCAAAATGTACTCCAATTCAACGGTTACTACATGTACAATTTAGTGACATTAATTACATTCTTTAAGTTGTGCAATCATTCTCACCTTACTTTTCTGAGTTGTTCCTTCCTGATTAACATAAACTCATGCTCCCAAGGTTTCTATATAATCTTTTGGGTTGCTGTTGTCAATTTTATCCCATATAGAGATAGTTCTTAAAAGAGCATAACGCTCAAGGCAGACCTTTTTTACTAGTTAAGCTAAACTATTACTCAGTTTTAAGATGACTTTAGGGGATATTTTTGGTTTAAGGTTTAAAGAGTATCTCAGGACAATAGTTTCAGGAGTTCATCCACCCCCCGCCCCATGGCTCCAGAAAGTCTAGAGTCCATGATAATTTGAAATTGTCTACATTTTTCCCCTTTTGATCAGAATTCTTTGATGGAATTTTTTATCAAAATGTTCAGTAATTGAAGCCAGGCACCATCCAGTTCTTTTGATCTCATGGCAAAGGAGGCAGTTGTACATGGAGGCTATTAGCCACATATTCCATATCCTCCTCCTGTTCCTGACCCTCCTTCCTCCTCTGTTGCTCCAAGTGAATAGAGACCAATTGTTGTGCCTTGGATGGCCACTTGCAAGCTTTTAAGACCCCAGGCACTGTGCAATGAACGAGCAGGTAGAATAGAAGCACTAAACATATTATTAAGCCAATTAACTGGGATGTCGCATGAAACCATGACCCTATACCTCCAAACCAAGGAATCAAATCCCATGGGGTGTTTGATTGTACATAAGCAACCTCAGCAGCTACCCCCTTTTTTTTTTGTCATTGTTATAAACATATTTATCACACAACTTTTGCCAATTCAGCTTTTTAAAAGTGTACAACTTATTGACAGCAATTACAATAATCAGCTGTGCAACCCTACCCTCAATCAACGTGATTTTTCCATCACCATTAACCTCCCTTTTCTCCCTCCCTCACGCCCCTGGTAACCACTAATAAACTTTGGTCTCTGTATATTTGCTTTTTCTTGTCTTTTTATGTAAGTGAAGTCATACAATATTTGTCCTTTTGTGACTGGCTTATTTCACTCAGCATGTCTTCAAGCTTAATACATACTGTAGCATTTATCAAGACTTCATTTCTCCTACTGGCTGAGTTGTATTCCCCTGAATGTATGTACCATATTTTGTTTACCCATTCATCTGTTGATGGGCATTTAAGTTGTTTCCACCTTTTGCCCATTGTGAATAGTGCTGCAATGAACATTGGTGTACAAGTCTCTGCTTGAGTCTCTGCTTTCAAGTTTTTTGAGTATATACCTTGAAGTGAAATTGCTGGGTCATATGGTAGTTCTATTTTTAGTTTTTTGAGGAACTGCCGTGACTCAACTCTCTTATCTAAAATGGGGAGAAAGCACACATCTATTGAAAGAGGCCATTAAAATAATTAAATAAAATATTCCAAATGAGAAGACAGGCACAGTTTACTCAGAGGTTTGCAGATCCTGATTCTCTATCATTTGAATTGTAGGAAGGTTGGGATGGTAGAAAACATTGCACTGAATAAAATTTAAGATGAAACTCAACACTCTGATTCATTTCTTCTGTGAATATGGACACAGGCATTTTCACATTCCACACAGATTTGGAGTAGTAGGAAGGAGGGCGAAGGGAAAGATAGGGCTAGGTGGGAAGAAGTAGTCCTTGTTTTAGGCTGGGTTCTCTAGAGGAGAAAACCAGTGAAACATATGTATAAGTATATGTAAAAACCCATTACCATCGAGTTGATTTTGACTCATAGTGACCCTATAGGACAGAGTAGAACTGCCCCATAGGGTTTCCAAGGAGTGGCTGGTGGATTTGAGCTGATGACCTTACGGTTAGCAGTCAAGCTCTTAACCATGCACCACTAATATATGAGATTATCAGATCACAAAACGGAGAGCAATCACACGATACTGAAACGCATGACCTAGCCAAGCTGACACACATTTATGAAAGACAATTCAATCCATAACAACTACTAACCTACAGGTTGGAAGTAAAAACCTACCCAGTGGCACCGTGGAAAAAAAGTCTGTCAATCTCCATCTGTAAAGATTACAGCCAACTACTTAAGGGAATGGGGGGAGAAGGAAAAGGAGAAATAAAATGTACCAGGAAAACATGAACATGACGAAGAAGGAGGAGGAAGGAAAGAGAGGGACATTAGGAGGGATCGGCATCATTACCTACCTCTCCTGCGTGCCCTGAATATCTGGATTTGTGTCTTTGACTGCCATGAGTGACTTTCTTGGAAAGAGGAGCCACACCTCACATGATGTGCAGTCCGTAACTCCAGACCACTATGACCACGAGATCATCGTTCAACCATGGACACAGGGTGAACTGAACCAGAAATTTGTATCAATTAATAAGCCAAGTCAGTGTACAGAGGAAGTACAGGCTCTGGAGGGAATTTTTTATAGCTCCTTTAATTATCTCCTTTTGTTTAACAAATAAAGTGAAGCTACAAAAAAAAAAAAAAAAAAAAAAAAAAAAAAAAAAAAAAAAAAAAAAAAAAAAAAAAAAAAAAGATTACAGCCAAGAAAACCCTATGGAGCAGTTCTACTCTGTAACACGTGGGGTTGCCATGAGTCAGAATCAACTTGTAAACAACAGGTCTGGGGGTTGTTTTTTGGTTATTGTTTGTTTGGTTATGACAGCAATATAAATACACATGCTTTACAAAAGGAGCAAGCGCATGGAGTCATGAGAGAGCACGGTGTGACTCCAAGCACAGTGGGTATTTGAGGAATTGCTGGGGATAAGATGGAAAGGGGGGCAGCAGCTTAGTAGAAGTTATGCAAAATGTAGCCATGCTGTAAGCAAAGGGGAGACTTGGAAAGCTTTTGAGTAGAGGAATGGCAGCTTTGATTTGGAAGCAGTAGGTTCAAAATTCATAAATGCACTCAAATTTATAAATACCAAAGGCCTTGTTGCTGTCAAAGTAATCACCACAGGAAGTTTATGTTTTGATTCAAATGAGGTTGCCATGGTTCTGAATATCGAGGAAATTTTTCTCTGGGGTCTTATTTCAGAGCCAATTTTAGTACACAGTTTTACATGTCCAAACACAAAACATTCGAATTTTTCATTCACCTCCTATGATGACCTCACTTGTCTTATCAAAGACCTCCATATAACTAAATACAAACAATATTCTTTAAGGCTCTGATTTGAACTTTCAGATACATTTATCTATACTGTCCAGTCCCTTTTCAAAATACCGTTCTCTTAGCTTCTGTGATATAATAATTTAAAAACAAAAAACAAAAAAACCCAAAAAACCCAAATCCATTTCCTTCAAGTTGATTCCAACTCATAGCGGCCCTACAGGACAGAGTAGAACTGCCCCATAGGGTTTCCAAGAAGCGGCTGGTGGATTTGAACCACTGACCTTTTTGTTTAGCAGCCATAGCATGCCATAGCTCTTAACTACTGTGCCCCCAGGGCTCCAAATAGTCTCCTGGATTTTCTCCTATCTCTCTGGTTGATCTTCTCTGATTTCTTTATAAATTCATTTTCTTTTACCTTCTACCCAGCCAATATATAAAAAGAGCACTCTGCAGCCAAAATGTAAAAATTCCATCAAGCTCTGGGCTAACAATCTCTCCTCTCCTTCTCTATAAAACAAACAGAAGACAAACCTGTTGCCGTTGAGTAGATTCCAACTCATGGTCATCCCACTTTACAGAGTAAAACTGCTCCATAGGGTTTTCTTGGCTGTAGTCTTTATGGAAGCAGTTTACCAGGCTTACTTCAATGGAGCTGCTGGCTGCATTCAAACTGCCAACCTTTAGGTTAGCGGCCCATCTCAAATAGCTTACACCACTCAGGGACCTTCCTCAATCTATAGCCCTAAATTGTATTACCCATTATCATCTATTTGCAGATGACTCACAAATTTTTTCTCTCTAACTGAGACCTCTCCTTTGAGGTTCAGAACTAATACATATAAATACATATGTCATATTTCTTCTTAGATCTCTCAAAGATATCTCAACCTCAATATGTCCAGAACTGAACTCATCAATATCATGCCCAAACTTGGTCTTCCTTCAATATTCACTCTCCCTGTGACTGGTGCCAATATCCACAAGACAGGAGTCCAGCATCATTCCTGGTATCTTTCTCTTCTTCATCCCTCATATCCAATTCCAGACTTTCACTTCTGCCTGAGGTCCTGCTAACAGCTAAATTCAAACCTTCCTTGCATGAAAAGCAAGCATCACATGGCATAGAGAGTGATGAAGGAAGGAGGAGTCATGAGCCATTTTGAATGACAGCCTTTTACTGCTGCAGATATTAGAAATATGACTCAAATAAAGAATCTCATGTAGGGGCTGGAAGTATGGACATAAGATCTATTTGTCACCTCAGTCATCAACCCTCAAGTTGACTTCTTTGGCTTCACTCAATGTCTCAGATTTTGCAGTCATTAGAGCCACTAGAGGTCTCTGTAGTCATAATAAAACACTCAGGGAGCTCTATAAGAATCATGAGCATCACAACCTTTGACCCTACTTTCATTAGTGTATAAAATATCTCTTTAATTAAGAGTAACGAAACTCTTAGTTAAGTGGCATGTGATCAGCATCGCCATGTTCAACCTTTAGTCATCTCGGAGGAGCCACGCAGAAGTTAGAAGACAAGGCCTGTGCTGTTGAATAGAGGTGCATTTTAGAGCCATCAAATAAAACCCAATACATTATTTCAGTAAAGACTCATCTTTACATAAAAATAAAAAAACTACTACCTGCCTTACTAATTAGGTTTAGCTCTGAACATCATCTAATTGTTTCTAACAATTGATCCACTCCCTAAGACTCATAACTACCAAATGGTTAAGCATAAATAGTGTCTTGCTTGTTGTTGTTAGGTGCCATCAAATTGGTTCCAACTCACAGTGACCCTATGTACAACAGAATGAAACACTGCCTGGTCCTGCGCCAACCTCACAATCATTGCTGTGTTTGAGCCTATTGTTGCAGCCACGGTGTCAATCCATCTCATTAAGGGTCTTCCTCTTTTTCACTGACGCTTTACTTTACCAAGCACAATGTGCTTCTCCAGGTATTGGTCCCTCCTGACAATGTATCCAAAGTAGGTGAGAAAATGTCTTGCCATCCTCCCTTCTAAGGAGCATTCTGGCTGTAGTTCTTCTAAGACAGATTTGTTTGTTCTTCTGGTAGTCCATGGTATATTCAATATTCTTCACCAACACCTAATTCAAATGCCTCCATTCTTCAGTCTTCCTTATTCACTGCCCAGCTTTCACATGCATATGAGGTGATTGAAAATAACATGGCTTGGGTCAGAGGCTTGATAGAAAACCCAATTGTATAATTGGTACCTTAACAGCCAAAAGATGTGCAGAACCATGCAGATTTTAGCAGACATCCCCACTCAAATATCACTTTCCAGCTCACTGAGTGTGTTAGTATATTACACTCAAAACATGGAGCCACACTTTAAGGGAAATTAAGTACAAGAGCATCTGTTTGGAGGGATATGGCAAAGAAGATTAATGAGCAGATCATCTGAAGAACAGCTGAAAGACCAGCAGACTTGTTTCTTAAAAAACAGAAGATTAAAGGGGATGTAGCTCAAGGGTAAGGAGCCCTGGTGGCACAGTGGTTAAAGTGCTCAGCTGCTAATCAAAAGGTCAGCAGTTTGAACCCACTAGCCTCTCTGTTGCAGAAAGATGTGGCAGTCTGCTTCCATAAAAATTACAGCCTTGGAAATCCTATGGAGCAGTTCTTCTCTGTCCTATAGGGTCTCTATGAGTTAGAATCAACTCAGTGGCAGTGGGTTTGGTTTCGGTTTGGGTTAGCTCAAGGGTGGACCTGCACTGAACTCTTTTTCAAGGGCTAAAGTGGAAGAATTAAGAAAAATGAATTGCAACCATAAGAGAACAGAAGGAAGGATTGCTGATTGGTATATGTGAAAAGGGAGAGGATTGCCTTGGGAAGAAGCCATCCCTCAATAATTAGCTGTGTTCAAGTTTGTCAGAAGAATACTTAATTTATTCTAACAGACCCTCAGAAAATATTTACTGATTGCCTACTACGTAACAGTACATAAGACAGCTATGAATGTATGAAATGGGAGCTTGCGCTAGATGATTCTCAAGCTCCCTCCTTAAACTGAGTTCCTATAAATCTGTATCCCTAGTATAAGGTTCAGATAACAAAATGCAAATTATGGTTCTGTAACTTTCTGCAATAGCAAACATGTGGCTTTCTTCAAAAGATACTCATTGTACTTCTCTCCTGCCAGCATATGTACCTTGAAACAAACAAACAAAAAGATGAAAAGGGATAGGAAGAGATGCACAACCTCTGGGATACCTCTTAGCCTCCTTAGTGTTAGAAAAGTACCCCCTACCCCAAACTATAAGGAGCCCTGGTGGGCTGCTAACCAAAAAGTTGACAGTTTGAACCCACCAGGAGCTCCGAAGGAGAAAAATGTGGCAGTCTCCTTCCGTAGAGATTACAGCTTGGAAACCTTATGGGCCAGTTCTAATCTGTCTTACAGGGTCTCCATGAGTCAGAATCAACTCAAGGGTGCATAAAAACCCCAAACTACAGGGACAGGATGGATCCAGGAGACTTTACAAGCTTAGAACTAGATGAGAAGATGGTAAGAGTGTGCTCCCCACCCAACGTTAAAAAGGAAGCCATCTACAAAGGTGATCCATTGGAATGATTCCGCAAGGCTTTAATCATATCAGCTGAGTATATTTTGGGTATAATGGGGCCGTCAATTCCAGTTCTTGGATTTCCTCTCAAGTTTGATATCCTAGTCACCTCATCTTTTCATGGAACCTCTTCACTCAATTTCTTTAGCGTCTGGGCCCTCTGGCAAGACATGCAGTTCTTAGCATACATTGGTTTACGTTCCTTCAGAAATAGACCCTGAGAAAATAATAAGAGGTTGTTATGGGTTGAATTGTGTCACTCAAAAAAAAAAAAAAAAGAAAAGAAACATGTTGAAGCCCTATCCCCCAGTACCTTCGAATGTGGCTGTATTTGGAACCAGGGTGTTTGCAGAAGTAATTAGTTAACATGAGGTCGTATAGAAGTAGGGTGGACCCTAATCCAATATGACTTGTGTCCTCATAAAAAGAAGAGAAGAGACATAGTGACAGTAAGACACCAAGGGAAGGCAGCTGTGTGAAGAAAGGGCCATGACTGGAGTGATGCATCTACAAGACAAGGAATGCCAAGGATTTCCAAGAACCACCAGAACTTAGGAAGAGGAAAAAAGACTCCTTCCCTAATGTCTTCAGAGAGAGTGTGGCCATGATGGCACCCTGATTTCCAAGTCCTAGCCTTCAGAACTGTGAGACAATACATGTCTGTTGTTTTAAGCCATCCAGTTGGTGGTATATCATTACAGTAGCCCTACCCATTAACTCATTGCCGTCAAGTCAATTGTGACTCATAGTGACCCTACAGGACCGAGTAGAATTGTCCCGTAGGGTTTCCAAGGAGCCGTTGGTGGATTTGAAATGCTGACCTTTTGGTTAGCAGCCGTAGCTCTTAACCACTACACCACCAGGGCTCCAACAGTAGCCCTAGGAAACTGACGCATAGGGTAAGTAGTTTATTTGGGAGGTGATCCTAGGAAATACCAGTAGTGGATGGAAACATGAGAGAAGAAAGAGCAGGCAGAAAATAGAAGGTGTGTCACCAAGAAATTTACCACTGGGGGGAAAAACCAAACCACCCATTGCCGTTGAGCCAATTCCAACTCATAGCAACTCTATAGGACAGGGTAGAACTGCCTGATAGGGTTTCCAGGAGGCACCTGGTAGATTCGAACTGCCGACCTTTTGGTTAGCAGCCATAACTCTCAAGCACTTTGCCACCAGGGTTTCCCCACTGGGGGTAACTAGAGTATAATCTGGTGAACTCTGAGAACCAGTGTAGAACGCATGCTTCGAAATTATCCCACAGAGAAGCAAGGTGGGATAATGTTAGGAGGCATTAATTCTCTGGTACTTCTGTCTGCCATGCACAGAAGTAGAATGGTCTCTGTCACTAGAAAGATCCCTCAGACAGAGATGCAAATGCTGGCAATTGCTGTCAGCCAGAGTACCCTACAACACAGGAACCCAAGACACATGGGCAGAGAAGCAATACTGTCTGCTACAGGATGCTACATTTAAAGCTGACAATCTTACCTGTCATCATTTTAGCTGGTTTACAAAGGTGATTTTATGCTGTAACGGTGTACTACTACTACAAATAATTTTCTGCTTTATAATCCATGCTGATAAACTATTGCCACAACATTGTAGAAAATGAAGGCAATACAATTGTTGAGGATAATGAAAATAAAACAAGAAAGAAAATGTGAGAGAGGACTTCAAAGACTGAGATTTCTCCACCACACTGACTTACACACGTCTTTTCATAGTACCCTTTCAGCTAGAAAATACTGAAATTCTTATTTTAGTCATCTGTAGATAGGGTGGAAACCGTGCTGGTGCAGTGGTTAAGAGTTAGGCTGCTAACCAAAAGGTCAGCAGTTTGAATCCACCAGGTGCTCCTTGGAAACCCCATGGGGCAGTTCTACCCTGTCCTACAGGGTTGCTGTGAGTTGGAATTGACTTGATGGCAAGGGGTTTGGTTTTTTTGGTTTGACAGATAGGTCACTTGGACTTTAATTCTTGTGATGTAGTTGATTCTCGTTATTCATGGTATTTATGTTCTTTAAAGTCACCGCAAGCACTGAATTAGCAAATATGTAGCCACTGCTTCTAGGAGAAATACAGGATTAGGTTCCTGTGAGCCAGAGACCCATGGGCACATGGTCCCAACTTTTTCGTCAACAGATCAATATGTAAACTTGTTTTATGTGTGTTTCTGTTTAAAGACTTTTTGTTTAATATGTATTGTTGATTTATTAACATTGAACTCATGGCCAACAGCACTATAACTCATGCCTGAATGAAGCTTATCTGATATATGTATTTTCTCTTTAAGGCACATCTTCCCTTTTTGCTCTTAGGAACACTAGATAGCAGTTCAGTGCTACACTTGAGGGTCACTTTAAACAGCGAAATTACTAACAAAAAAGCACAAAAATGTGAAAAACGTGGCATTAAATGGATCGGGAAAAGGACATTTGCCTGCAGTATGAGAGCTGAAACAAGACAGCAGAGTGTCGCCTTGTTCGATCTTACCTGGAAAAGAGCACATCGGGCGACTCAAGTTTTTTGTCACTCTGCATGTCTGCGAATAATCATGAAAAGCTCATGAGTATTGATTTTGGGGTTACAAATAAATTTTAGGGAGAAGGCAAATTCACAAATAGGAAATGAGTGAATAATAATTGCAGAATCGGAGACTTATCAAGCAGTTACTTGCTTTGGATTTATTGATACAGATAGCTGAGTGCAACAACAACTAAAATGCATATGGGGACAAGCAGGAATGTCCAATGAGCAATCCAGCTTCTCTCTCTGGGTTGCTTAGCAAAAAGCTTCCTGGGACATGGGCTCCCCCACCTCACCTGGAGGGGCCACAGCCAAAACCAACTTCCCACAGGATCATGGCCCCTCAAGAAACCATCTTGCTTTTCTGAGCCTGCCTGCTGTAGGACATTTTGGGCCAGGTTTTCAGCTGCTAGGCAGCTGGTAAGTTTCCTAGCTCTCACCTTGACATCTGATGCCTTGTCTTAGGCTGTCTGGAGCCTGAGCAGTTTGGCTGCCTCTGGCGTTTTGAGACACCTCTCATTCTTGGTCCATTAAAGGAGAAACCAGCAGGGGGCAGGGTCCTTCTGTTTTCACACAGCCACATGATGCAACCAGCTGTACTCTGGCCCAACACACCTCTCCCAAGGATGCTGAGGGGCCAGAAGCCCACACAAATGATCAGCCCTCTGCCCAGAGTCCAGCCCATACCAAGTGACTCTCACAGGTGTTCACTCCAAGTCTATTCGCACGACAAGGAAAAAGAAAATGTTACAAATAAAACTCCAGATGAATTCACAATCAATTAAGTTAAGGAAAAAGACTCAGCACTCCAAAATCAATTAGCTGGGAAGGCAAGAATATATAAATAAAACTGCAACTCAATCTGTTGTTCCAATATACACGGTGTAGGTGGGAGAGGCACAGCAAGAAAGGATACATCAAAATGAAGAGTCTAGAACTTGACACCTGCAAGCAGTGTGAGTTTGTTACGTCCTCACTGTTTGCTTAGTTGCAAGGAGGCTGCGGAGGCACTTTTGAGAACTGGGACTGAGCCCAGGTTTGTCCTTGGCCCTCCACCAGGAAAACCCAACTCACAGCAGAAATGGCCGCGTGCACTGCCGCCACCAACCAAGATGGACAAGTGGCCACATCTGCTGTGGCGTTTTCTTCACATCATTTTGTCCCCAAAGTTAAAAGAACTTTTGCAGCTGTATTTTCTTTCTATTTAAGTATTTCCCTCCATGGGTAGCTAGCTGTCCTAACTAAAATACAGTAACTAGTCAGGATAAGAAAGAAGGCTAGAAAGAACAATTTATTTAACACTCATCTACCAAGCACCTGTCTCTGCCAGGCACTGGGGATATGACAATAACAGAGGCATGTCATTTACCCCAGAGGAGCTCAGAGCATGGGGGGAGATGTGAGTGAAGGAGGGGAAAACAGGTATCCATAGACAGATAGACAGTGAAAACACAAGTATCTAGAAACAGATAGTGAAAACAGCAAAGATTGACAGGGCTTTGTCCTTAGCATGGTGCCAGGTACTTATATGTTCTACATTTTGTTTAATCCTCACAACAACCCTGCAGGTAGAAAATATTATTCTAATTTCACTGATTAAAAAAAACCCACAGAGGAGGCGTGGTCAACATGGCAGAGGAGTTAGACACTTCCTATATCCCTCTTACAACAAAGACCTGGAAAAACAAGTGATTTAATTCTATGTTAACATCTGGCAGACCTGAACAAGGCAAGGTTAAGAATTTCATCTGAGTCATATGGGAGTGGAAGACCGTTTGGAAGAGGTGAGAAGGGCTAGAGCTGCTGCGGAGAAAGTACAGAGCCGCAGCCACACCAGTCCGCGGTGAAGCAGGCAAACAGCTGCGCTGTGAACGTGCTTGGGAAGCAGTTTCCACATCGAGAGAGCCCCGGCAGCAGAGATTCTGCTTGGACACTCCGAACCAGTGAAGAGCAGCTCCCAAGAGGCTAGGATAAGTACATGCGTGCACCCTTTCGCAGAGATTTAAAAAAAAAAAATCCCTTTGGGAAAAACCTCTCTCCCTTTTACCTCCTCCTTCTATTCTCTGCACCGGATTTGGGAAACACCTCTTTCCCTTTTACCTCCTCCCTCCGTGCTCTGCACCAGGAGTCGGCTGGGCCAGAAGTAGATCCCAAAAGGCTCCCTGACCCATTCTTCTGGCCTTGGAGAGGGAACAAATAGGCTGCTGGTTCCCCTAGGCCAGGAACACAGGGTCAGCACAGCTCCTTTGCTGGCCACAGAAATCAGGGGTCCGTAGACTCTGAGTGCCTTACACCCCTGTATAGACTTGTGGGGACCCCCCTCAACAGCATTAGCCCTCACTGCCACAGTACAACAGGGCAAACATCTGAAGCTTAACTTCAACTGCTTCAGCCTGTGACACTTGAAACAGCCCTGCCCCTCAAGTAGGCACTTTTATTGATCTGCAGCAGGGTCTTGAGGACAGAAGGTAGCTCCTAAAGTGCCTAGTCACCTGCTACAGTAGTTCAAGAGAAAGTGGTGCCCTCGAGTCTTTACAGCCAACAGAGTGGGGTGCTCTTAGCCCGGCTGCAAAACTCACCTATCTACTCACCCTAGAGAATAGGGAAACGCTTTCCTTTCAGACTCTCAGGGACAGCCATCAGCCCCCTGCCTGGCTCAGCGTGTGATCCCTTACCACAGCCAGAGTCCAGTATCTGCACCAATCACCCATGCCTCTCTAGGACTGGGGGGTGAGACCCTGCATCACACACTTGGTGACCGACTGCCTAAACACCTGAGCTGATCCCATATAGGAAAATTTAATGGACTCCGGTGTGCACATACTTAGTTACAGAACTAACTACCTGGTGACAGGACACTAGAGATCAAAAGGTGTCAAAAATCAAACTAGTGCATATAAGCAGCCTCTTTGGGCATGTCAAAACAAAACAAAATAAGAAGCTAGGGCTCACTAAGCAAACACAAAATTGTACTAAATTATTGATGGCTTGGAGACAATAGTCAATATCAAGTCACATAAACAGGCAGTCCATGATGGCTTCGGTAAGCTTCCAAAATAAAGAATCAATAAATTCTCTGGAGGAAGAAAGCTTCTTGGAATTACCAGAGGCAGAATACAAAAGATTAATATACAGAACTCTTCTAGAAATAAGAAAGGAAATTCGACAGAATGCAGAAATAGCCAGGCAACATACAGACACAGTAGTAGCGGAACTTAAAAAAGTTATTCAAGAACATAATGACAAATTTAATAGGCTGCAAGAATCCATAGAGAGACAGCAATCAGAAATCCAGAAGATCAACAATAAAATTTCAGAATTAGACAACTCAATAGAAAGTCATAGGAGCAGAATTGAGGCAGCAGAAGTTAGAATTAGCGACATTGAAGATAAAGCTCTTGACGCCAACTTATTTGAGGAAAAATCAGATAAAAGAATTAAAAAGAATGAAGAAACTCTAAGAGTCATGTGGGACTCTATCAAGAGAAATAACCTATGAGTGACTGGAGTACCAGAACGGGGGGGATAACAGAAAATACAGAGAAAATTGTTGAAGATTTGTTGGCAGAAAACTTCCCTGATATCATGAAAGATGAGAAGATATCTATCTAAGAAGATATCTATCGAAGATGCTCATGGAACCCCACATAAGGTAGATCCAAAAGAAAGTCACCAAGACATATTATAATCAAACTTACCAAAACCAAAGATAAAGAGAGAATTTTAAGAGCAGCTAGCGATAAAATAAAAGTCATCTACAAAGGAGAGTCAATTAGAATAAGCTCGGACTACTTATCAGAAACCATGCAAGCTAGAAGGCAATGGGATGACATATTTAAAGCCTTGAAGGAAAATAGCTGTCAGCCAAGAGTTATATATCCAGCAAAACTGTCTCTCAAATATGATGGCGATATTAGGGCATTTCCAGATAAACAGAAGTTCAGGGAATTTGCAAAAAACAAACCAAAATTACAAGAAATACTACGGTTAGATAATCAATAACACCAGCTAACAACGCAAGACTAGAATACAGGACAGAGCAACCAGATATTGACTCAGATAAGGAAATCAAAATTACATCAAAGCTAAAACATTAAAAATAGGGAAACAGATACCAATATGTAAAAAAAAAAAAGGATAATATTAAAACAAAAAAAGAGGGACTTAAAAAATAGAGACATTGATTTTCTATATAGAGGGGAAGTTAAGGCGATATACAGTAATAAAACACTGGTAAAAACTTAGAAAATTAGGGGTAAATATTAAGGTAACCACAAAGGAATCTAACAATCCTACAAATCAAAATAAAAAAGTAGGAAAACATAAAGACCCAACAAACACAAAATCTACAACAAAGAAAAAGATGAAAAATAAATAAGTAAAAATGACTCAGCACAGAAAATTGAGGAGAATAAAGAAACTGTGAACAATACACAAAAAGAGATACCAGGATGACAGCACTAACCTCATACCTATCAATAATTACGCTGAATGTAAATGGACTTAATGCACCAATAAAGAGACGGAGAGTGGCAGATTGGATAAAAACGCATGATCCATCTATATGCTGCCTACAAGAGACGCACCTTAGACTTACAGACATAAACATGCTAAAACTCAAAGGATGGAAAAAATATATCAAGCAAACAACACTCAAAAAAGAGCAGGAGTGGTAATATTAATCTCTGACAAAATAGCTTTTAAAGTAAAATCCACCACAAAAGATAAGGAAGGGCACTATATAATGATTAAAGGGTCAATACACCGAGGACATAACTATAATAAATATTTATGCACCCAACAACAGGGCTCCAAAATACATAAAACAAACTCAAACAGCTCTGAAGAGAGAGATAGACAGCTCCACAATAGTAGTAGGAGACTTCAACACGCCACTTTCTGTGAAGGACAGAACATCCGGAAAGAAGCTTAACAAAGACATACAGGAGCTAAATGTTACACTCAACCAACTTGATCTCATAGACATATACTGAACTCTGCACCCAACAGCAGCCAAGTATACTTTTTTCCCAATGCATATGGAACATTCTCCAGAATAGACCACATATTAGGCCATAAAGCAAGCCTTACCAAAATCCAAAACATCAAAATACTACAAAGCATCTTTTCTGACCATAAAGCCATAAAAGTGGAAATAAACAACACAAAAAGCAAGGAAAAAAAATCAAACACATGGAAACTGAACAACACCTTGCTCAAAAACTACCAGGTTATGGAAGAAATTAAGGATGGAATAAAGAAATTCAT
>NW_004443937.1:7427599-7463014 GCF_000243295.1 Trichechus manatus latirostris
CTGGAAGATAAATTATCACTAAACATGGTAAGCACTGTAATAGAGGTGTAACATTTATTACAAAGGTATGCATACACACTTGGACAGACAGACTGGAGTAGTTATCTGTTCCCTGGCAGAGTCTGAAAAACTTACCAGTGTAGATGAAATAAGAGTTGGAGGTGTCATGGGGGAGAAGGCATGCATTAGGTGGAAAAGCAGGGAAATATTTACAGGGAAGAGGGAATAGCAGGTGCAAAGCCAGGAAGTCATGAGAAGTCATGGTGTGATTTGGGAACAATGAAAAATTAGATGACATGGAATTTCAGGCAGCAGATAGAGAAATAAACTGGGGCTAGATTATTGAGGGGCTTATATGCACAGCTACAGAAATGAGATTAGCTTTTGTAAACAGTGGGGATGCTAAAGGCACTTGTAGTCAGGAGTGTAACAAGGCACAGCAAGTCATCAGGGTACCCTATTGCTTATATAGGACTTATGTGGGAGAATCGTCAACAACAGGGAGATGATATCAACCATCTAGCAGTGAAGGGATGATGTCCTCCTGAATTTGAAATGAACATCCACACCATGCTATCAGTGAGCATCTGCTATGTCCTGCGCTTTGGTGCAAATGTAGAGATCTTTTTCTTCTGATGTTGTGATCTTATAACCTCCTAAAGAGATTTTACTACAACTAATAGCAGAGGACTAGCTTTTTGAAATCCTCTGCTCCTAGGAATAGTAGTACAGGCTGCAAGGCATAGTGGAAGCTATGAGGTTAAGGGCCTCAGCGGTCTGGGCTGCCATCTTGTTTCTGCACATGTATCACACCTGACATAGTCCCGTGCATGCAATGGTACTTGAAAAAATAACAACACTTCTAGGTTAAACCTCACCAATTTAGAGCATTTATGGAATATGCTGTGTAAATTAATTTAAAAAAAATAGCGAAGACAGAGGTACAATGCTCAAGAGCAGTTCTTCTCAAAGTCAGTGGCCTGGAAGAGCAGTCCTGTGAGATTCTCTGCAAAATGTTGATCATGACAATGATGAGGACGAGGGTTGTTCTGTTTATATATCGCTGTGTAATAAACTGCACACAAATGTAGTAACTTAGCATGTCAACTATTTTATTATATCTCATGGTTGTTTGGATCTATTCAGACAGGGCTCAGCTGGACAATTATTCTACTACATGTGGTGTCAACTAGGGTCACGTGGTGATATTCCATTGGCTTCTGGGCTAGTGTGTAGGGTCAAGGATGGCTTTATTCACATGCCCCATTGATGGGGATGGCTGGAGGGCTGGGCTCCACTGGGCCCCCTCCCTCTCCAAGTCATCTTAGGGTCTATCCATGTGATCCCCCCAGCAGGGCTGTTGATTTTTTTTTTTTTTTAACATGATGACTCAGGATTCCAAAAGACCAATGTGGAAACTGCAGTTTCTTAACAGCTAGGTCCAAAAGTACCATATCATCAGCAACACTTCTGCCGTATGCTATTGGTCAAAGAATTTATAGGCCAGCCTAGATCCAAAGGGTGAAAGGATAGACACAAATATTTTAAAATTCGTATTTTATTGTGGTGAAATATATATAACAAAACATTTGCTACTTCAACTTTTTTTTGTGTGTGTGGACAATTCAATGGCATTAATTACATTCACCATCACCAACCATCACCAATATCTGTTTCCAGATGTTTTCATCAAGGTTAGCAAAAACCCACTACACCTTAAGCAATAAGTCCCACTTACCCCCTCCCACCTGCCCTGGTAACCACTAATAAACTTTATTCTCTATGCATTTGCCTACTCTAGATAATTCACAGAAGTCGGGTCATACAATATTAGTCCTTTTGTGCCTGGTGTATTTCACTCAGCATAACATTTTCAAGGTTTATCCATGTCGTAGCATGTATGAGGACTTCATTTCTCTTTATTGTTGAATAACATTATATATCACATTTTTGGACACTGGGGTTGTTTTC
Source organism: Trichechus manatus latirostris (assembly GCF_000243295.1). NCBI lineage: Eukaryota > Metazoa > Chordata > Mammalia > Sirenia > Trichechidae > Trichechus > Trichechus manatus. The sequence goes on from NW_004443937.1 coordinate 7,429,571, forward strand.
TATCTTTTGGCTATTGTGAATAATGCTGCAACAAACATTGGTGTACAAGTATCTGTTTGAGTCCCTGATTTCAATTATTTGCGGTATATTACTAGGAGGGAGCCCTGGTGGTGCAGTTCGGCTGTTAACCAAAGGCTGGCAGTGGAATCCACCAGTCATTCCTTGGAAACCCTATGGGGCAGTTCTACTCTGTCCTATAGAGTCACTATGAGTCTGAATCTACTCAATAGCAATGGGTTTCGTTTGGTTTTTGTAGCTAGGACTGCAATAGCTGGGTCGTATGGTATTTCTATGTCTAACTTTTTGAGGAACTGTTGAATTGTTTTTCACAGTGGCTAGACCATTTTTCAATTCTATCAGCAATAGCTGAAGGTTCCAATTCCTCCACATTCTCCCCAAAACTTGTTTTCCCTTTTCCTGATAATATTCACGCTGGTGTGTGTGAAGTTGTATCTCACTGTGGTTTTGATTTGCATTTCCTTAATGATGAAAGCCATTGAGCATCTTTTCATGTGGTTATTGGCCATTTGTATGTCTCCTTTAAGGAGCCCTGATGGTGCAATGGTTAAGTGCTCAGCTGTTAACCAATAGGTCAGAGGTTCGGTTCCAACCCACCCAGTGGCTCCATGGGAGAAAAGACCTGGTGATCTGCCCCCATAAAGATTACAGCTTATAGGAAATCTTATGGGGTAGTTCTACTCTGTCTTATAGGGTTGCTATGAGCCAGAATCGACGCAATAGCACACAGCAACAACAACAACATCTCCTTTGGGGAAATAATCTATGCAAGTCCTTTGCCCGTTTTTGATTGAGTTGTCATTTTGGTACTGATTTGTAGCTCTTTACATATTCTGGATATTAAACCCTTATCAGATATATGGTTCCCAAGTATGTTTACCCATATTGTAGGATGTCTTTTCACTTTCTTGATAAAATCCTTCGATGCGCAAAAGTACTTAATTTCTTGAAGTCCAATTTATCTATTTTGTCTTTTGGTTCTCATGCTTTGGTTTCATATCTAAGAATCCTTTGTGGAAAAAAATAAAACTAGATGCCAAATCATAAGAATTTGTAAGAATATTATGGTTTTAATCCTTACATTTAGGTCATTGATCCACTATGACTTAGTTTTTTTTAATATAGTGTGGGTTTTAAGCCCAACTTCACCTTTTGCATGTGAGGATCCATTTATGAAACAGACTATTCTTTCCCCATTGAATGGACTTAGCACCCTTGTCAAAATCAATGGACCATACATGTATGGGTTTATTTCTGGACTCTCAATTCTATTCCATTGGTCTATGTGTCCATCAGTCTACCACTATCAGACTTCTTGATTACTGTAGGTTTATAGTACACTTTGAAATTGGGAAGTGTGATTCCTTCTACGTTGTTCTTCTTTTTCAAGGTAGCTTTGGCTATTCAGGGCTTCTTGGAATTTCGTATAAATTTGAGGATTAGCTTTTCCATTTCTGCAAAGAAAGCTGAATAGGCACACAAAAAAGGAGGAACAACAAAAGACAAAATAAATAAATCGGATTGTATCAAATTTTAAAACTTCTGTGCATCAAAGGATTGTATCAACAGAGTTAAGAGAAAACCTACAGACTAGGAGAAAATATTTGATAACCATACATATGATAAGAATTTAATATTCAGAATATATAAAGAACTACTATAGGGTCACTATGAGTTGGAACTGACTCAACGGCAATGGATTTGGTTGGGTTTTTTAATAATTTAACAAGAAAAAGACAACTCAGTTAAAAAAGGGACAAAGGACTTAAATAGATATTTCTCCAAAAAGATATACAGATGGCCAATAAGCATATGAAAAGATCCTCAATGTAATTAGTCATTAAATCAAAAAAAACCAAACTCATTGCCATCGAGTTGATTCCGACTCATAGCGACCCTACAGGACAGAGTAGAATTGCCCCACAGGGTTTTAAAGGAGCAGCTGGTGGATTCAAACTGCCGACCTTCTGGTTAGCAGCCGAGCTCTTAAGCTACTGCTGCACCACCAGAGCACTGCTAGTTAGTCATTAGGGAAATGCAAATCAAAACCACAGTGAGATACCACTGCACATCCACTAGGATTGCTATGATCAGAAAAATGGAAAATAATAAGTTTTGGTGTGAACGCAGAGAAATTGGAAGACTCGTGCATTTTATAGTGGGAATGTTAAACGATGCAGCCACTATGAAAGCAGTTTGGTGATTCCTCAAAAAGTTAAACAATTCCATTTGTAGGTATATACTCAAAAACTTGAAAGCACGGACACAAACAGACATGTACACCGATGTTCACTGAAGCACTATTCACAATGGCCAAAAGGTGGAAACAACCTATGATGAATAGATAAATAAATGTGGTACATCCATACGATGGACGATTTACTCAGCCACAAAAAGAAATGAAGACCTGCTACGTGCTACAACATAGATTAACCCTGAGAACATTGTGCTGAGTGAAGTAAGTCAGACACGAAAGGACAAATATTGTATGATCCCACTTACATAAAATATCTAGAATAGGCAAATGCATAGAGACCAAATTTTTTATGTGGTTACCAGGGGCTGGGGAGAGGGTAAAATGGGGAGTTATTCCTTAATGGGTACAGAGTTTCTGTTTGGGGTGATGAATAACATTTGGAAGTAGAAAGTGGTGATGGTTTCACAACATGGTAAATGTAATTAATGTCTCTGAATTATACACTAAAAATGGTTAACATCTGTTATATATATTTTACCAAAAAAAATTTTTTTTAAATGTTTTAAAATTTCTTGGGCTTTGGGTTATCCATATCTCTCTACCCCAATAATTAATGTTTGATTGCATCTGATTTCCATTACCAGTCTATACTGTCAGGTCTTTTTTCCTTAGGATAATCCAGTAAATATGGACCAAATGATATGGAAAAATAGAAACAAATCCACAGGGTGGGAAAAAAAGCCTCAAGATAATATATGCCATTCCATTGTTGCTCATTCAAGTAAGAAAAATTTAACATTGCTCACTGCCAGGGGACCATAACCCCAGCGGTGCACATCTTCAAATATCAAGTCATTGCTGTAAGCATTCTTTACAGTTTCTCAACCCTGGCTGAACATTGTAATAATCTTAAAAAAAAGCAATTGACTAATCTCTGGGGTGTGGGATCTGGGCTTAGGTATTTAATTTTTAAGGTCCCCTCCCATGATTCTGAGGGGCCCTGGTGGCACAATGGGTAAGCGCTCGGCTGCTAACTGAAAGGTCTGCGGTTCGAATCCACCCAGTGGCACCATGGGAGAAAAGACCTGGCAATCTGCTTCCATAAACATTACAGCCTAGGAAACCCTATGGGGCAGTTCTATTCAGCCCCATAAGGTTGATACGAGTTGGAATCGGCAAGATGGTACACAACAACAACAAGACGATTCTGATGCACAGCAAAGATTGAGATCTACTGGGTTAAAGGATCATATGAGAAATTTTAAGAAGCCACACGAAACACCTGCTTGATTTACTTTTAAAAGTAAATATGTAAATATGCCACTGTGAAGTGATTATCTTATAGGGACTAATTTTTCTTATGGGGACCAGATTTCAGTTTTAAAATGTCACTTTCTTTTGCCTAAAGGAGACAAAGTAATGTGACCATATGGTAATCCACTATATTACTAGAATAATATATGATCTTTGCAATTAGCCAAACTCATCAAAGATAGGACAAAGTAGCAAAAATAAAATCAAACCAGTTGCCATCAAGTCGATTCCTACTCAGGATGCGCCTCCAGGTGGGTTCGAACTGCCAAACTTTCAGTTAGTAACTAAACGCTTAACTCTTTATGCCACCCTGCACTCCTAGTACAAAGTACAGGACACATAAATTTTGGAGGTTGGTGAACCTTAATTCAAACCTCATCTCGGTCACGTGGGGCAAGTTCCTGTTTGAGCCTCTAGCTTCACATCAGTAGAAAGGCAATAGCAATGGTGACTGCACGGGTTGATGCTAGGAAAACTCAAAGCAGGAGTTGGCAAACTTTTGCTGTAAAGGGCCAGACAGTAATTATTTTAGGCTTTGTGAACCAGGCTGTCTCCGTTGCAACTACTCCACTTGGCCACTGTAGCGTGAAAGTAGTTACAGACAATATGCAAATGAATAAGCATGACTGAGTTCCAATGAAACTTTATTTATAATAACCAACCACAGGCCATAGTTTGCTGACCCCTGGTTTACATAGTTGTAGACAAATTGTAAGGTCAAGAAAGAGTAAGTACTGCTGCTCTTTGGGCTCATGAGGATGATAACAATGGTGATGATGATAACATTGCTGCTATTATTACCACCATCATTGTCAGAGCTGGAAATCAAGAGAGCTGGAGCCTGTTCTACTTCTGCCACTAACATAGTGTGATCTTTGGTCAAGTTGCTCCCCTTCTCTTAATATCATCTTCTAAAGGACGACATCACCAGAGTACCTCCAGCATTCCCTCCAGGTCCACGGACATCTTCTGTAAGTCAAACAATCTGTTAGAAATTCACGAAAATATGTGCCACTTTCAACTTCATAATTTGTTTTCTTTCTTCCCATGAGCAATAGCAATAAATCTGTATATTTGGGCATACTTGTCAGAAGTAAGATGGAGGAACGCCTTTCTCCTTAGACTATATATCTGGTTAAAACATTTCAGGAGCTGGTCTCCTCAGTCTTCTGCAGCTAGTTGGAATTTAACTACAGTGTAACAACTCAAAACACACCATAAGATTTGATTTTCATCATAGATTTCAACGCTGACATTAAAACTGCAAAAAGGCATAGGCATCTCCTGAAGAAGATTAGATAGATAAATAGATACGTAGATACGTACACGCACAGATGCTGTCATGTTGATTCTCACTCATGCCAACCTTATGTACAACAGAGCAAAATGTTGCCTGGTCCTTCCACATCCTCATGATTGTCAGCATGTTCAAGACCATCATTACAGCTACTGTGCCAATTCATCCCACTGAGGGTTTCCTTCACCCTCACTGGTCCTCCACTTCACCAAACAGGATAGTCTCCTCCAGTGATTAATCCCTCCTGATGACATGTCCAAAGTAAATGAGTTGTACAATGCTCTGTCGTGGTCCATAAGTTTTCATTGGCTAATTTTTGGAAGTAGGTCACCAGACCTTTCTTCCTGTCTTAGTCCAGAAGCTCTGCTGAAACCTGTCCATCATGGGTGACCCTGCTGGTATTTGACATACTGGTGGCATAGCTTCCAGCATCATGGCAATATACAAGCCACTACGGTGTAGGACAAACTGACAGATGATTAGTGGTCAAGAGGATTAGATAAAGTATATTTAAAGAAATTTAAAAGACACCCCATCTCACCATTATCCATAATAAGTTAAGACATAATGTCAGCAGCTGTGAAGTTATAACAATGAATGTAATAATGAGTTAAATTTGTTTTCAGAGCACATGCTGCTGCATATTTTTGGGAAAAATTTTTTAACTGCAGTCTACAAAAAATGGTCACTAGTTGTATATATCAGTGAATCTCAAAGAATGGTCCTTGGACCAGCTGCGTCACCATCACCTTACGAACTTACTAGAAATGCAGAATCTCAGGTCCTCACCCCAGGGTTACAGCATCAGGAACTGGGGGAGAAGCTGAGGAATCTGTGTTGTAAGAAGCCTCTAGGTGATCTTGATGGTCGCTAAAGTTTTAAAAAAAGATTAAAATCCATGCTGTAGAGTTGAATTCCAACTCATAGTGACCCTATGAGACAGAGCAGAACTGGCCCATAGGGCTTCAAAGGCTGTAGATTTTTACGGAAGTAGAGTGCAAGGTTTGAGGACCTATGATTTAAGTGACAAGTGTTACTGAAAGTGGCCTTATGCATCCAAGCAGAGTTTTATAACAGGCAATTTGTTTTCCCATGCATTATTCCTCTTCCCTTCTTTGGGTAAGCATACCTTGGTTTTCCTTTGGGTAACCTCCCTTCCCCCATGACATCAAAGTGTGTCCATCAAAGTCCTCTGACCTCTTGTAGCCCAGGGGTAAGCGTGTAACCCAAGCTGGCCTACTGTCTTTTGTCCCTTGGGAACTTAGATTTTTAGTGAAGAGACACAAAGACACAGACAGCTGCAGTGGCTTTATCTCAATAGCTGGGTACTGGGTACCAAAGAAGACATCCATTAATATCCTGCTTACTAGCCCAGAGAGCTGCCAGGATCCTGCCCTTTCCAGGTTCCAGTGATTCAGCATTTCCCTCCATCATGTGAGCTACCCCATATCCTTCCATTAAAAAAAAAAAAAAAAAGTTCTTTTACTGTTGTTAAAAAATGCCAGGGTTAGTTGCCGTTCATTATACCCACAGAATAATTAGCAAAGAGGTTTTAATTGCATAAAGACCCAAGTACCTGAATAGTGAAGGCTGTTGCTAAGCTGCTCAGCAAGACCAGACTGCAGGAGGAAGACCCAGGCATTGACCACAGCAAACCCCAGCCCATGTGGCCAGGGGGACAGAGGCCAGCAGCAAAGCTGAGCAGCGTAAAGGGATGGAGGCCAAGGTGGATGGCAGGAGAGCGAATCCCAGGGAAAGAACTCTGAGCAAGACTCCAGGTGGAGACGCTGCCCCTATGCTTCTCTCTAGCCACTGGCCTAGGGCATGGGGCCTTTCCCTAATCATTTTAATCACTTAGGAAAAGTGAGAACTATGTCAGAACCGGGATGAATCCTATAGGAGTCCTTATTTTGCCTGTAAACAAATAACCAGTTCAAATTGACTAAAAAGATGAGGGAAGCTATTAGTTCACATAGCCATAAAGCCCTGAGGCTGGGCAAGATTCAGAGATGGGTGGTACTCAAGTTTCTGATGGTTTAGGAATCATGGATCACTCTCCCTTCAGTTCTTCAGCCCTTCCCTCTTCCCTCTTAGTCTAGTTTCCCTCAGGATAACAGCATGGTTGCCAGCAGGCCCTGGGGCTAAACCCTTCCACTTACATATACAAGGAGAGAAAGAATGTTTCTCTACTCTCCTCAAACTTTGAACTTCACCCAGATGGGTCAAGAGGTGACCTTAAATTAGTAACAATGGCAGGGGAGTGGGCTCAATCCCACTCAAACTGTATGGAAGAAACACAATAGAGAAAGCATAGATGAGTGCTGGGGGTAACTATTTGTTCCATGCAGGCAGGTTAGGGGATTTATCTTGCAACCATGTTTGCATTGCACTTAAATAAGACTTTATAGGAAAGAAAGTTGTGGGCATAAATAAATAGATGGATACTGGGGTATGGATGGAGGAAGTGATTGGTAGGGTTGTTAAAGACTCTCCAAGACACATGTTGTCATAGTCAACAATGACTACGCAAACTTCTTTCTGTCAAGGGCCAGATAGTAAACATTTTAGGCTTTGCATCCATAAGATCTCTGATCTATTCATCTTGACTGTTGTAGCAAGAAAAAAACCACAGGCAATACATAAACAAATAGGCATAGCTGTGTTCCAATAATACTTTATTACAAAAGCATGGGGGTAAGCTGGATTTGGCCTTGTGACCATGGATTACCAGCCCCTGAGCTAGAAGACCAAACGTTGTGTTTGCTACGGTGCATAATAGTGGGTGAGTACAAGCACCTTAACTTCCCAGTCAGCATCCAGAGCTCTTTGGCATTCGCCCTAATATTTCTTCATTGAATGCTTACATTGCAAATGACAGCCTCTGTTATTATTTGCTTCAGTGTCTGCCATCCTGGAACTGTTGGGAAGTCTGATAACAATGGTCCTTCTTTGTTTATCTTGGTGAGTCTGTCCTACTGTAGTTCATGCTCTAATAGAGCAACACTAAACACAATGAGCAAACACATCGTAGTTTACCTTGGCACTTCCTGTCCTCAGTTATTGCCCCAAGAGCATCCTTTGGACACCACCGCATGCCTCTTCTCTCCAGCTGCTGTCTTGAAAGGGCACTTTCATTTGTTTCTCCCACCAACTAAACATGCCCCAAACCAAACTCTTCATCCTTCTGTCAACACTTACTCCCCATTCTACCATCCTGTTTTCACCCACACCCCTCCCATTGTTCTACATCCTCTTTGGTCGTGGCCTCCTTCTCCATGGCCCTCCACATTCAATCAGCCATCTGGTCCTGTTGATTTTTCTCTTATAACTTCACTTGTAATTACCCCCTTGCATCCGGTCCCAGAGCCATCACTCTCATTCTGCCCTATAATTACTCTGCACCTTCACTAATATAATTACCCTCCTTGCAGTTCTCTTAGCTTTCAGTTTCACCTTTCCTAATTACCCTCCCTCCGTTCCACTGAGCACCCTGCCTCTGAACAAGTCTTGCTAATAGAGCACTTTCATAACGTCGCACCTCCTTCCTACTGATTTTAGGTAAAGCTACAGTATCAATAATCTTTCTGGTTCCATTTCAAATCTCCTAAAAGACTTGCCCTTGGCTTCTGGCTGTAAAGTCAAAGAATTCTATGGTGGCACCCTGGGCCCTTGAATCCTGTTTTGGACTTTGCTGGACACAGTATCTTGTGGGTCTCTCTCACGATTTTCCTCGTTGACTAATAAAGCTTCCCAGTCAATTTTAGAATCGTTCTGATCACATTTCTTCAGCCTTCTTAGACACTCCATTCTCAAAAAGTCTCCCTCTTCTGCAGCCTCATTCCAATCAATTACTTATCATAAAACTTAAAAATTCACATATTCACCACCACCACCAACACTCACCCAAACTGTGCCATAGTCTCCTATTTTTCCTCTTTGGTTCTTACTTTTATCAGATCCATTTTCTCACTATGTTGTTGTTGTTAGTTGGCACTGAGTCGGTTCTGACTCATAGCGACCCTATAGGACAGAGTAAAACTGTCCCATAAGGTTTTCAAGGAGCAGTTGGTGGATTTGAACTGCCGACCTTTTGGTTAGCAGCCGAGCTCTTAACCACTACGCTACCAGGGCTCCACTATGAAATGAAACAAAAATCTGATCAAGTCATGCCCCTGGTTAAAACCTTTCAGGAGCTTCCCATTGCCCTTCCACAGTGATTCTCTATTCTGCATCAATATTAGAACGACCTGGTATTTCAAAAACGTGATGTCCCAGCTCCACCCCACTACAGTTGACTCAGAATTTCCTGAGGAGGACTTACTCATGGGGATTTTCAAAAAAGATCCCCAGGGGCTGCTATTGCTCTGTAAGGGTTTACTAGAACTTTCCCAAATTGGCTTCAACACATTCCTCCAGCCTCATCTGTCTTAAGTTCATGTTATCTGACCTCCATTGACACTGTTCTCCTTGCCTGTAATAATTTTTTTTCCCATTACCCCTGCCAATAATCACCTAGCTCAGTGGTTCTTATTTTGGAGAAAACCCAGTAAAGCACACAGAGACCCAAGATTGTTGGAGTAGGGGCGGGCCTTGTGCATTTTGGGGGATTTTTTTTCTTTTTAATTCAGATAATTGTAGAGCTATCTGCAGTTGTAAAAAATAAATAAGTAAATAACATAGAGAAATCCCTTCTACATTTTTCCCCCAATGACAACATATTGCAATCTATCATACAATATCACAACAAGGATATTGACATTGATATTATCAACCCATTTTATCCAGATTTCCCCAGCTGTGTGTATGTGTGTGTGTGTTTGTTGTTGTTTTTACTCTGGGTGTGTGTGTATGTGTATTACATTCTATATAATTTTATCATTGTCTAGGTTTGTGTATCCACCGCAACAGTCAAAATACCGAGCAGTTCCAACACCACAATAATCCTGTTGCCATTTTAGAGTAATGGTTGCCAGGGTTTAGGGACTGCAAGAAGGGGCTGAGGGAGAGAGTCAGGGCTTTGAATCTCTAACAAGTACCCCAGGAGATTCTAATACTCACCAAAGGTGGAGAGCCACTGACATACTCCGTCAATGCTCAGTTTACTCACTTTCAATCCCTTCCAGACTCCATAGATTGACTCGCCCAGCATGCAATTGCATAGCACCCTGCTTTGTTTTAAACACTCAGTGCACTTATAACTCCTTGCCCAGCCTCCCTCTTTCCTGAGTGATCTGTTAACAGTATCCCTAGTGTTTAGCATTATGTTTGATATGTAGATGCTCAATGATTATTTTTCATTAAGTACTCAATACATTGAAGCTACTACCATAAGGAAGCCATTGCCTCAAAAGCTTTATATTAATTTTTTTTTAACAAAAATGCTATGTTTAAGTAATCTACCCAGTTACAATACTTTTTATGGGAGAAGCCATAATGCGTACACAGATCTGCCTGGATCCAAAACATGTGTGATCCACTACTTTGCAATTGCACACACCCTGGCTGTTAGCAGTCAATGGCAATGTTCCCCAAGCTGACAGCCAGTGAAGCTAGGAGCTGCTTAGCCATTATCAAGCAAGACCTGCTCCTCTGGTCCATTTTCAACAAAACCTTAAGTGACAGTGCTGGGTGTGGCTCAACCAGCAGCTGCTCAGACCAAATGGAACCCGCCCCCTCCTGTCCATTGTCCTCAAAGCGCTGCATGTGGCTCAAGCCAGTCAAACTCAGGTTACTAGCCTACATGCCAAAGGAAAAAAATGGAATTTGTCTTACTGCACCTGCGCACCATGATAACCTATGTAGTCCATGATGTTTGTATGTACTTCCTTGTGAGAGACGGTATAAAAGGTTCTGCCTCCTTTTGTTCAGGGAGCTTGATCTGAGGTATACATCTCTTTGCTCCTTGCCTGCGTGCTTGCAGTAAATGCTCTTCCTCTCTCCTCACCTCAATATGTCTTTATTGATGAGAAGCCTCACCAAGCAGGACCTGCTTTGGGTAACAAAGGCAAGTCCCCATAGTCTAGTCCATGTTTTGGATTTTTTTTTGTTGTCGTTGTTATTGTGCTTTAGGTGAAGGTTTACAGAGCAAATTAGTTTCTCCCTAAATAATTAACACATATATTGTTTTGTGACATTGGTTGCCAACCCTGTGACTTGCCAACACTCTCCCTTTCTCGACCTTAGGTTCCCCATTTCCATTTATCCAGCTTTTCCGTCCCCTCCTGCCTTCTTGTCCTTGCCCCTGGGCTAGTGTGCTCATTTAGTCTTGTATATATAATAGAGCTACATGTATTATTGTTTGTTTTATTGGACTGTCTAATCTTTGGCTGACGGGTGAACCTCAGGAGTGACTTCAGTACTGGGTTAAAAGGGTGTCTGGAGGCCGTACTCTCAGGGTTTCTCCAGTCTCTGTTAAACCAGTAACTCTGGTCACGGTTTGGATTTTGTCAGCGTTTTTCATCTCATGTTCTAAACATTTTCTGGGTTGAGGATTTTATACCAACTGTTCATGGTTCTTATAGGATATGCCACTGCTTAGCCATATCTATATTTTACATACACCACCTGTTTATTTGAAAGTGCATGTGTATGCGTGTGTGCACATGGGTGCATGTCTGTGTGTGTGTTTAATATGGAGGAATGAACATGGATACACAGCTCCCTGTCACTTTCCATTTTAATATTTTATTACGCAGTTTGTAAAAATGCCTTTCCACGGCTCACATCCTTCATAGCATAAATAATCTTCCCCACTCTAACCATAGTCACACTCCTTCTTCCTTTCCCTTTGGATTTCAAATAGCTGGAAAGATAAGGGGCTTCAAACAATTCAGGCACCAGGCTGATTTAATGGGCCTTTCAAAATGCAAATAGCAGAGGTGGGACCTGAACACATTAAAGTGCCACCACTTCAGCTCAACTTTCCCTGACTTGGACTCCAAACCAGTTTCAAAGAAGGGAGGGGTCTATTGCTTGTGCAACTCCACATTTCCACAGACTCATAACAGAGCTGAATCTTGAAGTTCTGATTACTGTTTGTTTGTTCTCTTCTGTTGGTCCCTTCTGCTACTTTGGACTATCCATAAAGGGGAGAAAAAAGAAAATGTTAAAATAATCTAATCCAGTGGTTTTCAAACCTGAGCATGCATTGAATTATCTGAACCAGTTGCTATCAAGAAAACTCTAACTCATGGAGACCCCATGTGTACAGACTAGAGCTGTATTCTGCAGAGTTTTCAATGGCTGAATTTTAGGCAGTAGATAGCCAGACCTTTCTTTCAAGGCACCTCTGGGTGGACTCAAACTTCCAATCTTTCAGTTAGCAGCCAAGCATGTTACTTGTTTGCACCACCTAAGAAATCCAGAGAATCCTCTGAAGAGCTGGTTAAAACACAGATGGCTAGGCTCCATTCCCACAGTGTCTGATTCAGTAGGTCTGAGCTGGGGCCTGAACATTTGCATTTCTCACAAATTCCCAGGTGACGCTGATGCTGCTGGTCTAGGCACCTCACTGTAAAACCACTGGTCTAATCTAATTAGGGAGCCCAATGGCGCAACACTCAGGTCTCTCCAGCTTGATTCCAAGCACACTGGTTGCAAAGTATCAGCTCTATATTGAGCTCACAGAAGAGTATGTATTATTTTGAAAAAAGATTTGAGACAACTTTGACTTAAGAAATTTCACATTGTAACACAAATTTCCAGCTTCTTTTGAAAAAAAAAAAAAAGATCTGGCAACACTGAGTCCTCCCTTTTTCATGGCACTGATGGCATAGAGATGATCAGAGTGCCCTTTAGAGCTGTGCTTCTCAGTCTTAGTACTTTTGAATTAGCTGATGGCTTTAAAAATCGCGAGGTCTCAGCTGCATCTCAGCCCAATTAGAATCTCGGGGTGGCACCTCCCTCTTCTATAAAATGGCAGGTGGGAGACTCTACCTTCTAGAGTCACTGTGAGGAATAAATGATTTAATTAGAGCAACAGGCACAACTTCCATGATTTATTGAGTACTTACTCCATGTCAGGCACTGTATTAGGTGATTTACAGACATTGTTATATCTAATGCTCACCGGGAAAAGAGCAGATATTGAATAGGCATTAATGATCAAAGTAAGAATTCACAGGGTGAACTTCTTGTATAGAAAAAAAGGAATGTATTAAGGCTGCTAGTAGAAAAAAAAGTTTAATTAACTTAAAACTTGGCTCTGCCACTGACTAGCTGTGTGGTCTCTTTGTGGTCCACTGCCCTCAGTTGTAAAATGGGATGAATACTATTATCTGCCTCATTGGGTTAGAAAGATTAAATGATTAAATAGATGTGGACTTCCCGTTTCAGCTATGATATGAAAGAACTCAGAAGTCATTGCTCCCATCTTTACAACAGAAAAACATGTAGATAAAATAAAAATTAATGACTTTTCTTGGACCCATCAGAGAAGTGAGATTGTAGGGCAAACCATCACCCTAAAATCTGGAGAGTCAGATACCTGTGGAGGGCCACAAACAAGATCTGTCTACCTGGAGCAGAAGGGGCTGGGACCAATTTCTTCACCTGATACAGGTCTATTCAGATTCTGTTTGTTTTTTTCTTTAGATGTTTTTTGGCAATGAGTGTCTTCCTAGGAATTTGTCTATTTTGTCTAAGTTATCTAATTTGTTAGCATCAAGTTTTTCATAGCATTTCCTTATCATTTTAATTTCTGTAGGGTTGGAAATTATGTTCTTGATTTCATTCTTAACTTTGGCCATTTGTGCCTTTTCTCCTTTTTCCTGAAGAGGAAGTGACCGATAGAAGAGATTGCAATAATCTAGGTGAGGAAAGATGAGATCCTGAAGTCAGGCAGTGGAAAGAAAAGGAAATGGAGAAAGACATATGGCTGGGAGAAAGGTTTAAGAGGGGGATAATCAACACTTACTGAGGAGTCTTATGAAGAAGGGGAGGGGAGGGGGAAGGGTCAAAGATGTTCCCCAAGTTACTGGGTTGGCTCTCTGGGCAGATGGTGCTGCCATTTAACAACTCTTTGCACTGTAAGAGAGAAAGCCCATTTGAGGAAGATCAGTTGGTTTGGCATTCAAAATTCAAATATTTACCTGGGAGCAGTAACAAATTAACACAAAGTTGCAGATTGAAACATTAGTTTTCTTTCAGGAAACAGGAGAAGGTAAACATTATGAGGGTTAAGTCTGGATGACATCTCAGACGGGGAGCAGGCTGCAGGACACATAGAGACGGTAGGGCATTTGCCTGCTCCCAGTAGCCGTTGCTCCGTATCTACTGCTGATACCAAATTTGTAGTGTTTTTCACCACTTCTTTGTTGGCTGATTTTCTAAAAGGGTACAAAACTCCGGACACCAGAAATCAAGGTATACAGAGGAAAATATCACCATGAAGAACATCATAAGCAATGTCCCCTGCACTGGGGAAATAAGTGAGGTCTATGAATTCCTGTCTTTTGCAGCAGATTTGCCCAATGCAATACATCCTTTGATTTCTTGACTGCTGCTTTCATGAGCATTGATTGTGGATCCAAGTAAAATGAAATCCTTGACAACTTCAATCTTTTCTCTGTTTATCATGATGTTGCTTATTGGTCCAGCTGTGCGGATTTTTGTTTTCTTTATGCTGAGGTGTAATCCATACTGAAGGCTGAAAGTCTTTGATCTTATAAGTACTTCAAGTCCTCTTCACTTTCAGCAAGCAAAGTTGTGCCATCTGCGTATCACAGGTTGTTAAGGAGTCGTCCTCCAATCCTGATGCCACGTTCCTCTGCATATAGTCCATTTTCTTAGATTATTTTCCAGCATACGGATTGAATAAATATGGTGAAAGGATAAAACCCTGACTCACACCTTTTCTGATTTTAAAGTGTTAAAAAAGCAGAGATGTCACTGCAATGACTAAGGTGCTCCCGACCCAAGCCATGGTATTTTTAATCACCTTATATACATGTGAAAGCTGGACAATGAAAAAGGAAGACTGAAGAAGAATTGAGACATTTGAATGATGGTGTTTGTGAAGAACATTGACTATACCACAGACTGCCAGAAGAATGAAGAAGTCTGTCATGGAACAAGTACAGCCAGAGTGCTGCTTAGAAGTGAGGATGGCGAGACTTTTTCTCACGTACTTTGAACGTGTTATCAGGAGGGACCATTCCCTGGAGAAGGACTTCATGCTTGGTAAAGTAGAGGGTCAGCAAGAAAGAAAAAGACCCTCAATGAGATGGACTGACACAGTGACTGCAATATAGGCTCATACAAAGCAAAGATTGTGAGGATGGCAGAGGACTGGGTAATGTTTTGTTCTGTTATGCATAAGGTTGCTGAGTCAGAACCTACTCAAGGGCACATAACAACAACAGCATGAATGTCTGAGGCATGGAAGGATATGGCTGTACATATTCAGATCAATTCTTTCCTCCACCACTAGCTCACCACCAAGCTTGCATCCTGGAACCTTTACACAAAATGGACCCGACAACAGCAGAGTGAAAATGACCTTTAGAAAGGTGTGTGGAGACCTAGTTTTTTCTGTTAAAATCCAGGAAATGTTAGGGGGTTTGACTGCAGAAAAACAACCCTGTTGCCACGTTTTCAGGATTCATTCTCTTCCTTCATGGCCAAAGGTAGTATCATTTGCCATCCAGTAGATTCCAACTCATGGCAACTCCGCATGTGCAGAGGAGAGCTGTGGTCTATAGGTTTTTCTATGGCTGATTTTTTGGAAGTAGATTCCCAGGCCTTTCTTCTGAAGCACCTCTGGGTGGACTCTAACCTTTCGATTAGCAGCCATGTACAACTAACCATTTGCTTCACCCAGGGACTCCAAAAAGGAGTCCAGGCAAGATGAGGTAAGCAGGAACCATAATTACCCCTGTCGTTCTGCTGATCACCTGCCTTATCCAAGTATTACTGAACAGGTTTGGTGAGGCTACCTCATAAATCACAACAAGTACAGGTGTGAGCGTTGGTGGGGAGAAGAAAGAGATAAAGAGGAGGCACTTTGCATAGTGCAGGTGATTCCTTTGAATCCAGTCAATGAACATAAATGTCCCTCTATGAGTGTGAGATGAGAGTGTTCATCTGTTATATCCATTGTCAGTTACACTTCCTAAATGATTTCACAGTAGGAATACATATACACCACCATGCCAAGTGGGATGTATTTTAAAAATACAGTGTATGTGTTTCACATACTAGAGCTCAACTACTTTATCTGTTGATCAAGCAGAGAAGCATTGATTAGTTTGAATACTACAAGAAAGAAGTTGGCTAAGTATTATTTATTTAGAGATAAATACTTATTTAGAGACAGCATATTATGGGCATATTATGGTCTGCCCTGGATTTTCACCTTTCAGACTGACTTTCGAATCTATACTTCAAGCAAGACCAGACTTTGCTAAACTTGGTGCTCACAATGGACCAGAGACCAGGCTAGACATCACAGAACACAAAGTAGAGTGGTGGGTTGTGTGCCTTCTAATCTTACTTACTCACTTGGGCAGAGACATGGACAAGGAAGACAGATATAGTGTAAGTCTGGAATAAATGCTACATGAATCTTGAAAAACCGAGTTTCCACAGAAGAGGAGAAGAATAAAGGGGAAACTCTGGGCTTGGAAAATTTGAGGGGATAGGGAAAGAATGACCTGAGAAATCTGTCTCACACCCACTCTAGATGAGTGTGTGACCTGGTAAACTGACAGAAAAATTTAGTAGTATCTGTGCATACTGAAAATGTGCACACTGTGCTGTTGTTTTGTGCATTGACTGGGACGGTGATCCCATGTGTTACGGAGCAGAACTGCTTCATAGGGTTTTTTTGGCTGTAATCTTTATGGAAGCATATCATCAGGCTTTTTCTTCAATGGTGCTGCTGGGTGGATTTGAACTGCCAACTTTTTGTTACCAGACAAGCTTAAAGCATTTGTATCACCCAGGGACCTGCAATGCCACCTCTGGGCACCTTAGAGAAATATGTGCATGAAAAACTATGTTGCTTTTCTGTATAACTTTGCAAAAACACAGAGGTGCCCCAAATACCCATCAGTTGTTGTGGTTGTTAGTTGCCATCAAGTCAGCTCCGAATCCTGGTGACCTTATGTATAACAGAATGAACCATCAGGTCCTGTGCCATCTTCTTGATCATTGATATGCTTAAGTCCGTTGCTGTAACATATTGTATCAATCCATCTCACTAAAGGCTTCCCTCGTTTTCACTGACCCTGAACTTTACCAACCAACTGGTAAGTCGATTTTCTAGCAGTTAGTCTTTCCTGATAACTCGTCCAAAGTAAGTGAGCCAAAGTCTCGCCATTCTCATTTCCATCAATAGGTGAATGGATTAACAGAACTTGCAGTAAAGTGAAATAAATTAGAACTACGTGGAACAATGTGGCTAGGTGCCAAAAAATGTGTGAAAGCAAATTGTGTAGTGAGCACACAGTATAATTCTGTTTATGTAAAGTAAAGTAAGCATTGAACAATACCATATATTATTGGCCTAATGATGACTGGAATGATACGCAACAAAACTAAAATATCGGTTACTTCTGGAGAAGCTGAAAGGGAATCAGAAATGGCAAGGCTAATTAAAAGAAACTTTAGTTTTACCTGTAATATTCATTCTCCTTTGGAGTATATATTTTCTATATGACTTTAGTGAATAAAAAATTATAAACATAGAAGTTATACATAGACTTATGTATTTCTTAGTCTGAAAGCAACATGACAAATTACCAACAATGATTAATTCCTAATAGCAGAGCTTTGACAGCCATTTTGTTTTGTACTTTTCTGATTTCTTCTCCATCCACTAAGACGCTACCCTTCCCGGACCAAAAAAAGTAATTAAGTTTTCCAAGCACATAACATAGCTGGAGGCCAGTGAGGAGAACAATTGGACTGAAACCTCATGGAAGGAATACCAGAGGATTGGGTCAAAAAGATAAATTGGTGCTTGGCCACACAAGTCTTTAAATGCAAGGTTAAGAAGTTTGGACTTCATCCTCTACCCACTGGGAGGCATTACTTGTTTCTAGGATGGAGAACATCATGGATCAAAAGGATAGATCAATATCCATTCTTCACCTCTACCTCTCAAAGGGTATCTTTTCACCATAATCTTTTATTTGGTAGATCTCTGAGGGGTTTTAGATGCCAGGCAGGAACTTAAAAGACATTCTCACATCTCCAGGGGGGTTACTATTTAAGGAAGGATTTAGACTCTTAAAACACGAAAACACACTAAGAACTGACCCCCTTCCTCTCCCCACTCACCCTTATTCAGTAGCATGAACACTAAAAGGCACTTGAAGATGATGATGCTTTTCAACTCCAAGTAGCGAGTGTTCATCCATCAGCAGCACATTTCTTTCATCTTTATGGCCTCCCAAGCTCTGCCTTTCAAAGCAGAAGTAAGTAATAAACCTGTGGTGGAAGGTACAAAACAATTAAGAATAAGATGACTGAAAAAAATATCAGTTGGCATCCTTTCTAAAAAATCAGGATGTTGCTGAATTAAGGGATGCTGTGCAGTGGAAAGCTACAAAACAGACCAGATTAGATTTCCAAGATTCAACATGGACAAGGATAGAGGGATGGTCTACAGGAGAGGGTTGTTTTTGCTGTTAGGTGCTGTCGAGTTGATTCTGACTCATGGCGACCCCATGTGGCAGAGTAGAATTGCCTCGTTGGGTTTTCTAGGCTGTAATCCTTATGGGAGCAGACCACCAGGTCTTTCTCCCGAAGGGCCACTGGTGGGTTTGAACCATCAACTTTTCAGTTAGCAGCTGAGTGCTTAACCGTTGCGCCACCAGGGCTCCTTACAGGAAAGGTTTAACACGCTACATCATCAACCAGAAGGATCTGCTAACAGTCCACTTGCCTTCTAGATCTAAAAATATTCTTGACTCTTCCTTCTCTACGCCACTTCCAAACTCTTGCTCAAAATGGTCAAAGCAGTCACAACAGAGAAAACAGTCCAGAAATATGCCTAACCGAGATAAAATAAAAAGCCAGAGAGAATAGCTGAGAAGGAAGGACACTATCATGTGGTCATTTATTGTTATGTTGTTGTTAGGTGTCGTCGAGTCGGTTTCAACTCACAGTACAACAGAATGAAATACTTCCCCGGTCTTCTACCATCCTCACGATCTTTGCTATACTTGACCCCATTGTCGCAGCCACTGTGTCAATCCATCTCATCGAGGGTCTTCCTCTTTTTCACTGACCCTCCACTTTACCAAGCATGATGTCCTTCTCCAGGGACTGGTCCCTCCTGATAACATGTCCAAAGTACGTGAGATGAAGTCTCGCCATCCTTGCTTCTAAGGAGCATTCTGGCTGTACTTCTTCCATGTTGTTGAGTACCTACTGATTGCCTGACTACATACTAGAGATTTTCATAGCTAATGGTTTTCAGTTTTCACAGTTGGCATTGGTATTGTTCATTCACTCTTTCATAGCATTTATTAACTGCCTTCTGCGTGCCAGGCACTGTTGTGTACATTAGGTATCAGTGGTGATCCAAACAAAATCCCCACCTTCATGACGCTTACATTCTAGTGGGGTGACAGACAAGAAAACACATATATCCTAGAAGCTCCTTTCAGAGATGAAGAGACCACATCTGGTGAGTTAAGTAACTTTCTCTAAGTTACTTCCAAGTCCACACCTTTGAAGGGGCAGAGCTGGACTCTGAACTGGGATCTTTCAACTCCAAGTCCTCGGCCATTGGCTCCCACAATAACTCCTATTATCATCTCAGAAGTTAGGCAGTGACCATACAAGTCCCAGGACAAAGATACTTCACAGAGGTCAACATTGTCTGCTTTTCCTGTAGAGAGTTACATACATAGCGAGCTTCTGTCTGACAGAAGGAAGATTACATTGTTGAAAGAGCCAGCATGCAGCTTATTTTCTGAACTAGAGTGAAATACAAAATATTGTCACTAGAGGGCAAGTTGACATATGCTTTTTTAAAGAAAGGAAAGACAATGCTACATTTTTGAAAAACTGAAATCCCTTGAACAGGCCTGTATTTACTACATAGTTCTCATGTTTCCTAAAATCATATGTGGCACTGTGACTGGTGACAGCACCTAACACATCTCTTACCAAGCTTTACACAAAGTTGAATGTCAAAATACAGTGTGCAGCCTCTTTCCATGAAACCCATAGGTATATTTGCTCCTCACACGTAATTTTAATAAGGACTGTAATGCATTAGGCCTAATGAAAATTGAACGTTCGTCAGTCTCCCCCTTGTCTGCTGAAGAATGCCCACTGTTCTTTCAAGGTTCAGCTCATCCTCTTCTTGACAGCCTTGCCCAAGCCTCTCTCCCTAGGGAGTCTTGCTTTCTGTCTTCCCCTGCCCTGGTTGCAGCTGTCTATCACAGCACCACTAATGCTTTAATGCTCACTACCGATGATTGGGAGTCCATGGATGGCACAAACAGTTCAGTGTTCAGCTACAACAAGAGTGACAGTTCAAATCCACCCAGAGGTACCTTAGAAGAGATGCCTGGCAATCTACTTCTGAAAGATCAGCCATTGAAAACCCTATGGAGCACGGCTCTACTCTGATACACTTGGGTTCACCATGAGTCCGAGTGGACTTGATGGTAACTATTTTGGTTCGGTTTTGCAGACCAACAATTGAGCATGTAACTATCCCAGGCACCTTTCACCTGTTTGCTCCTCTAATCTTCACAGCAGCCCAGCAGAGAGGAAATTATTATTCCCCACTTTAAACATGGACTATAATGAAGCCCAGAGAGGTGAGGCGGCTAGAGCCAGGTCACAGAGTTACTGGTATGGCTATTTGTTAACAGATCTTTTATTAGATAGTATGATTCTTGAGGGCAGGAATCAACACATTCCCAGGGCCTAGTATTTTGCCTGGAATAGGGAACATGCTTCATAAATGTAAGAGTGAACAATTGTTCTAAGACAACTCAACATATCCACCTTACAGGGTGTGATTAGGATGAAACAACATTATGCGTGAGAAGTACCTGGTTGCGTACCTGCCATAGTTGTTGTTAGGTGTGGTTGAGTTGGTTCCGACTCATAGCGACCCTATGTGCAACAGAAACGAAACACTGCCTGGTCCTCCGCCATCCTCACAATCGTTGTTATGCTTGAGCCCATTGTTGCAGCCACTGTGTCAATCCATCTCGTTGAGGGTCTTCCTCTTTTTCACTGACCATCTGCTTTCCCAAGCATGATCTCCTTCTCCAGGGACTGGTCTCTCCTGATAACATATCCAAAGTATGTGAGACAAAGTCTCGCCATCATTGCTTCTAAGGAGCATTCTGGCTGTACTTCTTCCAAGACAGGAAGTGCTTAATAAGTCCTGTTGTTGTTGTTAGGGCTGTTGAGTTGGCCCCTGACTCATGGCGATCCCATGCACAATGAGATCAAACCTTTGTGATCCATAGGGTTCCCACTGGCTGATTTTTCAGAAGTAGATCACCAGGCCTTTCTTCTTAGTCTGTCTTTGTGCTGGAAGCTCCGCTGACAGACGGTGGCTATGGATGAGGTGTATTGGCCAGAAATCAAACCCAGATCTCCTGCATGGAAGGCAATAATTCTACCACTGAACCAACACTACCTCTAATAAATCCTAGTTATTATCATTAGCCTGTTGCTGGTCTTATGAGAGATGTCAACAGTTAACATAAATTAAAACCCAGACTTCTCTTCATGGCCTTGCAAGATTGGGCCCGAGCTCTCATGCCATACTAGCCACCTCTGTGCTACTCAAATGTGCCAAGCCAGTCCCCACCTCAAGGCCTTAGCACTGCTGGTGCTTTGGCCAACAACATTTTTTTTAGCCCTCTGTGGACATCTCTTCTCATGCTTTTAGTCTCATTTCGCCTGTAACCTCCTCAGAGAAGCCTTCCCTGGAAGCCCTGGAGTATCACCTCCGCCCCTCCTGCCCTGCCTCCACCTCTGTCTTGTTTCTCTCCTTTATCACAAGAACTACAATTTGTGGTTCATTTACGAGGTGCCTAACTACGGAAAATAGCACTGAGGGCAGTTAGTGTTAAATTGCTGAATGATCTCTCACACCTGGTAACGGCCAATAAAACTGCTCATTGGGGCCCCTCCTCAAGTGGTGGCCAGGGCCCACATAGGAAGCCCAAGGCATGTGCCCCTTAGGCCTCTGCATTCATCCCTCTGTTTACTTGGTTTTGCCTCTCACTCCCGAGAGCTCAGAAATATTTATTTTCAGGTTCCCTTTATGCAGACATCAAGTGTTGAAGAATAGGTATTAGCATAGAACAGATTTGGCTGAATGGGGTAAGACAAGCACTCTGACATGTGGGATGAATGGAGAGTCAGCGAGAAACAGCCACTCAAGCACCACTCTCAGCTTATCCAGATTCAAAAATGAAACTGGTACTCTGCAAACCACCGTGAACCTTAAAATGGAAAACAAAAAGAAAACTATCAAATTGAAATTTGGAAAATAAATGTCAACCTCCACCACACACCATCAATGGGAAGGCTGTGGGACCTGAAGGCAGAGGGTTTGGACCTGGGCTTTAGCAGCTGAACACCAAGCAATGGAAACAACAATAGTATTTACTGGGCCAGTCATGGCTCTTGGCACTTTACACGAATTACCTCCTTTAACCCTCAAGACAACTCTATGAGGTAGGCGCTGTTCTTGCCATGGTGTTATAGATGAGGATAGTGTGGCATAATCTGAGACAGGACGCTAGAGTCTCTGCTTTTAACCACTACCCGACACTGTCTCCGGAACAACAACAACGAAAACCAAAACCATTGCCGTCGAGTCGATTCCGAGTCACAGTGACCCTACAGCGATGACAGCAGCAGCAGCAGCTACCCATTTCTGAGTCCCTACACTGTGCCAGGCACTATGCTAGGTGCTTTTGTAACTTGCCTCTCTAGAGTAAACTATAAGAAAAATACCACCAACCTATCTGGCAAGGTTGGGGCAATGGCCAAAACATATATTTTGAAGTGTTCTGTAAACCAGAATGTTTCTTACAAATACTACAACTGAAAGGACATTTGGAAAAAGCAAAAAATATTACTGGGTATCTCCAGTGAAAACAAGCCATGTTTAGAGCACACCCTTCTGAGTTACCTGATTCTAGCCTTCCAAAGCTGTTGAGCTATTATACAACTCCTTAAATTGTAAATAACTGATAGTAGTGCGAAACAAATCTTGTCTGTAGATGTGCAAAGAAATTCTTTCTTGTGGAAGGTTAAATTGATTTTACCCCTTTTCCCATAGTGTCCATTTGCACATTCATTTTAACCTTCTTACTCCATGTCATGGTTTGAATTATGTCCCCCAAAAAATGTGTGTATCAATTTGGCAGGGCCATGATTCCCAGAATTGTGTGGTCGGCCTCCATTTTGTATTGTAATTTTATGTTAAAGATGATTAGGGTGGGATTGTAACACCACCTTTACCCAGGTCACATCCCTGATCCAGCATAAAGGGAGTTTCCCTGGGGTGTGGCCGGCACCACCTTTTAAGTCTCAAGAGATGAAAGGAAAGGGAAGCAAGCAGAGAATTGGGGACCTCATACCATCAAGAAAGCAGTGCCGGGAGCAGAGCGCGTCCTTTGGACCGGGGTCTCTGCGCGGAGAAGCTCCTAGTCTGGGGGAACACTGATGAGAAGGCCGACAGAGAGAAAAAGCCTTCCCCTGGAGTTGATGCCCTGAATTTGGACTTTTAGCCTACTTTGACTGTGAGGAGATAAACTTCTCTTCATTAAAACCATCCACTTGTGGTATTTCTGTTATAGCAGCGCTAGATAACTAAGACACTCCGTATAAATTTGTACTTCTTAGACTTCTCCTTTGAACCTCTTAAAACATCTACCTGGTTCCTTCATTAATAATGAGTCAAGTCAAATCTTTAACACAACCTCATTTTATGTCTATATGAGAGTCAAGATTTTACTCTTTTGTCTGAAAATTATTCCTTAACACTATTTATTATCAGGACAAAAGAATGGAAAAGCTCACTTTTTTTTTGGCTTGCTAATGTACATTTGGAGACCTGATGGACGCAGTGGTTAAGAGCTCGGCTGCTAACCAAAATGTCAGTAGTCTGAATCCACCAGCTGTTCCTTGGAAGCCCTATGGAGCAGTTCTACTCTGTCCTGTAGGGTTTCTATGAGTGAGAATAGACTAGATGGAAATGGGTTTGGTT
This sequence comes from Trichechus manatus latirostris, assembly GCF_000243295.1. NCBI lineage: Eukaryota > Metazoa > Chordata > Mammalia > Sirenia > Trichechidae > Trichechus > Trichechus manatus. The sequence goes on from NW_004443937.1 coordinate 7,453,604, forward strand.
TTTTTAGAACGTACATTCAGCCACTCATCTGTCAGTTTATTGTACTGTGGCAGCTTGCATGTTGCTGTGATGCTGGAAGCTATGTCACTAGTATTTCAAATACCAGTAGGGTCACCCATGGTGGACAGATTTCAGCAAAGTTTCCAGAATAAGACAGACTAGGAAGAAAGGCCTGGTGATCTACTTTTGAAAATTAACCTATGAAAACCTGTGGATCAAACCATAATATTCTCCAATAAAGTTCTGGAAGACGAGCCCCCAGGTTGGAAGGTACTACACAACAGCTGCAACAATGGACTCAAACATGCCAACCATCATGGAAGTGGTACAGGACCTGGCAATGCTTCCGTTCTGTTGTTCATGGACCCACCATGAGTCAGAGCTGACTCGGTGGGCAACTAACAACAATAACGCAGACTAGTTACAAAGAGGTTTTTAAGGACAAGAGGAAACAGCATAGAGAATTAACCATTGACTAATCTTCATGAGGAGCCCTGGTAGCACAGTGGTTAAGAGCTCTGCCGCTAACCAAAAGGTCAGCAGTTAGAATCCTTGGAAACCCTATGGGGCAGTTCTACTTTGTCTTATAGGGTCACTATGAGTTGGAATGGACTCGATGGCAACCTTTTTTTTTTTTTTTTTTTTCTGGTAATTTCATGTGATTGATTGAACCATACCCGCCCCCCCATTTACTGAGATCAGGTGGCATCCAGTGATCTCTCGCTTGGTGTGGGGGTGCGGGTGGGGAGGGAAGAGCATTCACAATCATTTACACAAATCTTCAGGTGTAGTCCACTGGTTCTAAAATAATTAAGGTAGGAATTTCCAAGTTTTAGCCCTCAGGAAGCAAGGGAAATTACCTGAAGTTAAATTTTTTGCATTTGACAAACTTGGAGCTAGTTTATGGTTAAGAGATGCCTTTGTCACAAAGGGAAATCTGCTCGACTTCATGGTCACTCTGTCTCCACATTATTTCTTTGATCTGTTTTTGGGTGTATTTTACAAGTGTCAGTACCTTTGGGAATTTTCTACGCACTCAGAGGAATCTGTCCATCGGGGCCTTAGTTTCTCTGTTTAACAGATGGCTTACGATGACACTCATTTCCCTTCGTATTATGTGCGACTCCCTTTCTTGTAGTAAATAACAGCTGGCAGACTGCATGCCTTGGTTTACTTTATCTTGCAGGGAACATGCATTCTATAATACTGAGGAGTTACTGTGTCCTAGGTTTAAAAAAAAAAAAAGCGGGTCAATCTGCTGAGACTTGAGATTTCTTTGCGAAGGCAGAAACGTATTAACTGTAAACAGGCTTTGTTCTACAAATCTAAATAAAAAGAAACTCAGTGTAACTGTCAGGACAGATGCCACAGAAACGGCTTTCAAAGCTGGCATCTCTGTGAATCTGGGCTGACAGGCTGGAGGAAAAAACAAAAAAACAAGCCGACGTCTAAGTGAACAAGGATGCCACTCCACGCACAGGATGGTCAGATGAGATATCGAAAACAAATCCTCTAATAAAGCACAGCTTGAAAAAGAAGAATGAGGTAAGTGAAATGGATGAGTCCGTGCCATCAGCAGATAGCTGATAAAACCCAGAGAGAGAAGTGAAATTCTGAAGAGACGTTCCATGAAAAATCAGCTTGGAAATGAAAAGCAGAATTGAAAGTCACAGTGGTAATAATCTGGTTTAGCAAGACAGAACAAATAGGTGGCAGAGAGGAGACGCACTTGTTGCGGGGGCGGGGGGGGGACTACCCAAGGAGATGGTTGTAATATGATTTATTTTACTTGCAAAGAATATTCAAGCCCAAAGCTATTTTGGGAAGGCTTTAGAAAACATGCATGATTTATCCCTTTCATTTCTTTGAAATTGGAGGCCCAATAAAGGTGCAAAAAGCAGGCACACAATCAAACAAATACAGATTGTGAGCTTTGCTACAAGAATACTGTCCTGGGCTTTTCAAATAAAATAAAAGGAAAGGAAGACATTTTGGGGCTCAGAGAAACTAAAGCAGGGTTCTCAGGCTTGCTGTGCAGGGGTACCACCTGGGGAGCTTTAAAAATGCTGATACCTAAGCTTCACACCCAGGGATTCTAATTTAACCTGCCTCAGGTACACTTGACATTGGGCCATCTTAACAGCTCCCCAGGTGACTCTATTATACAGCTAAGACTGCAAGTCAAGACTGGAGGAAAGCAGTGGTTCTAAACTAGAGCATGCAGCAGAATCACCTGGAACACTTGTTAAAACACAGATGCTGGACAACATCCCCAGAGTTTCTGGTTCAGTGTGCAGAGTACAACTGCTTCATAGGTTTGCAAGGCTGTGACCTTTCTTAGCAGAGCACCAGGGACCCAAAAATTTGCATTTGTGGTTGAGGGACTACATTTTGAGAACACTGCACTAAAGAGAAATAATAATTAAATACAATGTGTGAAAGTTTACTGTGTCCTGATTTTAAAAAAAAGCAAACAAAATATAAAAGACTATACAGTGCCTACTGGGGAAATTTGAATATAAATTGGAAATTGAATATTATTATGGAATTGATAATTTTCTTAGGTTTATCGTGGTATTGGGACATGGAGAATTATCCTTATTCTTACAACCTGAATGTCAAGGTATGTAACTATTTTCTTAAATTTTGACTGCAGACACAGTGTTCCATGGGACTCAATTGGGACCACTCTATATTGCAATATTATTTAATCCTTATATCATTATTTGGATGAGGCATTGGTGGTTCAGTGGTAGAATTCTCACCTTCCCTACAGGAGGCTCAAGTTCAAGTCCTTGGCCAAATGCACCTCATGCACAGCCACCTGTCTGTCACTGGAGACTTGAGTGTTGCTATGATGCTGAACAGGTTTCAGCTGAGCTTCCAGACTAAGACAAACTAGGAAGAAAGGCCTGGCTGTCTACTTTTGAAAATCAGTCAGTGAAAACTCTATGGATCTCAACAATTTGATCAGCAACTCATCTTGGGGATGGCTCAGGACTCGACAGGAGCTAACAACAACAACAACAGTGTTCAGATATTTTATTTTATACACTCTCAATACAGTAAGGAGCCGTGGTGACACGGTGATTAAGAGCTACGACTGCTAACCAAAAGGTCAGCAGTTAGAATCCACCACCTGCTCCTTAGAAACCCTATGGGGCAGTTCTACTCTGCCCTATAGTGTCACTATGAGTTGGAATCGAATAGACGGCAATGGGTTTGGGTTTTCTTAAAATACAGTAAATTGATGAAGGTTGAGACATTTCTATCAAGTTCACTTTTTAATCACAAACATCTACCACAGATATGCAATAAATATTTATTGAGTGTTCTTGAGTATACCTATCACCTAGTAGAAACCCTTGACCAGGAAAGGAACTCATTTATTTAATAACTGGCAAAAATTCTTTAACTAAAAAAACTGCAATTGATATTGAAAACAAATCTGTTCATATTATAGTAGAAAGAGAACTTAGTTGGGATAAGAGATTTTTTTCCCCCTAAATCTGAATACTCATATAAAAAAATTCCAATTTTGCAACATTAACAGGAGCATAAAGCTGCCTGGACTTTCATAAATAGTGAAGGATGTCAATAACAAAAGCTGTCATATCCTGGAAGCAACAGACCAAGAACTAATTCTCCCAAAATGTGCACATGAAAAGTCAGGCTTTATTTTATTACTTGAGGACTGAAAAACCATCAAAGATTGATGTCAGCTCTGCATATTTCCTCTATCCCTGTCAAGTACTTTCAATTTTACTTTCACTTTCGATTTCCAGACCCACCTCCCTGTTCTTGTTACTTGTCGTAGAGTTGATTCTGACTCATGGTTACCCCATGTGTGCAAAGTAGAACTGCTCCATAGGGTTTTCAAGGCTATGACCTTTCAAAAACAGATCACCAGGACTTACTTCTGAGGCGCCTCTGGGTGGATTTGAACCACCAACCTTTCGGTTAGTAGTCTAGAGCTTGACAATGTGTGGCACCTAGGTACTCCTTAGTCCAAGCATTTATTAGCTTTCACCTAAATTTCTTCCTTTAACTGGGCTACCTGTCTCCAATCTCCCCTCCATCCTTTCAATCTATCCTAAACTACTGCCAGAATTATGTTTCTACTCACTGTTTTTTCAAATGTGGTAATTATATATGTTACAAATCATTTACCATTTCAACATTCTTCACATGTACAATTCAGTGACATTAGTTATGTTTATCATTTCAACCATCACCATTATTCATTTCCAAATTTCCCCAGAAATTTAACAGAAGCTCAGTGTCCCCTAAGCAGTGAGTCCCCTTTCCTCCTCCTTCCTGCCCCTAATAACCCACTAATAAACTTAGGTCTCCATACATTTGCCTATTCTAGGTATTTCATATTAGTGAAATCATACAATATTCATCCTTTTGTGACTGACTTACTTCACTCAGTACAATATTTCAAGGTTCATACATGTAGCATGGATCAGGACTTCATTCCTCTTTCTGGCTGAGTAGTATTTCATTTTATGTATGTACTATATCTTGTTTATCCATTCATCTATTGATGGACAGTTAAGCTGTTTCCACCTTTTGGCTATTGTGAATAGTGCTGCAATGAACTTTGTTGTACAGGTATCTGCCTGTGTAACTGCTTTCAATTCTTTTGGGTATATACCTAGGAGTAGAATTGCTGGATCATATGGTAACAGGATTTTGTTTCTAAATCAGAGATCAGCAAACTATGGTGCATGTGTCCAATCTGGCCGTCTGCCTGTCTTTGTAAATAAGGATTTATTGGAACACAGTCACATCTATTCCTTTATTTTTGTCTATGTCTGTTTTCATGCTACAACGAGAGAGTTGAGTAGGAACAACAGAGACCACGTGATTTACAGAGCCGAAAATATTTACCATCTGGCGTTTTATAGAAAGGTTACTCCCTGCTCTAAACCTTTGCTACTCGAACTGTGGTCCATGGACCAGCAACATCCCCATCACCTGGAAGTTTGTTAGATTATAGAATATCAGTACCCACTGTGGGCTGCTGAATCAGATTCTGCATTTTAATAAAACACCAGCAGATTCACATGGACATTAACATAGCACAAACATTGTCCTAAAGTACACATCTGGCCACACCACTCCTCTGTTCAAAAATCCTTCTGAAATCTCCCTTAACAAACATCAGTCTAAAGTGTGCTATGCATATGGGTGTACAAGTTAACTTTATTCTCTACCCTACAGACAGATTGGTTAACATTTGAAGGACCTTAACCAGGAATACAAGGAGCCCTGGTGGCACAGTGGTTAAAGCGCTCAGCTGCTAACCAGAAGGTTGGCAGTTCGAACCCACCAGTCACTCCATGAGAGAAAGATGTGGCAGTCTGCTTCCATAAAGATTTACAGCCTTAGAAACCCTATGGGGCAGTTCTAGTCTGTCCTATAGGATCCCTATGAGTCGGAATCAACTCGAGGGCAGTTGGTTTGGTTTGATTTGGGTTTAACCAGGAATCCACACTCTATAGATAGTCACGGAAAATGCATCAAATATCTATCTAAACTGGCAACAAAAGGTTTGCTAAGTAGCATAAAGAATGACAGTATTAACTTTTCTTGGTGAAATGAGTAGTGCCTGAGACATATGGGTGTCTAGAAAATTGAACTGGGTCTTCTCTTCACAAAGGCCAACTTTTAGGAATCTGACAAATGCAGAATCCTAAGACTTTGTAGTAGTGTCCTAGGCTAAAGATGATCTATTTGGTCCCCTGCCCCTTCATAGAGAACTCTTGTTCCATCCAGAAAGCCAGCTGATTCAGTCTTGAGAATATTGGTGCTGCATCAGCCTCAGAGTGACCTTGTCTTCTGAGGTGCTTAACCAAGTACTTGGCCAAGGTGCTAGACTTCCCTCAGCCAGCTCAAAGAATGAAGAGTGGGCACTTCACTGAGTTTTCAGGAGCAGGCCATTCCTTCTTGTACCAACAATGTTTGAACAAGTGGCATATTCTTTCTGAGACACACTGACCCTGTACCATGCTTTCTGAGAGCAAGGTTGTAGGGCAGGAGACTTGCTCCCCTCTGTATTTAATTATTTTGGACAATTAGGTATTTACCAAAAGAAAATGACAAGTGGCTCAAGTGGCTTAGCTAAGGTTGCTACAGGCTCCCTATGGGCTACCACCCAGACTGCTGAATGCATCATGTCATCATCCTATTGTTAAAGGATGATTTTTATAAAAAGGTGTATTCTTGACTCTACTTTTTATACAGATATAAAATAAACATGTATTAAAGATTTTATGTAATTCATTATTAATGAGGGACTTGGTAATATGTTGCAAGTTCAAAGTCGATGTCAAAGAAGCACATACTTAGGTAGAGTAAAGGAATGTTGAAATGAATTTACAGACACAAGGGTTGGGGAGGGAAGGCAATTGATCCTCCACTGGATATAATTTATTTACATGTATATAGGTAAGAATTATTTTGCATTGCTTCTAGGTATCTACAATTTACTGAGTTTTAAAATAGCTCAAAGGCAATGAAAGGCTAGAATCAGATAACCCAAAAAAAAGTGTGCTGTAACAATGCATAGTTTTCCACTGGAAACACCCAACACGCTTTGGCTTATTCCAAATTTCCTTGAGACTGCAGACACTTGTTCATCTCTCCAGGGCAATGCCAGTGAGCAAGTCATGGGTCCTGCTGTTCACAGGCTCTGCAGACCCTTATCGTCCCTCCTCTCTGGGGCATCTCTCTTCTTGGCTTGCCAGCATCTTTCTTGGTCACACATATTTTCAGGGACTTGGTCTTAGGAAATAAAAGTCCCAAAGGAAAAAGATTGACAGGCAACTTATTCTATTGTTTCAGTAACATAAAGCTCTCATGAAACAAAAATAATTACACAAAAGTTTGCCTTCTGAGAAGAGTGGGATGATGCAGAGAAAGAAAACATAAATTAACAATCCCATAAATTATCTAGCCACACTGTGAAGTGCCTGTGAAGAAAAGCAGCTGGTAGCAGGTTCTGACTAGGAACCACCTAATGTCTTTATCACTCAGTCCACTTAGTTCCTATTGACCAATGTGATCAATAGCCAGGGAGGGATTTAAGGAGACTTAGTTCAATGACTGGAGCCCTAGTGGTGCAGTAGTTAAGAGCTTGGCTGCTAACCATAAGGTTGGTGGTACGAATCCACCAGTGGCTCCTTAGAAACTCTATGGGGCAGCTCTACTCTGTCCCATAGGATCATTATGAGTCGAAATAGATTTGGTGGCAATGGGTTTGGTTTTCTGGTTTAGTTCAATGACCGGAGCCCCACGGTGCCACAGATGGTTAATGTGCTCAGATGCTAACCCAAAGGTTAGCAGTTGGAGCTTACCCAGAGGCACCTCTGAAGAAAAGCCTGGTGATCCACTTCCAAAAAATCAGCCATTGAAAACTTTATAGAGCACAGTGTGACTGTGATACACATGGGGTTCACTCAGTGGTGACTGGTTTTATTTATTTTTCTGGACAGAAGTGGCAGTGACAGGATGAATGGAAGAGGGTGTTTGGGCCTATTGTTTTGGCTATTGTGTCAACTGTTTTCTTCCTTTCATTGATCCTCTGCTTTACCAAATACGATGTCCTTTTGTAGCAATGAAGTGTCCAAAGTAAGCGAGCCGAAGTCTTGCCACTCTCGCTTTAATGAACATTCTGGTTGTATTTCTCCTGAGGCTAATTTGTTATGGTTTTGGCAGTCTTATCCAGACCTGCTTTTTCTCAGGTCCTTCCAAGAAAACTGAAACCATGAGTTTTTTAGAAAATCGTTTGACTTTCCAGTGTCCTTCCAGTGTAAAGTGACACGATAATTCATGAGGTTGTTAAAACTTGCAGGTCAAAAAGCAGAGTGCTGAAAAATGGCGCTCTAGGCAGAAGCACCATGCCGTCCCTCCACAGCAAAGATCTGAAAAACTAAGCCGAACAGAGAAAACAACAATTCTGAAACCCTAAAACATCAAATGAAAAGACAAAGAACTCAGCCAAGCACAAAATAGAGTGAGAAAACTGACAGAGAATGGAGAGTGAGGAGAGATTCATGCAGAGGTCCCCTATCAGCTACCGCAGCACGGATCCACCATCTTGGACTCCTATCGGAGACCAGCAAACAGGTGGTACGAGAAAGTAGCTTCATGGAGCTTGCAGCGTGAAACAAAACAACTGGTAATTTGTGATATATGCTTTCCCACCCCCCACACTTCTTCACCCCCACTGGCCTCCTCTGCTTCCCATGGGCACAATCTTTTGTCTGGGAAGCACCTGCTGCTTGGATTCCATCCACCTGAAAGGGCCGGCTCTCTGAGCACCATTTATCATCTGCTGGTGTTGCTTTTTTTCCACTTCTTTTGATTTCTTCCTTCCCTCTCACCACTTCCCCCACCTTTCACTCAAATACTTGGCTCCATGCTCCATCTTTGCTTCTTCCTGAGGGGCTGTGGAGCTCCACTAATTTGTGATATATGCTTTCCCACCCCCTACCCTTCTTCACCCACACTCGGCCCCCTCTGCTTCCCGCAGACACAGTCTCTTGTCTGGGAAGCACTGGTTGCTTGGATTCCACCAGCCCACACTAGCTGTCTCTCTGAGTGCCATTTGTTGGCTGCTGGTGTTGCTTTTTTTCCGCTTCTTTTGATTTCTTCCTTACCTCTCACCACCTCCTCCTCCTTTTGCTCAAATACCTGGCTCTGTGTGCCATCTTTGCTTCTTCCTGAGGGGCTGCGGAGCTCCGTTTGAGTGTGGAGCTCCTTCCCAGTCTGGACTGCTGCACTGGTGGGATCCCAGGGCTTTTGTTTGTTTGTTTGCTTTCTTTTCCTTTTCTTGACTTGGGAGCCTGTTCTGGCCAGGCGGTGCTGTGTGGCTTGGAACCTACCCCCTCGGCTTGCACAGATGTGCAGAGGGATCCCTGAGGGCATTTCTTTTTTCCTTGTTTTTTTTTCTTTTTTTTTCTGTTTTTTTGGGGGCTTTTCTTGTTCTTTTTTTAAAATTTGTTTTCTTTTCCCTTTTTTCCCTTTTTGTTTTTCTTCATTACTCAGTTTCTGTCTCTCCATATCTTCCTTCTCTTTCTGTTCCCTTGAATACCTGGCTTTGTATAACTCTACGCCTTCTAGCCAGGCTGTACTGCAACACCTGAGAACAATTTCCCCAGACCTCAAAGCCGCACTGGTGGGATCCCTGGGAACTTTGCTGTTCTTTTCCCTTTCTAATTTTTATTTATTCATTCTTTTCTTTCTTTTTTTCTTCCCCATCCTCTTTTTATTTTTCTCCATTTCATAGTCTCTCATCTCTCCACTCCAATGGCAAGCTCCCCTAGCATTCTTTTTTGTTTGTTTGTATGTTTTTGGCTCCTGTTCCTCTCTCCTCTCTCCCATATCCATCTTAGCTCCACA
>NW_004443937.1:7466576-7496287 GCF_000243295.1 Trichechus manatus latirostris
CTGGTGATAGGGAACCCAAGGTTGAGTAAGGATAGTGTTGATGTGTTGTGAGGTTGTTAACTATTGTCATAGGGCAACATGTGTACTGTTAAATGAGAAACTATTTCATTCTGTAAGCCTTCATCGAAAGTGAGAATAGCAGCACAATTGGAAGAGCGTAATCGATGTCACTGAACTGTGCATGTAGAAATTTTTGAAATGGTGTATCTTCGGCTATGTATATTTTCAACAACAACAACAACAAAAAAAAGGTCGAGAAGGGTGAGGGTTGACATGTTGTGGGGTTGTTAACCAATGTCATAAAACAATACGTGTACTACTGTTTCATGAGAAACTATTTGTTCTGTAAGTCTTCACCTGAAGTACAATTAAAAAAAAAAAAAAAGCAGAGTGCCAATGTTTATTGAGCAGCAGCTATACACTGTTTATGAGCAATACATGCACAATCTTATCTGAATCCTCACAGTAACCGTATTGGATGGCTGCTATTTTCAGGTAGAACTATTCTCCCCACTTTACAGATGAGGAAACAGACACCAAAAAGTTAGATAACTTGCTGCAAATAACTAACAGGTGACAGAACAAAGTTTTACATTTAGAAACAAAAAGGCACGCAGCTCATTTATTTTTCCTAAACTTCGTATTATGTTTGACCTAGACCCATAACCATGGACGATGCTCCCTACACCACACGCCGTGGGTTCGGTGTGGCCAACCTGGACTCGATTACAAACTCACCCTCACTTTCAGTAGATTCCCTTCACTCTTCACAGGAGTCATTACGGGTTTTGAACCTACATTAGGCCACAGATTCAATCTCATGCTTGGTGTCTTAGTCATCTAGTGCTACTTTAACAGAAATACCACAAGTGGATTTCTTTAACGAAGAGAAGTTTATTGTCTCACAGTCTAGTAGGCTACAAGTCCAAACTCAGGGCATCAGCTCCAGGGGAAGCCTTTTTCTGTTGGCTCTGGAGAAAGGTCCGTGTCATCAATCTTCCCTCAGTTCAGGAGCTTCTCTGTGCAGGAAACTCAGGTCCAAAGGACGCGCTCTGCTCCTGGCACTGTTTTCTTGGTGGTATGAGGTTCCCATGTGTCTCTGCTTGCTTCTCTCTTTTATATCTCAAAAAAAATTGGCTTAAGACACTATCCAATCTTGTATACCTCATCAGTATAACTCCCGCTAATCCATCTTATTACATTATAGTGATAGAGTCTACAACACATAAGGAAATCACATCAGATTACAAAATGGTATGCAATCATATAATACTGGGAATCATGACCCAGCCAAGTTGATACACACATTTCTTGGGGGACATAATTCAAGCTATAATACCTGGTTTGCTTTTATTTAAACTGAAAGCTCGTGGGGTTTTTTTTTTCCCATCACTGCTTCTGCTGACAGGCAGAGGCAGGATTTTAGCTATTCCAACCAATAATTTGGGAATCAAAAAAGCATGTAACAACCATTTCTTGACAGAGCAATATTTCTTTTGAGGACACCAAAATAGTCATCAAAAAAAAAAAAAAAAAAGCTAATCTGTGGCAGCTTTCTTGAAGTATTAATAATCCATGTTGTTTTTCTCTCCAAAAGCATGTAACGAACCTAAACTGTCAATAATTAATTACAAGAGAAGAAGGCTCATATACCATTTTGTAGTCATTTTACAGGGCTAATTTCCCTCTATTAGCATGGTGCTGGCATTAGAAGAAGTAGTGAAAGATTTATGTACCTCTGTCCATTATTGTAATTAATTCTGTTTAACCTGCTGCACCTCTATAAGGCACTGGGAGACTACTTGTTAAGAAAATTGAATCTCTGGCCCAACTCTGAGATGGCATGTCTAACTGGAAGACTTAAAAGCATCATCATTCTATCAACAATTTTTTATTAAGTCCTCACTTAGTGCCGGGCACTGCGCTAGATACTGGTGACCCATTTAGTACCAGTGCCAGTACCAGTTGCCATCGAGTTAACTCTAACTCATGGCAATCCCATGTGTGTCAGAGTAGAACCGTACTCTATAGGGTTTTCGACGGCTGACTTTTTGGAAACAGATCTCCATATGTTTCTTCCAAGGCATCTCTGGGTGGACTTGAACCTCCAACCTTTCACCCAGGGATGCAGAAGTCTTATTTATCCAAATATTTAAAGAGTGCCCACTATCTGCCAGGCACTGATATAGGCATTATAGTGAGAGGTGAGCAAGAAAAAGCCCTCAACTTCATGGAACTTGTATTTTAGTGGATAAAGAAAGTAAACAATAAGCATGTAAAAAAATAATAAGAATCTGAACTAGTGAGAAGTGCCAGGAAGGCAAGTCATGTTAATGGGAGGGGGAGTGACTGGCTGGAGGAAGAAGGAGGTTGGGATCAGGGAATGCCTTTCTAACATCTGAGCTGGGACTCAAAGACGAGAAGGGAAAAAATGGTGAGCAAAGAGATCTTGCCCTTGCCCTTCTTAATTTACCATTTAGCAGGATAGTCCAGAAAAAGCAAGCCAAAATTAGCCACAGAGAAAGGCTGTTTTTTGAAAGAGCTACTCTTAAAAAGTTGGGTATAAGGTGGATTTTCTATTACTTTCAGTTACTTGAGTCACATTTTTTTTCCCATTGCTTTCCTTTATAGAATCACGGACACAGTTTCATGGAAGATCTATGTGGACAGTGATAGGACTTGCCAAGGAGAAGAATGTTGCAGGAGAAGCCAGGCTACTAAAACCTCTCAAGCAGCCTTCTCCTTTCTACCGTTTCACCCTTGCCCTACTGCACTCTGGCCTGGGGATTCTCAAACATTAACGTGTGTATAGATCACCTGCTGAGCATGTGAAACTGAAGATTCAGAGTCAATATAGCCGTGTAGCTCTAGCCCAGCTCTGTTCAACAGAAATATAACCTGAGCCACAAATGCGAGTCATGTATGTAATTTAAAATTTCCTAGTAGCCATATTTTAAAAAGTAAAAATATAATAATAATATATTTTATTTAATCCGATATGTCAAAAATACTATAATTTCAACATCAGTATTAAATAGTTTTAATGGGGTATATTTTACCTTCTTGTTTTTGTACGAAGTCTACAAAATCCATTGTGCCTTTTATACTTACAATATATGTCCATGTGAGCTAGCCTCATTGCACTTCCTCAGTAGCCATCTATGTGGCTCGTGGCTACCACATTGGGTAATGCCACTGTATCAGACAGTGTGGCTCTAGCCAATGAGTGGTCTTCGATCTAAGGCATTGTTTGGTGCCATCAAGTAAATTCTGACTCATAGCAACCCCATGCAACACAGTGGAGCTGCCCATAGGGTTTGTTAGACTTTAATCTTTAAGGGAGCAGATCACCAGGTCTTTCTTCTGAGGAGCTGCTCGGTGAGTTTGAACCTCCAACCTTTCAGTTAACAGCTGAGCACTTAACTGTTGTGCTACCAGGGCTCCCTTAAGGCATTACGCTTATAAGATCCAAGTCTTTGGCTGCTCTGGTTGTAGCAATTCAATTTGAGTGCTGTCTTACTTCTTACAAAACATTTGGGACTAAGTAAGGAGCCCTGGTGGTGCAGGGGTTAAGCGCTCGGCTGCTAACAGAAAGGTCAGAGGTTCAACCTACTAGACGCGCTTCAGGAGAAAGATGTGGCAGTCTGCCTCCGTAAAGATTTACAGCCTTGGAAACCTTATAGGGCAGTTCTACTCTGTCCTATAGGGTCACTATGAGTAGGCATCAACTCCACAGCAGTGGAACAGTTGTGATGTTTTTCCAGCATCCTTGGTAAATTGATGACCACCCTATGTTTTCCCCTGTTTATCAGAACAGCAGCAGTTCTTCAAAAGACTGTTAAGGTAGTTTCTTGCCGGCACTAACTAGGGATTTTCATACATTTCCACTAAGCATGGTAGTTTGGACCTAGGAAATGAATTTTTTCCTCCAACTGAATTGTCCTGCTTTCTGGCCTACATCAACAAAAGTCAGCAGGAGATCACTTCAATGACCTGGCCTCCCCAGTAATGCTATTAGCATCTTTCATCCAAGTCCCCAGAAGCACAGCTAACACTCAGCAATGCCCTGTAAATCAAATTGCCCCAATTTACGAACAAACTGATAAGGCGGACATTGGCTGAAGGATTTGTTTCCAATCCCCAGGCCTACTCTAGCAGATTGGTAATCAGAAGCCATTGTTTTGGGTACCATCCACCATTACTCTGCTCTCCTATGGACACTGTATTTTCTCCCTCAGATTGATTTTCTCCTAGCCACCTAAAGCAACTGTCTGGTGAAGAATGATGTTGGCAAAAAAGAAAAAAATTAGCTGCTATGATCATTAAGAGAATGATTTTTCAGATAAAATCAGAGTTAAAAGTGGGTATCTATGCACACTGGGAATTATCGATTATTCCAACAAGAAAAAATAAGGTTACAATCCATGGTAATTAGATCTGGACCAAAATAATAATAACGTGCCTTTTATAGACAGAAGAGAAAGAAGGTTTTTATGGAACTGCCAAGGGCAGTTGTTAACAGGGTAGGAGAAAACCTCCAATAGCATAGACAGGTGCCTGTTTACACAGGAAGCATGTAAGTGTTAGTACTGTTTACTTCTTGGTGTTTCACTGAGTGCCATTATTCTCAGAGGCCTTTAGTCAGTTTTAGGCATATCAGTATTATTTTTATCATTAACAAATTGTTACTGAGCACTTACCCTCCCACGCAAGGGCAAGCAACATCAATGCAATGAGAACTTCCAGGTATGTTATCATTGAGTCCTCATAATAATACTAGGAGGTGTGAATTTGTATGAGTCTCATTTTATAGATGAGAGAGGTTAATCATCTTGTCCAGGATCACACAGCTCTAAAGTACCAGAGATGGAAATTGAACCCAGGTCAATCTGACTCTAGACTATCCACTAGATAATACCACTCTTTTCAGTTTGGAAAAGCCCCAATTGCATAAAATAAATTCTTTTATATGATAAGCCACAGTATGACTCTCATACCTCAGCACATTAGGACCAAATAAAACCAATTTATTCCTTGCCTAATTCACGTATGGGGATAACTGTGTTCCCCCTGAGACATCGATTCCCTGAACTGCCAACTAATGGGTCCCCATCCTTTTGCTATGTCAAGAACTCACCCTCTATAATGTGTCCTTTACAGATTAAACCAGCCCGTCTATATACCCTGTTAGCCTCTCTGGTGGATTAGAGGAGGTTGAAGTTATGACTTGATAGGATTACTTGTTTCCGGACATCTAGGAAAGCAGAATCATCACCCCACCTGGACCAAAAGGGAGAATAGTTTTTCCTTACAGAATTCACAAATGGCCATGGAATAAAACATTATCTTAATGAATCATTCCAGTTTATGAGCATCCTTATATTCAAAAGTGTTCATTCAAGTGGCCATTTAAATACTATTGACACAAAGACATCCTACTTTGCCCCATTCTTACTCTGCCCTACCTTAGTTAGTTGTTTAAAGACAGCATGTTCCTAACAAAAAAGAAGCTTTAAAGACCTTACAATAAACTCTAACCTTTCCCTTTGTTCTCATTAATGGATCCTGGGTTTTGACATCTATCATCCTTGGAAATTTCTCCAGTGGGGCTTCAAGATTTTTGTTCTAACTCTTCCAAAAGATGTTCTGAATCTCTTTTGCATGTAATCGTCACTCCACTAGTTATCCAAACTGAAAATCTAAAGCAGAGAGCGACAATGGACCCAGTTACTATAAATTAATCACTGGTGAAGACGGAACATTTTCCGTCACATTGTGGATTCAGATGAACTCAATTCCTTGTTGTATCATTTGAAATTCCATTTGTTTCATGCACTTGTCAATCTTCCACACTCTTGAGATGACATAGTGGCAGTGTTTAGTAAGAATGGTAGGGGAGATAGTAATCAGAAATCAAGCAAATTTAGTACATAATTTGCTGAACTGTAATAATTTGGTGCTAACCATTGGCAAATTTTAATTTGTACATTACTAACATTATGTTGGTGCCCTGGTGGAGGAGTGGTTAAGAGCTCGGCTGTTAACCAAAAGATCAGCAGTTAGAATCCACCAGCTACTCCTTGGAAACCCTATGAGGCTGTCCTACTCTGTCCTATAGGGTCGCTCAGAGTCGGAATTGACTCAACAGCGATGGAATGGAACGTTATGTTTGTTGTTGTTGTTGTTGTTAGGTACCAAGAAGCCTGTTCCGACTCATAGCAACCCTATGTACAACACAATGAAACAATGCCTGGTCCTGCACCATCTTCACAATCCTTATGCTTGAGTCCATTGTTGCAACGACTGTGTCAGTCCATCTTGTTGAAGGTCTTCCTCTTTTTTGATGACCCTCTACATTACCAAGGATGATGTCCTTCTCCAGGGACTGATCCCTCCTGATAACATGTCTAAAGTATGTGAGACATAGTCTCGCCATCTTTGCTTCTAAGGAGTATTCTAGCTGAACTTCTTCCAAGACAGATTTGTTTGTGCTTTTGGAATACCATGGTGTATTCAATATTCTTCACCAACGCCACAATCCAAAGGGACCTGTTCTTCTTCAGTCTCCCTTATTCATCGTCCACCTTTCGCATGCACATGAGGTGATGGAAAAAATGTTTGCTGTAGACATTGCAATTGTGTATGTAGGTGAGAGTATAAACTCTATAACTAGACTGAGTGGGTTGAAATCCTGACCTCACCACTTACTAGCTGTTCATCCTTGGGCAAGTTCATTAACATCTCTGTGCCAGAATTTCCTTATCCCAAATTGGAGACAATACTTCCTAAAGGGTAAATACGAGGATTAAATGAGTTACTGGATTTCTTTGAATCAAATATGCTAAAGCCACTACTAACTTATGTACCACTATGAAAAAAAAAAGATACTGAACACATACCAATTTTAGAGAGTTTAAACGTACAAAAAACAATGTGCCTCTAGAACTGATGAGATTTGGTAACGTCTGTAAAGCCCATAGTAACCAACCAGTTACCATCCAGTCAACTCTGACTCATAGCAACCCCACGTGTGTCAGAATAGAATCGTGCTCCAAAATGTTTTCAGTGACTGATTTTTTGGAAGTAGGTCACCATGACTTTCTTCCAAGGGTGGACTCAAACATCCAATCTTTTGGTTAGCAACCAAGCATGTTAATGGTTTGCACCACCCAGAGACTTTACCTTTACCTCAAAAGACTACTGTGAAAATAAAATAAAATAATATGGTTGAATGTATCTAGTAAATTAGGTTCTTAAAAACATTTGCTGTATTTGGAAATTTTTTTTTTTTTAGCAATAGGAGGATTGTGGAATTTGGAGTTAGGTAGAATAGGAGCCCTCGTGGTGCAGTGGTTAAGAGATATCATACAGCTGCTAACCAAAATGTCAACAGTTCAAATCCACCAGCTGCTCCTTGGAAACCCTATGGGGCAGTTCTACTCTACCCTATAGGGTCACTATGAGTTGGAATTTACTTGATGGCAATGGGTTTAGAGTAGACCTGCGTTCAAGGCTTATTCTGCCATTTTTCTAGTTTACTAAATAACTTTCCATCTCCAAAACTTGGTATTATTTTTATACTTAACTAATCAGAGTTCATTTCTCAGATCCCAGAGAACAAATGAGAAAGGAAATAACATTAATAGCCATTGTGCAGTGATTCTCCACCCACCAAATCACTGAATGGACACACACCACTGAGAGTGAGATGGCAGGCCCCACACCTGCCCATCCTGATGTTAGTGTTAATTCCTGCCACTTATCATAAAACTTGGCCCCAAACACAAACCAATAATGGTATCTGGATAAAAACAATCAGTTCCAATACTACCTGGAATAATGAGCTGTTAAACTGATTGGGAGATACTATGGCTCTCTCCAACATGGTACATAAATATGTCTGTTGGTTTCCTGAGGCTGCTGTAACAAAATACCACAGACTAGGTGGTTTATAAGAATAGAAATTTATTGTCTCACAATTCTGGAGGCTAGAAGTCTGAGTTCAGGATGTTGGCAGGGCTATGCTTTCTTCAAAAGCTCTAGGGGAAGATCAGTTCTTGTCTCCTCCAGCTTCTGGTAGCCCCAGGGGTTCCTTGGCTGGCAGCTCCATCTTCACGTGCCTTTTACCCCTTTTGGCCTGTCTCTCTGGGTAGGAAACAACTGTGGTTGGACTAGTACCCTCCCTACTCCAGTATGACCTCATGTTAATTTAACTGATAACATCTTCGAAGACCCTGTTTCCAAACAAGGTCATGTTCATAGGTACGGGGTGTAGGATTTCAACGTATCTTTTTGGAGGATACAATTCAATTCAATCTATAACAATATATGTACTACATTTTATAAGAAATTGAAGGGATATTCTAGGAGAATTTTGACAATACCTAATTTACTCAAGTGCTGCCTTTTAAATCTCATAACCTAACTAAGCCTCTCAAGATGCGGTTCTATTGCAGCTAATGAAAGGAAATGATTGTTAGAAGAAGTTGGTCTGCATTGGAAGTGGAGGGCAAGGAAAGCTCACAGAGGCACAAAGTCTGTCCCTAGGTCCAGGAGCACTAGGCCTCACCCTGACCCACATGTCAACGAGTTTACCTCTCTTAAGGAGAGCATGCATCAGACTATCTTCACCAAATACGGTTAACCTTTCCAAGCACCCAACTCACTCCCCTTACTGGGTCTCAGGCTTCACCAAGAAACTTTCCAAATACTCTAGTTTTGCAGGTGGGCATCTATAGGGAAAGATATACAGGCCAGGACACACCAGGGCCTGATACCCTCTCCTGAGTTAATTTAGCGAGTATGTTAATTACAAGAGATTCTTTTTTTTACATATCATTCTTGTTTTCTTGTTTAAATTGAGATATTACCCTGAGAGATGGAGTCCCTCCAGGGGTAAACAAAATCTACTTTCTTTCTAAGTTCTTAAGACTAAAGGTCCAATGCAGGACTGGGGGAAAAAGCACCAGGGTTATGGCTGTCTTCTTTCAAGGAGTCTTAGGAGGAAGCTGGCTCTGGTGTCAGAGGGAACTGGGTTCAAATCCTAGCTCCAAAACTTACTATCAGCATGACATTGGACAGCTATTTAACCTGTTTAGCCCTCAGCTTCCTCAACTATAAAATATGAGTAATAACAGTAAGTATCTAGGTTGTGGTATGTATTAAGAGGAATAAATCATGTAAGGTACTAATCACAATCAGTGTCACAAAGCGAATGCTCAGTAAATATTGGGATGTGGTGGTGCTGGAATGGAGGAGCCCTGGTAGCACAGTGGTTAAAGTGCTTGGCTGCTAACTGAAAGGTCTGCAGTTTGAACCTACCAGCCACTCCACGGGAGAAAGATGTGGCAGTCAGCTTCCATAAGGATTTGCAGGCTTAGAAACTCTATGGGACAGTTCCACTCTGTCCCATAGGGTTACTATGAGTTGGAATCGACTCAATGGCAGTAGGTTTTTTTTTTTTCTTTTGGTGCTGGAATTACTAACCCGTCCCCTCATCTAGAATCATGTGTTATGATAAAAAGATCTTTTCTTTGTTATTTTACTTTCTACAAAACCTCTGGGAGCAAGAATTATAATCAAATAAAGTTCCTAGCACAGTGTCTGGCATATAGCAGCTGCTCAATAAATTGTATCTGGTTTGCACTTGGGAATGCAGTGCTCTGATCGTCAAGGTGCACTTTTTCCTCCTCCTGTTCTCACTGAGAACAAGCCTTACTGAGCTAAGGATTATAGTATGATAATCACCATAGAACAAATCTAACTTAAATGCAACATCATCAGTTTCATCCAGGACTTTTCCCAGACTTGCTCTAAAAATTAGCATTGCAGAAACTAAACTTGAACTCGATAATGATTTGAAAGCAATGGTAATTCAATATACTTCTGGAGCAGAGGGAAGTGGCTCCAAAGTAGGCATCTTCTAACCAAAACCAGTTGCTGTTGAGTCAATTCCAAGTTATTGCGACCCTATAGAACAGAGTAGAACTGCCCCATAGAGTTTCCAAGGCTGTAGTCTTTACAGAAGCAGAAGGCCATATCTTTCTCCCGCAGAGCAGCCAGTGAGTTTGAACTGCCAACCTTTGTGTTAGCAACAGAGTGCTTAATTACTGTGCCACCAGGGCTCCTTAGACATCTCCCAAACCAAAAAATCCAAACCCATTGCCGTCTAGTCAATTCCAACTCATAGTGACCCTATGGGGGGGGGTAACAAATATCTGTTGAGCATTCCTTACACACCTATTTCTACATTAGTTCATCCATTCCTCCCAGTACAAACTGAAGTAGATAATATGATTTTCTCCATTTTACAGATAAGGAAACTGAGGCTATGAGAGGTTAAGTAACCTGCTCAAGATGATAGATTTAAATAAATAAAACAGTTGCCATCGAGCTGATGCTGATCTACTCATGGTGACCCCCTGTGTGTCAGAGTAGAACTGGGTTTTCAGTGGTTGATTTTTCAGAAGTAGATCATCAGGCCTTTCTTCCCAAGTGCCTTGCGATGGATTTGAGCCACTAATCTTTTAGTTAGCAGTCAAGCACTTAGGTGTTTGTGCCTGTCAGGACTTCAAGATTATATATAAAGTGTTGATATTTGAACCTAAGAGTGTCTGAATCAAAGGCCCATGCAGTGAACAACAGGGAAGGTGGGATTGTTGTGACACATTATTCTTCCCTTCTGTAAGTGTTCACATTTAACTCGTTTGAACTTCAGTTTCTTCTCTAACATTATGAAAATGAAAAAGATCAGAGCAGGGATATTTCAGCCTGATGATTCTATGCTGCTCTAAAAAATATGGTATGCGTAAGTATAAAATACTGCATTCATTCCCATTGCCACACGTCAAACCACCTATAAAGAATGGAAAGAAGAGCTTTATAAAGCAAAGTGAAATGATCTGGAAGGCCTGGGGTGCCCTGTTAAGACATGTTAAGGAGATTAAGGCTTTTATGACTGAGGTCTATACAACCATGAGCATCATGATTTTCTAACTCCCGGAATACTTGTTGCAGACAGCCTATGTATGCTCAACAGGGGTGGTTTCAGAGAATGAAATCACCACTTTGCACTATGGAGAGTAAATGCATAATGTTATCTCAATACAGGGATAATCCTGCACGTACTGAATGCCTACTATGTGCCAGGTCCTGCTAGGTGCTTTGTGTGTGTGACTTTATTAGTCCTCATAACTTGTGAAGAAGTTGTGATGGTCATTTTCATGGATAAGAAAACTCAGATTTGTGAAGGTCAACAACAGGCCTATGAACTCAGAGTGAATAATGGGGAAGATTATAGCCCAGGTTTCTAATGTTCAATTCTGTGCTAATGCCTGATTAAAGGGGTTGGATTAGTATTTCCCAGAGTGTGTTCCTATTAGTAAGGGTTATATTTCAAAAAAGTTTGAGATATGCTAGATTAAACACAATTAGAAAGCTTTTCTCATTGCAGGACTTTTCAGAGGCTTTGTTAAATTTCAAAAGAGGGATAGCGCATGTATCATTTCCTAGATGGAATTTTTATTCAAGGGAAATATCTTTGGGCTAGTGTTCTCAACTACAAGTTTGGGAAAGCAGTGGCTAGATAAATATTTATTATGGCTATGTAGAGAAAGTATGTAATCTTGGGTGGAATAAAGACCAGCAATGTCCAGCTATTGGTCCAAACACAAGAGATGTGGCATTGCTAGGAGGTGTGCTTGGGGGAAGGAGTCATCTTTACTTTAATAGTTGTCAATTAAAGTATTAAAAAAAATCTGTTGCTGTCAAGTAGAGTCCAACTCATAGCAACCCTATAGGACAGAGTAGAACTGCCCCGTAGGGTTTCCACTGAGTGGCTGGTAGATTCGAACTGCAGATCTTTTGGTTAGCAGCCTGAGCTCTTAAGCACTGTGCCACCAGGGCTCCATTTAAAGTATACGACTCTGTTTTTTTCCCACTCTTTTATTCAGAATTATGATAAATGTGCAGTATGTGCCAAAGACTGTGCTATGTTCTGGAGATATAGTGGTGAGCAGGAGAAATTTGGCCCCTTCCATTACAGAATTTATAGTATGGAGGGGAGACAGATGATAAATAGATACGCATAGTAAACACAAACACAGAAACACATTTATGAAATGAGGACAGCTAAGATTGAAACAAATAGGATGTTTTGACCAATAGTACTTGTCAGCTAAAGGAGAAAAAGGCTTTGCGAGGCTGAACAAGAACACCCTCATGTGGTCCACTAGTTAGTTCACTACCATTTGCTGAGTCATTCTTATGTAAGCCCCTGGCTTGTAGCCACTATTGTCCACCACCACTATAAAACCTCTGTCTTCCCACTGCAGGGAGCGGAGAACTGCTTTGGTCTTGCAGCTGCCCAGGACGTGGCCTTGTATGTAAGTGTCCCTAATAAACTCCTTCGTTGCCACACTGGAGTTACCCACCTCTTACTTTGGTCTCTTGGCACCTTCCATTTTTGGAGGCCAGTTTCACATTATTGGTCCATGCCTAGACACCAACCTTTATGCATCTTAGCATATATCCAGTACCAGTTTCCGTCAAACAGATTTCCACTCATGATGATCCCATGTGTGCAGAGTAGATCTGTGTCATAGGGTGTTCACGGCTGTGACCTTGATGGAAGCAGATCACCAGGACTTTCTTCTGAGGCACCTCTGGATGGATTCGAATCATCAAACTTTCAACCATTTGCACCACTCAGAGGCTATGGTATATATATACGAAATGATATTTATACTACACTCTGGGAAAAACTGGAGGGAATTTCAAGCCCTGGGTGAGGCTGCTGGTGGTATGTCCCTGGGGGTTGCCTTCAATACTGCCTGAACTCCCCACAGGCTAAGGGCATCACCACCTCTGGGAACACAAGTGTGGACACTCTGATAAGTTAGGAGAGAACCTATTTTGAAAGCTGCTCAGAGAAAGTCTTGCTCATGTTTAAACATTTCAGCTGAGAGTGGGAGATTATAAGGAAGTGTGTGAGTCAAGAACATATGAAAAGCATTCCAGAAAGAAGGAATAGTATGTGAAAAATGTCTAAGGTGGGAGGAATGCAATATGTTGGAGGACCTGATGATGGAGCCAGGGTGGCTGTGCACAGTAAGGGATAGAGAGACAGGCGCTGATGCAATGGGGAGTAGGCAAGTCCAGATGTGCACAGTTGTGTGGGCCATAGCAAAGAGTTTGGATTTTATTCTGAGAAAAAAGAAAGCCATAAAATGATTAAAGACAAAAACAACAGCAGATTTAATTAATGTTGTAAAAATATCACTCTGCTTGATGGTCATGAGGGGGTAGTGCCTTGAAAGTTTATTTTTTATTTTTTTTATCTTTGATAACACCCTGTGTTGGTATGTGGGGAATTATATGGTAAATCACACATAGTGGTGTGATTATAAATTTACACAGCCACTTCAGAGAGCAAGTTGACAATTTCTAATTAAATTCCACCTCCAGCTGGATAATCTTAACCTTAACCAGTTGCCATTTAGTTGCCTTTGATTCATGGTGACCCTGTCTGTGTCAGAGTAGACTGTGCCTCACAGGGTTTTCAGTGCTGATTTTTTGGAAGTAGATCATCAGGCCTTTCTACTGAGGCACTTCTGGGTGGACTTGAACCTTCAACCTTTTGGTTAGCAGTAGAGCTACTCAGGGACTCCCAAGAGAAACTTTTACGTATGTAGACAAGGAGACCTGTGCAAGCATATTCATTACACACTGTTGGAACAACAATATATCTGAAACAATCTAATTGTAATCACGGGAAAGCAAAAATAAATAGCTTTATTCATAATTTTAATATTACATGGCAATAAATTAATGAAGTATGTGCACTCACATAAATCAATCTGAAAAATATATTAAACAAAGAAAAAGCAAGTTGCTTATAGCATCATACAATATATATAAGTTTTAAATTAAGCAAAATAATTCTATGTATTTCACACAGATACCCACAGGTAGTAAAAGTATAAAGATATATTCTTTGGTAATATATAAAATTTACATAATTTTATGTAGATTTGATGACCACCTACTTTATCAGGTTATATCTGGGGAAGAAGAGAGGAAGAAAGAATGGAAAGAATAAACTTTAGCCGTATCAGTAAAGTTGTACTCACTAAAGATTATTTCTAAAGCAAATATGGTAAAATGTTAATGTAATTGCTTATAGGTGGATGATACATGTCTTCTTTTATGTACTTTAATGTTTGTTTAAATTAATATTTAATAATACACAAAATAAAACAAAAAATATTTCTTGAACTTAAAAGTCCTGTCAAGAAAACTGACCTGATGGTTCATGAACAGAATTAAAATGATAAAAAAGGAACTAAAATCTTCTCTCTTGTTCTTGTAAATTGATTTGCTCTCTAGTTGGCAGGATTTATTTGGCACCCTTTATTTCTGGGAAAGGTACAAAAAAGACACACACATACGACATACTGATTTAAGATATGACAAAATGAGAAAAAAACGCATCTTAAAGATGTAAAATTGACTTTTTAAAGCATTTAAAATAGTTATTTGTTCTAAGGAACAATTCAGAAATTGTTCCAAGATTATATTTTTGATTGGTGCTATATATAACAGTAATTTAACTGCTTCATGTATTGGCTTGTACTTTTCTTTATATTGCTGCGTCTTGTACAGATTATTATAAATACCTCCCATGACAAAATTACATCGAGAATGGATCCATTCTCTCCGTGATGTTCTTTTTGCAGTTTTACATAGTCAGGTAGTCACATTTTCTAAACTGTTGGCTTTCTGTTCTATTCTCACCCCAGCAATTTCATGTTTATGTGGGTTTGGATTGAAGTTATAGCCCAAAATACATCATTGCTGACTTTAAAAACAAAAGATTGATAAGAGCTCAGCTGTCAGCATCCATTGTTAAATCCGTCCCTTATCTATCAGACAGAGGTATTAAGCAGCAGACTATGTAATTCCAATTCTTCATAGCTCTACAAACTTTCTCTGACATCAACATGATTATTTCCTGGGAAGCTATAAATTTAAGCAATTCCCTGAACTTCAAACTGCATGAATCACACCTTAGAGTCAAGATTTGAAGTGTCAGCAAATCATCTCTTAAAAACGGATATTTCCTGGAACACTTGGTTCAAAAAAAAGAAAGAGAGAAAGTCACGTGGTTCTCCAAAATCCTTACAGTCCTCTGTGGATTTTTTTTTTTTTAAATCAGGCTCTCCACTTACTCAAAAATATTTCTAAAATCACAAATGGCACGAAGAAAACAGCTAGAGAAATAACAGGTGAGCCTAACTTGATGAAAATCAAAATTCTCAAGATTCATGGAAAGAAGGGGATGCTTGGCTACAAAGGGAGATTTCACTTTATAAAGGATTTGAATTACTTGTTTTAATGAAAACCACTTCTAACGAAGTTAAACGCAATCTGACTTTCTGTGAATGCTTTTAACTGATCCTGAGCTTTTCCCTACATCCCAAATTTAGTCAACCTAATGATTTTTTCTAAAATGATAATCTGATAGCATCACATGAGTCAATGAGTCTAAAATCCTCCACAAGAATGTGGTATACAGTTCTGCTTTCAGCTTTAGCAGACTCCTGTGAAATAGACCATTTCTCCAATGGAAAACAAGTAGAAAACCTAGATAAAATATTTAAAATAACATATTTGAAGGTATGGGAAAGCAACCAAAGCAGTGAATATTGAAGCGTCAAGATCTGGAGAAGTATAGAGGTGATCTTGACATTGGAGACAGCTTTTTGATGCAAGGCATTTGGCAATGCCACTTGGTAAACTCCAGGCCAAAGATGTGTAAGCTGCAGAGAAGCCGAGGGTAAAGCAGTTTCTGAGAGGCTAAAGCAGAACTTTGCTTAAACTCAAGGGGCTAGAGAGATACAATCTGGAGTTTTGAGGCCACCAATGACAAAGATTCCTGGTATACATGAATCTCACAAACATAATGTTCAGTGAAAGTAGCCAGGCCTAGCTAAATCCTACTCAGGGCTCTTTAAGACTTATTTTACATAATTCGATGTGTGATATTCAAATTATTTAAAATCCCATGTAGTATGGGTAGATATGCACCATCATGGATAAATTTGTAAACAACAGCTAAACCGAACAACATGTAATGAATATCATTTCTGGGCTTCATCTCCTCCGTGAACCTCCTTTGACCACTTCAGAATGAGTTAAGTGCCCCTATTTCAGATATACCTTGTGCCTATATTTGTCATTGCACATGCATTAGTGTACTGTAATTTTTATTTATGAGCTAGTCACCCACAGTAGATTATGAACCATGTAAACATAAGGATAACGTTTCACTACGCATTGTTCCTCAAGTACATAGTAGGTACTTAGTAAATATTGACTGTATTACTACTGCTTTAATGTACAATTGATTTTTGGGCAAAACGTGATATATGGAAAGTAAACGTCAATGTTATAATCCTGAAGTTATTAGTTATGATTTCAAATTTATTAGTATCTCACTTTCCTAAAGCATCATTTTTTCAAGGCCAAATTATTTTCTACTAGGTTCTGGGTCTAGCAGGCATAACAGTATAAGAAACTGCTTGACATCCACTGTGCATAAATTAGTAGAGTACACTTGCGTTCTTGAAACATAGAAGGTCAATAATTTAACTGCATAGAAGGTAGTTGCTCAGCAAATGTGATATTAAGACAGACGATTCTCATGGCTATTAGTTCCTTCTCTGCTTTACTTGCTAAGAAAAATTACTCTCATGGGAATATTTAAAACAGATAACATAGTAAATGTGGATACAGTAATCCATTAAGTATTAAATGGATGGCAAATGACCAATATATTTCTCTCGAAATATATTTCTCTCTACTCTCCCTTGAGAGTTAACAGTGGATCATTTACGTTTTCCAATGTATTTTCCTAGTTTTGCTCCTTAAGATGACAGAGATGCACAATTTTTTTTTAAATTTTATTGTGTTTTAGGTGAAACTTTATAGCTTAAATTAGTTTCTCATTCAAAATTTATACACATATTGTTTTGTGACATTAGTTGCAATCCCCACAATGTGATAGCATTCTCCCCCTTTCCATCCTGGGTTCCCTATGTCCATTCATCCAGTTCCTGTCCCTTCCTGCCTTCTCGTCTTGCTTTTGGGCATGAGTTGCTCATTTGTTCTCATATATTTGATTGAACTAAGAAGCACGTTCTTAACATGTATTATTGTTTGTTTTATAGGCCCGTCTAATGTTTGTCTGAAAAGTTGGCTTCAGGAGTGGTTTCAGTTCTGAGTTAGCAGAGTGTGGGGTGGCTGCATCTTGTGTGTTTCTCTGAGGAACTGAATTCCTAATTACATTTAATTTTAATTAATTTACATATATATTTTTTATTGTACTTTAGATGAAGGTTAACAGAGCAAATTAGTTTCTCGTGGTGGCGTAGTGGTTAAGTGCTATGGCTGCTAACCATAAGGTCAGCAGTTCAAATCTACCAGGCCCTCCTTGGAAACTCTTTGGGGCAGTTCTACTCTGTCCTATAGGGTCGCTATGAGTTGGAATCTACTTGATGGCAGTAGGTTTGTTTAAACAATTAATACACATATTGTTTTGTGACATAGGTTGCCAACCCCACGACATAACAACACTCTCTCCTTCTCGACCTTGGGTTCTCCATTACCAGCTTTCCTGTCTCCTCCTGCCTTCTCGTTCTTGCCCCTGGGTTAGTGTGCCTGTTTTGTTTTATGTGCCTGTCTAATCTTTGGCTGAAGGGTGAATCTCAGGAGTGACTTAAGTATTGACTTAAAAGGGTGTCCAGGGGCCATACTCTGGGGGTTTCTCCAGTCTCTGTCAGACCAGTAAGTCTGGTCTTTTTTTTTTTTGTGAGTTAGAATTTTGTTATACATTTTTCGCCAGCTCTGACTGGGACCCTCTATTGTGATCCACATCAGGGCAGTCAGTGGTGGTAGCCGGGCACCATCTGTGAAAATGTACATATCTTCATGAAGGCATTGAAAATTGTTTATCATATGCACTCTTAATACACAGAATGATTTTTTCAAGAATTTCTGATAAAAACTAATGAGTGGTGAAATGTCTTGGGTTGTCCACTGTGACCATGCCCCTGAAAATGACTTTCCATGATGACCTCTGAGAACAGAAGATACCCATTTCCTTCTTGTCTCACGTTCTTTAAGTAATGACCATGACTTATCTCACCTCATCCTTTAACGCAAGTATTTCACTTTCTTCTGTGTATAGCACTTCATTCATTCAATGCTCCTGTTTACTTGATGGATTGACACAGTGGCTGCAGCAATGGGCTTAAGCATAACAATGGTTGTGAGGATGGCTGTGGTGTTTCGGATGGAACCAACTCGACAGCATCTAACAACAACAACATTTGTTTAGATATTTCTTAATCAGCATATTTACTATCCTAAGACTTCTATCTTTCTTTCAATTTGGTTTTGCTGAACTAATTTGTTTGAGGTCTTATGACACAGTAGAGTCAAAATGATTAATAACAATGTCAGCAACACTACCGTGTTGTTGTTAAGTGCTGTCGAGTCTGTTTCAACTCATAGAGACCCTACGTGCAACAGAACGAAACACTGCCCAGTGCTGCACTCTCCTCACAATCTTTGCTATACTTGCGAATATTGTTGCAGCCACTGTGTCAATCCATCTCATTGAGAGTCTTCCTCTTTTTCTCTGGTCCTCTACTTTACCAAGCATAATGTCCTTCCTTCTCCCCCCGGTTCCTCCTGATAATATGTCCAAAGTACATGAGGTGAAGTCTCCCCATCCTAGCTTCCAAGGAGCATTCTGGCTGTACTTGCTCTATGATAGACTTGTTCATTCTTCTGTCAGTCCATGGTATATTCAATATTCTTCGTTAACACCATAATTCAATGGCATCAATTCTTCTTTCCTCTTCCTTATTCATTGTCCAGCCTTTGCATGCAATCCCCATGGGCACTGGCCTCCCTTCTGTGCCTCAGGTGACAGAACTGGGGGTGCTTAGCCAGCTGCCATGGGCAAGATTTACTCTCACCGATACCCAGAAACAACAAAAAAATAAGTTAGGTCTAACTTTCCCCCTTCTTGTTGTCTAGTCTATTCAGGAAACATAATGAGGCTAAAAATAAAAATAACTTCAGAAACTTACATTGTGAAGCAGATGCATTCTTTTTTCCTCCAAACTGCACACATTCCAGAAGGAACAGTGTCACAGGGGTAAGACACAGCTCACTCTCTTTCCTTCACCGGACTGACCACAGGAAGATGAGCTCTAGATTCTGGTCCTCCAGTCTCCCCTCTGAGGCGAACTATTGATAGACACTTTACATCAAAGCACTCCAGTTCTCACACCTAGAGGCAGAGAGGAGAGGGGTCAGAGTGCAGACTCTAGAGAAAGACCTGGACTGGTATCCTGGCTTCACCACTTAGCAGTGGAGTGATTTTGGGAAAATGACCAAATGCCTCTGTGCCTCATTCTCCTCAGCTGTAAAATGGGGATAAAAATAGCACCTACTCCCCAGGCTTTTAGTAGGGGAGAGGGAAAATTAAAAATTCACATATATATATACAGGTAACAAAATATTTGACATTTCAACTACCTTCACATGTACAGTTCAGTGACATTAATTATGTTCATCATGTTGTTCAACTGTCACCTTTATCTGTTCCCAGATTATACCATCACCCTTAACAGAAGCTTAGTGTCCTCTAAGCATGCAGTTTTTTGTTATTTTTGTTTTTTAACTTGGACTTACTCTTTTTTTTTTTAATTATTTGCTTTATGTGCATTAGATAAAGGATTTTTTTTTTAAATTTTTTTTCCCATGTCTGAGGATAACAAGATCTCATTTACCCACTGGGGTGGGAAGTCATGATGTCTGCAGTCTTCCAAGGAATGTAAACTCTGATTTGTTCCCGGGGCCAATTACAGAGAACAGTCATGAGGGGCTGCTGGGCGAGGCAAAGCCACCAATGCCACAGGAAGGGCATTGCTCTGAGTGGGTCTGGCTCCATTAATGTTTCCAACAGACAGCCGCGGAAGCATGGCCCAGCTCCCAGTACACCCTCACCACCCTAGGGGTAAATACTACCTAATCAGGATTCAGAACAGCCCAGTTGCTGTGACTTTTTTAAAAGCAGGAGTGAGCTAGAGAGTGAGATTTTGGCCCGAGTGGGAATATTAAACACCCCATTATTATATTTGTTTCAGCCGTTCAGGCACCAAGCTCTCTTTTGGCTAAACCAGGCTTGTCAGTTCTCTAAAGTAAGTAGTGCCACAAATTTTTAAAAGGACAGCGTTAATACCCCTCAGAGCTAAGCAGTTCTCTTTTGCAGGGACACTGATGCTGCCTATAGCTCAAACCTGTGCCTCAACCAAGGTATTAAGAAATGAATTATTTTAACTTTCACTGGGTTATTGCCTTGTTTATTAACAGAGAGGTTTTAGCTTTCTCCGGGGAATGTTTCTAGTGACTCAAAATCAAGCCCTCCAAATGTCTTCCCAGCAGCCCTATGTGTGATCACTGCAAAGGGGGACATTGTTGCTGACGTTGAATAATTAGCTAGTCTCCAATGCAGCTGGATGTAAAAGGTTTATATTGGACTAGGAAGGAGAATCAAGCTTTGTAGGCAAAGTCCTGGAAAGATTGCTCCTGTGATGACTATGGTGTGAGAAGAATCCTACTCTGAAGGCTCCATGTTGTTGCTGTTGTCAGTTGCCATGAAGCCGGCTCCGACTCATCTGCAGTATTCCGTACAACACAATGAAACGTTTCCCGGTCCTATGCCATCTTCACTGTTGCTGGCATCAGGTGCGGATTAACCAGTAAGCATGGTACATACTGGCTTGCATTGAGCAAGGTACCCATGAGCTTAATTGTGTTTCCTTGCTAATCTATGGTGAGCAATTTCGCAAGGGTTTTACCACATCTTTGACAGCTGGACAGGTGAAATTGTTTACTGCAGATTGGTGGGAAGGTACAATTGGTCCCGTGTGTACCTTGCTATTGGGTGATCTGGCCCTGGCTGGTATGCTTGAGTCCAGGGCTCATCCAACCTAGGGGATCATCTTCCAGCACTATATTGGACAATATTCTGCTGTGATTCTATAAGGTTTTCACTGGTTTATTTTTGGAAGTAGATCATCAGAACTTTCTTCCTCATCTGTCTTAGTCCGGAAGCTCCACTGAAACCTGTCTACCATGGGTGACCCCGCTGGTATTTGAAATATTGGTGATATAGTGTCCAGCATCATAGAAACACAGAAGCCACCACAGTATGACAAATTGAAAGACGGATGGTGTATTGCACTACCTGGAGGCTATACCACACACTTGGAATAATTCCCAGAGGTGCATGCTGCGTTAGAATTCTGCCAAATATTGGAGGCTAGAAGGAGAGAGGAATGAGCAAAAGGGGAGAATATTAGTATTGACTCTACGCCTGCACGCAAGGTACTGGGCTAGGAAGCTTGTTTGTATGGCCACGTTTAGCCCATTACCCCTTAAATATTATGAAGGGAGACAATGAAGAATAGTATTTTATAGTTTGAGCTTTAAGGTCAGACAGAACTTGGTTTGAGTCCAGACTCTACCTTTGGTTACCTGTGTGGCCTTGGGCAATGACCTTAACAGTCCAAGCCTCTGTTTCTTCATCTATAAAGTGGACATTTCATTAATACTTACCTCTCACAGAGCTTCTGTGAAGGTTACTGAGATAAACCAGGCAAAGCACTTAGTGCAGTAATAGGATTCGTGGAAGATATTTAGAAACTGTAGTTATTGTGATTGAAGTTCCTGGGTGGTGGAAAGGGTTAGCATGCTAGGCTGCTAACCGGAAGGTTGGAGGTTTGAGTGCACCAGAGGCACCTCGAAAGAAAGGCCTGGTGATCTACTTCCAAAAAATCAGCCATTGAAAACCCTGTGGAGCATAGTTGTACTCTGACACACAGTTGGAACTGACTTGATGGCAAGTGGAAAAAGAAGTTATCATGATTATCTCCACTTTAGAGTTGAAGACCTCCGTCTCAGACAGATTAACTAACTAACTTGATTTGGACACACCCAACACCCTTGATCTTAGATCTTCACCAAAGTGAAGCTTTTTGTTGAAGACATGTCACATCTTGACCTTACAGTGAACTTTCCCCAAGATAGATGTATAAATGGATTTAACCTTCAGATGTGTAGGCGGATTTACACTGCAGCCTCCCTGTCTTGTTCTGACTGGTTTTACTCCACTATGTTGTTGTTGTTGTTATCTTGTGCCATTAAGTCGATTCAGACTCATGGCAACCCCCTGTGTTACGCTGTAGAACTGCACCACAGGGTTTTCTTGGCTATAATCTTTACCGAAGCAGATTGCCAGGGCTTTCATTCTGGGATGCCACTGGATGGGTTCAAACTGCCAACCTTTCTGTTACTAGCCCAGTGCAAACCATCTGTGCCACCAGAGACCGCTACACCACTATAGAAGGCTTCCCATTGATCCCTGAAGAATTGACCCTATTCAGTATCATCCATTGTTCCAAGCTGTCGCAGTCTTCTGTCTTCTGCTTTTGTCACTCAGACATTAAACACACTTTCCAGCACCGCATCCTCTGGGAAGTTGATTCGTATGCCTTCTGTATCCTCGTGGCTCATGAAAATGTCAGGTAGATGGAGCTCCATGGGCCATCTCTAGAGACCACCTTCCCTCTAGCACAACACCAAGACTTCCCACCTTATTTTACAAATGAGTAAACAGGTCCAGAAAGCTTAAATGTCTATATATTATTGGCTAGTGAGTGAGTGAGCCAACACCTTTGGATGTTTATTTAAAAAACAGATTTTAAAAAAATCAGATGAAGGAGTAAAAGCACACATAAGTATTACTGTATCGAGAATAACATCTAGTAGAAACAAAACTAGGGTCATCAGTATTGGAGAAGGTGCCATGCTAAATGCTGGCACAGATAAAAAGATGCACTAGTGATTGGCTCCTTGCCCTCAAAGAGGTTATTATTCAGCCTGGGGCAATGATAAGTTTTTGGTTTTGATAGTTTTTAACAAACCAAGACAATGTACCTTTAATAATTAAAGAGCATCTTTAATAATTATTTAATAATTAAATAATCTAAGAGGAAGAGAGCCTCCCTTACAATGCCCCCGCTGTTCTCTTCTCAAAATAATGGTTATTTATAGTGTGAATTCATCAGCAGGTGCTGGCAAACAGTGTGTGTGAAGCCCAGTTCTTCCTTGCCTCTGGGAAACAGTTTTATGTCAGATGATCTATGCACATAACACATTTAAGGGAAGGATGAATGTGGATAGTCCATGAACGTTTCTGTGGTAGACTTCCACATTTTATTTGCAAGGGCTACAGAGCCACACATTCATTAGTTCCTCATCATCAACCTGCAGAAAGGCAATCTGGGGAAAAGTTACCAAAAGCTGGACTAAATAATAAGGTGGTGCCCATTAGGGGGCTCTCTGTTGTTATTGTTGTTAGGTGCCAGCGAGTCGGTTCTGGCTCATGGGGACAGTATGCACAACAGAGGAAAACACTGCCCGGTCCTGAGCCATCCTCACAATCCTTGCTTTTCTTGAGCCCATTGTTGCAGCTACTGTATGAATCCATCTCGTTGAAGGTCTTCCTCTTTTTTGCTGACCCTCTACTTTACCAAGCATGATGTTCTTGTCCAGGGACTGGTCGCTCCTGATAACATGTGCAAAGTATGTGAGACAAAGTCTCACCATCCTCCCTTCACAAAAGCATTCTGACTGTACTTCTTCCAAGACAGATTGGTTCATTTTTCTGGCAGTCCATGGTATATTCAATATTCTTCACCAACACCATAATTCAAAGGCATCAATTCTTCAGTCTTCCTTATTCATTGTCCAGCTTTTGCATGCATATGAGGCAATTGAAAATACCATGGTTTGGGACAGGTGCACCTTAGTCCTCAAAGTGACATCCTTGCTTTTGAACACTTTAAAGAGGTCTTTTGCAGCAGATTTGCCCAATGCAATACATCATTTGATTTCCTGATTGTTGCTTCCATGGATGTTGATTGTGGATCCATGTAAAATGAAATCCTTGACAACTTCCATCTTTTCTCTGTTTATCATGATGTTATTTACTGGCTCAGTTGTGAGGATTTTGGTTTCTTTATGTTGAGGTGCAATCCATACCGAAGGCAGTAGTCTTTGATCTTCATCAGTAAGTACTTCAAGTCCTCTTTGCTTTCAGCAAGCAAGTTTGTTTTATTTGCATATTGCAGGTTGTTAATGAGTCTTCCTCCAAACCTGATGCCCCTTTCTTCTTCATATAGTCCAACTTCTTGGATTATTTGCTCAGCATACAGATTGAGTATGATGAAAAAATGAACCCTGATGCACACATTTCCTGATTTTAAATCACGCAGTATTCCTTTGTTCTATTTGAACGACTGCCTCTTGGTCTATGTATAGGTTGCTCACGAGCACAATTAAGTGTTCTGGAATTCCTGATCTTCCCAATGTTATCCATAATTTGTTATAATCCATGCAGTCGAATGCCTTTGCATAGTCAATAAAACACAGGTAAATATCTTTCTTTCTGGTGTTCTCTGCTTTCAGCCAAGATACATCTGATATCAGCAATGATATCCCTTGTTCCATGTCCTCTTCTGAATCTGGATTGAATTTCTGGCAGTTCCCTGTCGATGTACTGCTGCAATCATGTTTGAATGATCTTCAGCAACATTTTACTTGCATGTAATATTAATGATATTGTTCGATAATTTCTACATTCTATTGGATTACCTTTCTTTGGAATGGGCACAAATGTGGATGTCTTTCATTTGGTTGGCCAGGTAGCTGCCTTCCAAATTTCTTGGCATAGACTAGTGAGCGCTTCCAGCTTTGAATTCATTTGTTGAAACATCTAAATTGGTATTCCGTCAATTCCTGCAGTCTTGTTTTTTTCCAATGTCTTCCGTGCAGTTTGGATTTCTTCCTTTAATACCATCAGTTGGTGGTCATATACTACTTCCTGAAATGGTTGAATGTCGACCAGCTTTTTTTGGTACAGTGGCTCTGTGTATTCTTTCCATCTTCTTTTGATGTTTCCTGGGTTGTTCAATATTTTGCCCATAGAATCCTTCAATATTGTAACTCAAAGCCTGAATTTTTTCTTCAGTTCTTTCAGCTTGAGAAATGCTGAGCGTGTTCTTCTCTTGTGGTTTTCTAACTACAGGTCTTAGCACATTTCATTATAATACTTTATTTTGTCTTCTGGAGCTGCCCTTTGAAATCTTCTGTGCAGCTCTTTTACTTCAGCATTTCTTCTATTTGCTTTAGCGACTTTATGTTCAAGTTTCAGTCTCTTGTGACATCAATTTTGGTTTTTTCTTTATTTCTTGTCTTTTTAATGACCTTTTGCTTTCTTCATGTATGATGTCGTTGATGTCATTCCACAACTCATCTGCTCTTTGGTCATTAGTGTTCAACGGGCCTAATCTATTCTTGAGATGGTTTCTAAATTCAGTTGTGATATACTCAAAGTCGTACTTTGGCTCTCACGGACCTGTTTTAGTTTATTTCAGCTTCAACTTGAACTTGCATATGAGCAATTGATGGTCTGTTCTGAATTCAGCCCCTGGTCTTGTTCTGACTGATGATATTGAGCTTTTCCATTGTCTCTTTCCACAGATGTAGTCGATTGGATTCCTGTGTATTCCATCTCCTAGGGTCCATGCGTATAGTTGCCGTTGAATGTTGTTGAAAATAGGTATTTGTGATGATTAAATCATTCGTCTTACAAATTCTATCATGTGATCTCTGGTGTTGTTTCTATCACCAAGGTCATATTTTCCAACTACTGATCTTTCTTTGTTTCCAACTTTGGCATTCCAATCACCAATAATTATCAATGCATCTTGATTGTATGTTTGATCAATTTCAGACTGCAGAAGTTGTTAAAAATCTTCAATTTCTTCATCTTTGGCATTAGTGTATGGTACGTGAATTTGAATGATAGTCGTATTAAGGTGGTCTTCCTTGTAGGCATATGAATATTATCCATCACTGATATCATTGTACTTCAAGATAGATCTTGAAATATTCTTTTTGACCATGAATGTGACATCATTCCTCTTCAATTTGTCATTCCTGGCATAGTAGATCATATCATAGTCCAATTCAAAATGGCCAATACCAATTCATTTTAGCTCATTGATACCTAGGATATTGACATTTATGCATTCCCCTTCATTTTGATGACTTCCAATGTTGCTAGATTCATACTTTGTACATTCCAAGTTCTAATTATTAATGGACTTTTGCAGCTGTTTCTTCTCATTTTAATTTGTGCCATATCAACAAAGGAAGGTCCTGCAAGCTTTACTCCATCCACAACATTTAGGTTGACTCTACTTTGAGGAGGTCACTCTTCCCCGGTCGTGTTTTGAGTGCCTTCCAACCTGAGGGACTCATCTTCCTGCACTACATCAGACAATGTTCTGTGCTATTCATAAGGTTTTCACTGGCCAGTTTTTTCAGTAGTAGACTTCCAGGTCCTTCCTCCTAGTCTGTCTTAGTCTGGAAGCTCTGACGAAACCTGTTCACCATGGGTGACCCTTCTGGTATTTGAAATACCAGTGGCATAGCTTCCAGCACCACAGCAACACACTAGCCACCACAGTACGACAAACTGAGAGATGAGTGGTAGATACATATACATACATATATATATATACATATACCTATATATCTATCTATATATAAACCAAACCAAACCTCTTGCTGTTGAGTCGATTCTGACTCATAGCAACACTATAGGACAGAGTAGAGCTGCCCCAAAGGGTTTGCAAGGCTGTAATCTTTACAGAAGCAGACTGTCATTGGTTTGATATATCTGAAGAAAATGAACATAATATTAAGAGTTAACTATGTGACATTTGACAAGGTTACTCAGCCCCTCTGAGACTCAGCTTTCTCGTCTACAAAATGAGGGTGAAAATATTTACCTCATCACATTATTGGGAGGATTATATACATTATGTAGGCTTATGTGGCTGGCTTAATGCTCAGCTCATTGTGAGTGTCTGGTCAAGGTTAATTTCCTTCCGTCCTGTTCTTCCTTAAGAAAATAAATAAGTATATCAGGTAAACAGTGCTAACTTTTCAAAAAGTTTTGCCCTTTATTATCTTTCCTTAGATCCTGATTTAAACTAAATTTGTTTTTCAGGACCAGGAGGTACAATTTAAAACAAATACAATGATTATTATTAATGCCTAAGATTTCAAAGCAAGAGACTGATGTTACCAATAACAGAAAACGGGAAAGGCTGGGGGGCAACTTGGCTTGGGGGAAACGATGATAAATTTGGTGGCAGATATACTACATTTGCGCTCAGAGGGCCTTGTGATCCTGACAATGGAAGTATAGGGAAGTCATTTAGGAGAAGAGAGGGTTGAAATGTGATTTGTGAGGCATGTCCAAAAAGTAGTCAATGCCAGGTGGGTAAACGAAGTCAGGAGAGGAGATGCCAAGGGAAATTACGACGGACAGACAGCTCAGACTCCTGACGCACACTCACTTTAGAAAAGGGAAGGTTGGAGAGGAGAAGATGGAGATGACTAAGGAAAAGTCAAAGGCAGATCCATGGAACTACGAGAAGCACTTCATGGGAACTGTGAGTGTGTGTGAAGTGGTGCTCTGACTACCAATGTTGCCCACATGCACAGAGGCACACACTTGCTGATTAATTCATTTAAAGTCTCTTGGGATGGGGCTCTTGTACTTCGAATTTCAAAGCAGGTACTAAGCAAACTTAGATTTTGTAGGCTATATGGTTTCTGTCACAGCTAGTCAACTTAGCTGATGCACTGAGGACATAGCCATAAACAATATGTGCATGAATAGGTCTGGCTGTATTCCAATAAAACTTTATTTACAAAAACAGCAGGTCAGAATTTGGCTCTGGAGCTATAGTTTGCCCATCCCTGTTTTAAAGAATCATGGTACAGAATTGAGAACCATTGAAATATAAAGCTCTAATTATGAGGTCAAGACTCACATCCATTTGGATTTCCATATTTCCTAACAAGGTGTCTGGCACAAGTAAATATGCCCTTTTAAGTTGATAGGTTTACTTACATCAAGAAGTATCTGAAGCACAGTTGCACCTATAGTATAAATGACCTGTAAATAGCTTCCTTACAAAAACCAAGGAATGTGTGCATTTTCACTGGAATCAAAGCCTTAAAGATGAAAGGATAGAATTTCAGATTCAGCCAGCAGAGATACGTAGAGAGGCAAAGGAAGTTTTTGGCAACCCTGCAAAAACTTCAGTTAGACAACTGCCAACTTCAAGATGCTTTTTGGGGGTCCTGGGTCACAGAAAACATTAATGCATCAGAGACGTTACAGTCACAGTGCTGTCTGCAAGACCCAAATCGTAGTGTCTGAGATTCCTCCTTATTTAGAAAGCTTTGGAGTTGCCCTCTCCCCAGCCTTTCACTGTGCCTCGGAAGATGGCATTTCTGACACATCTCAGCAGAACACACACAGAGGTGACCAATCAGCAATAACCAAACTCTTTTCAAATATCTAATTAGATTAACATACACAAGGCCAGTTGAAATAACCTAATAAAAAATGTACCTACAATCTGCAATGGATTCTAGAAGGAGTGTGCTGTTTTCATAAAAGAAGTTTTTTTGACTCACAGTGACTCCATATGACAGAGCAGAACTGCCTTATAGGGTTTTCCTGGATGTCATCTTTGTGGATAACAAATTATGGATAACATAATTGTTAATTGGGAATTCTGGAACACTTAATTATACTCACGAGGAACCTGTACATAGATCAAGAGGCAGTTGTTTGAACAGAACAAGGGGATACTGTGTGGTTTAAAGTCAGAAAAGGTGTGAGTCAGAGTTGTATCCTTTCACCAAACTTATTCAGTCTATATGCTGAGCAAATAATCCAAGAAGCTAGACTATAGGAAGAAGAACGTGGCATCAGGACTGGAGGAAGACTGATTAACAAGGTTATGCAGATGCCACAACCTTGCTTGCTGAAAGTGAAGAGAATTTGAAGCACTCACTGATGAAGATCAAAGACTACAGCCTTCAATATGGATTACACCTCAACATAAAGAAAAAAAAATCGTCACAACTGGACCAATAAGCAACATTATGATAAGTAGAGAAGAGAGTGAAGTTGTCAAGGATTTCATTTTACTTGGATCCACAATCAACACCCATGGAAGGAGCAGTCAAGAAATCAAAGGACACATTGTATTGGGCAAATCTGCTGCAAAAGACCTCCTTAAAGTGTTAAAAAGCAAAGATGTCACCTTAAAGACTAAGGTGTGCCTGACCAAAGCCATGGTGTTTTCAGCCGCTTCATATTCATGCAAATACTGGACAATGAATAAGGAAGACAGAAGAAGAATTGGTACCTTTGAATTACGGTGTTGGTGAAGAATATTGAATATACTGTGGACTGCCAAAAGAACGAACAAATCTGTCTTGGAAGAAGTGCAGCCAGAATGCTTCTTAGAAGCAAGGATGGGGAGACTACGTCTTACGTACTTTGGACATGTTATCAGGAGGGACCAGTCCCTGGGGAAGGACATCATGCTTGGTAAAGTAGAAGGTCAGCAAAAAAGAGGAAGACCCTCAATGAGATGGATTGACACAGTGGCTGCAACAATGGGCTCAAGCATAAC